>NC_135367.1:23923750-24265000 GCF_051622035.1 Arctopsyche grandis | reverse complement strand
TCCAATTATTTCAAAGACCTTGATTTCTCAAAGTTTTTGTGGATACAGAATCCATTTTATTACAATGAAGAAGACGAATTCGAGCTGACAACCATCGAAAATGAAAAATTGATAGAATTATCATGCGATAGTTCACTAAAACAAAAGTTTCAAAATGAAACCATAATTAAATTTTGGATGAATCTTAGTGGAGAGTATGAATCTTTGTATTGCAAAGCAATGCAAGTGCTTCTACCGTTTGTAACATCTTATTTATGCGAAACGGGCTTTTCGGCACTAGCTGCAATGAAAACCAAATATCGAGCCAGGCTAAAAGTCGAAAAGGAGTTACGAGTGGCACTCTCCATATTGCCCCCAAGATTTGATAAACTTTGTGCCAACAAACAACAACATCCGTCGCATTAAATTTTGATGTGTTAGATGTAGTTTATTATAAAAATAAATATACGTGTTTGTATAAATTTATGTTATAGCAAAACCTTTTTATTATTCTGTCTATTGTAGGGTTAAGTATTTTTTTTTAAATAAAGGTTTATTATTTAAAACGTGTCTATATTATTATATCTATTAAAAAATAAAAGGTGGGGAGGCGCGGCAAAAGGCGTAGTAGCATAAAGTTTGGAAACCGCTGATCTACAGCCAACATCAATATATTATACAAGAACCAGACCTAAATACAAAACATCACATCCAATCAAAATTGAAGATGAAAATCAAAATTCTAGTCACACATCACATCCAATAATGAAAATAATAATGAGCGCAAGCTACCAGACAAATAGGTTAAAATAATGGCCAATAAGCTAAGCTCACTGAGATGGAAAATAACTAAAAAAATATATAGAGCAATATAATGCACCTCTTCTGGCTTCCAAAATTCAATGACAAATCCAAAACATATAAATAATTCGGCTCTGGCAAAAATTTAAATTCTAAAATTAAGTGCATATTGATGCAACGCAACCATATTGCATCTGCTCTATCGAATTTAGTCGTGTTGCTACATAATATGCAAACAGCTTATTTACAAACAAACAATTACTTCTATCGAAAATAATATATAATAATAAAAAATCGAAAATAATACCTTCAACTTTTACAACACATCAATATCGTACCATGAAAATGTGCGAAGAAAAAGCTTAAACTCTTTTAAAAAAGCTAAAAATATTTTAAATTTTAAAAGATTTTTAAAATTTAAAAATCGCACAAAAAATATTCAATAAAACATCTCCCAACTCAACTAAAATGCGATGGTAAAGCACCCACACACGTCGTCCGTAACAAATAGCTCGTTTTTACCTTCTTAATTATTCATAGTGTTCCTCTCACTAGCAATGGAAAAAGTTGTCTGGCACATGGTGCGTAACGCCATAAATTGAAAAAGCGTGAAAAACTTTAACATCTTGAATGCAAGTGTAACCCTTTTTTCGTGTCGAATAAAAAAAAATACATCCCCCTGGCAGAAACACACGATTCTTCCCATCTATATTTATTTAAAATTTCAATACACACCCACTCCATATACACATAATATAATACACGATGCTATGGTGCACCCGGTCTTTAAGAAACCATTTACGATAATTAAGAAAATCGTTGAACCCGCAAGAAACTCATCTCCTCATAATTTATAGGGCGTTTTGCTATCGAATAGATGAAATATTATCACCAGAGCGGGAATTTTTCCGCGTTGACTTTAAGACGTCATCAATCAACGAAAGCCGTAAATATTTTCACATTCGTAAATAATCTCGGGGAGGAGTCGCCGACACAAAATCCATTCGTTATTATCCGTAGTGTATTTTAAGATACACACAATTGAAGCGTGTGGTTTGAATTCGTTAACAAACAGCTCGAGCTGTACAAATTCTAAGTTTGCACTTCGAATATTAAGTATTATTTGCGGTTTATTTGTGTCTCGCTATTTTGAAGCCTTCGTGTAAGGGCTAAAACTTACAGTCTGTGATTATTTAATAGTTGAGAATGACTTTGAACGACTTTGAGACTCCTAATAAATTAATAGTTATTTATATAAATTGTAATTTCGCTGTGAAAGTTAATGTGTTCCAATGAAATTGTCTATGAAAGTATTGTCTAAGAAAATAATGTCTGTGAAGTTTCGCTTAGATTCTATTAAAATGTTTATCAAAACAAAATATTACTCAATAAGCAATCCAATTTATCATTAATTTGAGCGAAATTATTTATACTAATAATGTTTATATCTAGAAATATGTATATTGAGATTGAATTTTCGTTTCGTAAAGACGAAAACGTTAAATTCATATTAAGATGAGATTTAAATTAAGCCGTACAGTAAATTAAATTTAAATTTAGTATTATGACGTACAAGATATGACATATATACATCGGGTTCAACTTATTTATGACTTGCTGTAAAATAAATGATTCATGAACCATTAAAGACGTCAAATGAAAAAATAAATATTTAAAAACATTTTTTAATGTATTTATTAACTTAATTTTCTGAAGTTTTTGTTTCTAAAGTATATGTATGCATACATGTTTAATGTCTGTGGATGTTTTCAACAATATAATTTTTTGGTTAAATGCGTAAAAAAAATTTCAAAAATGGTTATAAATTCTAACTAATAGCACATATACATTAAATGGAATACATTTTTTCTTGCACTTGAATGGACTTTTAAATCGTTTTTTTTTCAACGGGAATAGGCATTCTTATTTTAAGCTTGTATAAAAATTACACAAAATCAGATATATAAATTCAAAAAAACAACTCTTACTTAAATGCATTAATTTATTGCTCCACCATAAATTAATCATAAAACTACACTAAAATATCCTCCAAAAGACGTGCATATTCAGTAGCTTAAACACAATGGTTTTTATAATGAATGAATTTAAAATTAATTTTCACCGTCTTTAAAAACTAATTCCATTAAATTTTCTAGACGAGAGATGAGATAGAAAAAGTAAACGATATTTTTTTTACAATTTTTGCAATAGCAATGCAGTATAAATCAAGCAAAAATTAATACCATCAATTCCCAAACAAGCCAAGAAAATCCCCAAATCACTCCGAATAATATTTATGAGATTGAAAGATATGGTAAAATTTTCCCTTGTCGATTCTATTTCGGACTTTCGGTCACGGAGAACATTGACTAATATTGTACTTTATTGTCGGGCGAGTCTGGGGGAAGCGAAAGTTTACAATCTTGACATTCTAACCGACCCTAGCGATATCTACCCGAGTATAACTTCCAAAACTCAGACCGAGAGACGGGGAAGGGGGAGGAGACTTCACCCCCAACCATCCCCGTGGATAAATCACTATCAAAGGTCACGGATTCTTTATTTCTGGCGCCTGTCGAAATGTCGCACGCCGCCAAACAAAGGAGGCACACCTAGAGATGAACTTTGGCTGTAACCATTAATATATTGTTATTGGAAGGAGGGGGTGGGAGGGTGGCATTGAGAGGGTTTGGCGAAGGGGGTGGTGGGTAGGAATCGATACTGGAGAGAGCCCTTTTGTAATGAAACCTTTGTGAAATCGATACATTTCACTTGTTGTGTTCGCGTCGGCGGCGTTTACCGACCGACAGCCCCTAACAAAGTTTACCACTTCATTAACGGGAACGTATTAAATTTACCCGATTCTCACCCTTATATACGCGCTTGTGTTATGTTGATGCTTCCTGTAAGTTTGAGCGTGGCTGATACGCTATGTTGAATGTGGTTAATGTGTACGTTTGAGGTTTCACGTTCGGGTGATATGATTTCTTGGCTAGATTGATCGTCTTTCGTATCATCATATCATTATTTATTTATTTATTCTAAACAGACCATTGTGGCATAACAGGAATTCCTAAAGCGCCACAATGGTCAAAAAATATAACACAAAAACAAAATAACAATTAAACATAAACATAAATACATCCATACATAAACATAAAAAATAGCATTTAATAATAACAGATAAAGTAAAAATATCAAATAAAATATAGCATAAGGAATGCCTTGCACCTACAGCCAGTTTCAATAAATATGTAAGAAACAACTACAAATACAAAACATCCCTGTAAGGCCAAAATGGAAGAGAGTTAATCAAAATTTCACTCATAAATCACAATCAATCATGAAAACAATGATGAGCGCAGACTACCAGATAAATGGGTTAGAGTAATTTCCGACAATTTACGCTCACTAAGGTGGAAAATATCACATTCAGTCTCGGCAGCAACGATTTCATTACAGACAAAAATACATAAAAACAATAGCATTAATAGAAAAAGTAAAAGTATCAAATAAATATAATACATATGTATGTATTATCGTATATAATACATATGTATGTACAGTCGTAATTACAAAACATTCCTGCGAGTCCCAAATGGAAAAGAGAAGTTCAAAGTTCCATTTATACATGCAAATTCTAAAAATAATAATGAGTGCAGGTTACCAGACAGGTTAAAATAATCTACGCTCACTGAGGTGGAAAATATC
Source organism: Arctopsyche grandis (assembly GCF_051622035.1). Classification (NCBI taxonomy): domain Eukaryota; kingdom Metazoa; phylum Arthropoda; class Insecta; order Trichoptera; family Hydropsychidae; genus Arctopsyche; species Arctopsyche grandis. The sequence continues at coordinate 24,260,509 of NC_135367.1, read as the reverse complement.
GAATTCAGGCACAAAAGCAATGATTTCATTAAGAAGTCGGATAGCTCTTGGAATAGGAGCCATTCGAAAAAGGACTGTGCGGGCAGGAGGTACAGCCAGCAAATGATGATGTCTACCACGCACATAGTGATTAAGGACATAAAGTCCCAACTTCTCCAGCAACAACGGGCATGACGTATTACCACGTAAGAGCAGGAGAACGAAACGAATTAATGAGAAGTTTCTCCGAAGTTCAAGGGAATTATACCCAAGCATGCCCAAAAGGAAAGGAGTGGGGTAGAGATATGGGTAATACCCATATTCTTTCCTATATAGGAAACGAAGAAATGCTTTTTGCACTTTCTCAATCATCAGAGAGTAATTTGCTTCATGCGGATTCCACACAATCGCATTATACTCTAGCTTACTTCTCACAAGCGAATTGAAAAGCAAGCGAGAAGACAAAGGATTGGAGAATAATCTTGCATATCTCAAAACAAATCCAAGTCGACGAAAGGAAACATCAGCGACTTTCTTGATATGGTTGTGAAAGGTGAGCTGAGGATCAAAATATCATATTATCTCTTATTTGAGTTTTAGCTTGTTTGGTTAAAAAGTATGTGAAATGAAACACTTCAACCTAGTGAGTCACAGTAGCGACTTATATCGGCTATTTTGAAAAGTTTGACAACTTGCGCTTCGCTTCTGACGTTTCGATGCTCGTTTGGTATTCGCGTGTTGTTCGCTCGTATCATTAAATAGGATGGTGGTTTAGGATTGAGGTACATGTGTATGTACATATATCGTGATGAAAATGAGAAGAATGTCTCGATACAAATTGTGGTTTTATACCTATGTGGTTTTGTATTAATTTGAAATCATATTCAAATAACGGTGAGAAATTATTATAGGTAGTTAAGGTAATCTTTGTTCATTTTTTGAAGAATTTTTGAATATTTTTAACAAGAAGATTTTAAAGATTAATATATACATATATTAAATGAAATTACGATGAAATTTTTCACACTAAAGCGACAGTATATTAACTAAACATTTTACGTTATATGAAATGTATGTACATATGTATAATATATTGCTTAACCCTTGAAGGACGGAGCATCGAGATCGAACGAGTGTCCCTAACCGGGGTCCAGTATTTTTAATCAAAATACAGCTTTTCTCAATACAAATGGGTTCAGTATATATCTTATTAATCATTTTATACATCAACATAAAAAAGTTTTAGTCCTATAGCATGTTTTTGACTAGTTTAATATTAAAAAAATAACTACATGCAAACGCTCATAGGTAAGGCCAACAGGTGACTGCATGACTCAATAGCCACGCATCAAAAGCGACGAAAACAATAGCTTACGAAAATATAGCTGTCTCTTTCTATCGCATTGATTCACCGATCAACAAGAATATGCAAGCGAACAGTCAAAAACATTATTTTATCGCTACCGCATTTAAATCATACTTTGGAACGTAGAAGTATATAAACGTATTTTTTAACGATGTACCCCTTTTTTAGATCATACAAAATCTATTAAAACAAATTTCTTGTAGTTCATTCTAGGCATACAAGAAATATAGGGTATTTATTTATTTATTTATTTTATTAATTGAAAAATCAACAGACAGGATGTACAGAGATAGGTATAAAAAACACAAAAAATAAATAAATAATATATGTAACACCCGAGTCCAATAATAGATTTTTACAAAAATGAAAAAGATAAATATAAGGAAAACAAATTAAAAAGTAAAGAATAAAGGCATGACAAAATATGTAGTACATTGCATAATTAAACTATAGTATTAAAATAATTGGAAAAGGTTATAAGATAGAATATAAGAAGAAATTGAAATTTACAAATATAAAAAACAAATGAAAAAGGTAAATACAAAATAAACAAATGAAATGGAAAGGAATGAAAGCTATAATATGATTAAATAGCACATTACATAACTAAACTAAAGTATAAAAATAATGGAAATATTGGAAAAATAGAATAGAAGAAAAAATGAATCAATCGGTCAAGATTCTCTTGATGTTAGACCTGAATTGATGTAGGGAAATACCAAACAGATCAACCTCATTCAGCTCTCCGTTAAACATACGATAAACGCGCTGCAGATAAAAATATTTTTGGGAATTAGTATTGAAAGGATCAAGTGAAAAGAGTGCAACGCGTCTAGGGTATCGAACTGGGATTCTGAAATTAACCTTATTCAGTAAATCAGAACAATCAAGGAAACCATTTATGAGCTTAAAGAAGAATATAGCATCAGAATGTCGTCGCCTGACAGAAAGATTGTTAAAAGAAAGGATTTTTAAAATGTCGGAAACAGTAGAATGGGTATAGGTAGGAAAAAGGTAGCGTAAGGATTTAATAAATTTAAGTTGAACTTTCTCAATACAATTAATATGGGATAAATAAAAAGGTGACCAGATAATTGAGGCAAATTCAAGGTGAGACCTTACAAAGGAAAAATAAAGTAATTTTAGTACGTAAGGATCATTAAAGGGTTTTGTTGAGCGGAGTAGGAATCCAAGAGATTTAAATGCTTTGTTGGTAATAAAAGAAATATGTTCAGAGAAATCTAGTTTATCATTGAGTATTACACCAAGATCCTTAATAGAAGATGACGTGTTAAGGATTGAATGATTTAATTGATATTGATTAGTAATAATTGACTTATTTCTAGTGAAATTTAAAATAGAGCATTTTTCTAGATTAATAAAAAGATCATTATTTAAACAATATATAGAGAATCTATCTAGATCTTCTTGTATCTTATGACAATCGTCTATGGTGTATATAGGTTTGTAAATTTTTAAATCATCAGCGTAAAGAAGTATAAAGGAATGTTTGAAGATGTATGAGATATCATTAATATAGAGTAAAAAGAATAAGGGACCTAAATGCGACCCTTGTGGGACACCGGAAGGAATATGTCTAAGTGATGATCTAAAACCATTGAGAATTATGATTTGGTGACGATTTAGTATATACGAAGAGATCCAACGAAATAAATTTCCTCGGATTCCGAGGGACCAAAGTTTATTGAGTAAAAGGTTGTGATTGATTTTATCAAAAGCTTTAGAGAAATCCGTATAAACGACGTCTATTTGGATTCGTTTGTCCATATAAGATGTGAGAGTACTAGTGAAATTAAGCAGGTTAGTCTCTACCGATCTCCCCTTAAAAAAACCATGTTGTTCAGGTATAATGTAGTTTTTGAAATTGGAGAAAAGGAAATTATAGATAATTTTTTCAAAGATTTTACTAATGACAGATAGTTTAGATATAGGACGGTAATTCTCAATAAGATTCTTATCACCTTTTTTAAAAATAGGGGTGATGTAAGATAATTTCCAATAGTCAGGAAATTTACCGTTCGACATAGAAAGATTGAAAAGGATTGTTATGGGAAGAGATAATGGGACAGCACATTTAACAAGGAAAAAAGAAGGCAAACCATCACAACCCGCACCAAGATTAACATTGAGAGAGTTGATGTGACTGAGTACAGTAGATAAGTCAAAATGAAAAGTAGATAAGTTACAAGAAGAAGTATCTGTATTAGAGATAGAAAGGTTAATGGTAGAATCACTATTGAAAGTGGAGTCAAAATAGTCAGCAAAAATGGTACAGATTTCAGAACCATGTGAAGCCGACTTATTTCCATAATACATTACGGAAGGATATGAAGAGGAGGTATTTTTTTTTGAATTTATATATGACCAAAATGATTTGGGATTAGTTTTAATATTATTTTGAATAAGAGAAATATAATTTCTAAAGCAGATTAAAGAATATTTTTTAATTCGAGCTCTTAATAGTGAAAAACTTTGATAATCTAAGGGATTTGAATAAATTTTAAATTTTTTATGGAATTTGTTTTTTTCTTTTATTATTTTAATAAGAGACGATGTAAACCAAGGGGGATATTTGGTACGTTTAGATTTAAGAGTAAAAGGGACGTGGCATTCAATAATATTTTGTAAGGTATCGTAAAATTTTTTACAAGCTAAATCAATATTTAAATTGGACAAAAGTGAATTCCAATTGATATCGCTTAAAATTGGAATAATTGTAGCATAGTCAGCTTTTCTAAAGAGGAAAGTTTTATTATAATTATAATTCAAGGGTGAAGATTTGTTGTAAATTATTGAGATGCAAAAGGATAAATGATGAGAATCTTCATGGATTAGCGTAGAGTCAGCACGAGAAATATATAAGGGGAAACTACTAATAGCTAGGTCAAGAATACGATTATTAGTATTAGACAAATAATTGTATTGATAAAGTTTATTATAAGATAAGAATTGAGTAAAGGAAAGGGAAGAAAAATTAATACAATTGGAAGGAAATAGATGCAGATTTGAGTCGTATTTTGTCCAATCAATAGTGGGAAGATTGTAATCACCGAGTAAAATGAATCGATCCTCTGGATAATTGGTTATTAGATCAGATACTTTATTTAAATGGGTAACTAATAGAGTTTGGTGAGAATTACCAGGAGGAATATAGACAGTACAGATATTTAGTTTAAAAAATTTAGTGGTAATAGTAATCCAAAGGTCTTCTGTGGAAGTTAACCAATTATTTTGAATGACAGAGGGTAGATTATTTTTCACAGCTATGATTACACCACCACCAAATATTTGGTTATGAAGAGAATAATCTCTGTCACGTCGAAACACCTGATATCTGGCATCAAAAAACTCACTATTATTGAATGAGTCATTTAGCCAAGTTTCTGATAGACAGATAATATCATAATTATTAACTAATACATTTTGAAGAAAAGAGTCAGATTTAGTTCGGAGACCTCTGACATTTTGATAATAAATGACAAGACGATTAGAAGACATTGTAAAAAAGGAAGTAGATAGAGCACGTAGGGTATATAGCTTTGAAAACCAAATAGTTATTACGAAACATGTAAAAATTGGGGCATACCTACTTGCATACCCCACTTCGGTGAGGGAGGGTTAAATGAATAAATCACATTATTTATGTCCTAAAATTTTAATAAAATAAACATATTAAATCAATTATTTACCATTTTTACAAGCTATACATACGATATGCAAGATATTGTGATAATATTTTGTTCTTTACATAATACATACATATCTTAAACGTCTCAATAGAAATACGATCAATTGAAACAACGCCAAATCTTACAGAAAACTCTTCGTCAAACTTTCGAGAACAATAGATTGGCAAAGTAATCAGATCTGAAATTAATTTTTGTCCCATTTTGACGTCTCGGGTCACGTTTCAGGCACCGGCAGTTAATCAAAATGGCGGAAAATTCAATTGCGGCTTTGCCAAAGATTCCACCCACTCGATACAGTTGAAATATAACTGTCAATTTAAATTCACAATTTTTCCCCCACAACGAACTACAAAATACATATTTCGTCACATATGTATACATACATAGGCATACTAAATGCGATTTTTTGCATGGCGATACGATCGTTCAACTTTCCTCAAGCAATAATAATAGGCTTTAAAGCAAATATAATATAGTCGTAGGGGCGAATAAACACAAATTTGATTACGTAGGGGACGTCAGAGGGCGGTCGGGAGGTTTCAGGGGGATGAGGGTGAAGGGAGACTGTGAGTTAACGTGAAACGAAGAAATTTAATTAAAAGTTTATACGCGTCAAACGCCTGGCTGCGTTAAAATTATGCCAATGCCTTCACACACACACACACACTGTAATATTCACATTGTATATTTTAAGGATGTGTGTAAATGTGTTATGACGTGTTTGAATAATGACACGTGTCGAAAATGCAATGTCGAACTTATCGCAAAAAAATTCGTGTAGCACCCGGAATATATTATACAATATGTAGATACAATATGTAGATACAATATATATATATATATATATATATATATATATATATATATATATGAAGTTCGGTCTTTCGTGTCATGTGAGGAGGACGTGCTTCTGCGTTCCTCCCGCTATTACTCGCTTAAACCCGGCTATTGCACGGAATTTAACTTAACCATCTAATCACTTATTTTACTAATTGCATCCTAGTATAATTTAAGTGTAAAAATAAACAGCAAATCGGTCGTAAAAAGCGGTTTTATATCAGTTATTTCGAAAAATTTTGTGCTAATTTTTGTGTCAAATCGGTGTCAAACGAGATACATCTCCCTACCTGAATACAAAAAAAGGGTCCTTCGCCAGCCAAGTCGGTCCCACAGAAGCAATAAATCTTCCACATAATTGCTTCCAGCCAAAAATCTTTAACGAACTTTACTTAATAGAATAATAGCAAACAGAAACGGTGTTTCCCAACTGTCTATCAGTTCTTTTTCATATTTAAATTATATTAAAGTAATTCGTGTAATTTTATATACTTTACTAAAGTTATTATTAAAATATTAAATTGCAAACCGCACTCACATATATAAATCCGTTGTCTCCAAAGAGGCGTCTCACGATAAAGATCTGTAAAAAAGTAGTATAACAATTGCTAATCTATTATTATCATAACTAACTACTTTCACTTACAAAGTAACCCTGTTAAATGGCATGTAATAACTCATAAGTGATCCAAGTGATACCTAGGATGACTATATGTCAAAGCTGACCACAGAGAAGAGTTTATGGCGGTAAGAACTCACTCCTTGAATGGAAATCTCTCTCAAGTACCGCCTTTTTCTCAACACATCTTGGATAAATGCGAGAAAAATAATATCCAAACCTCCAACAAGGTAAGAGTGACGATGGATGATAGCTTAGCTAATAGAAACCTGTATTTAGCCACGTACAATGTAAGAACGTTATCGAGTGAAGGAAGTGTGCTTGCATTAGAGAATGAACTAGAAAGTATCAAATGGGATTTAGTAGGACTTAGCGAAGTAAGACGAAAACAGGAAAACCAAATAATCCTAAAAAGTGGTAACTGTCTCTACTGGAGAGGGCTACCAAATGGTAGAATAGGAGGAGTAGGGTTTCTTATCAATAAGAGAATAGAAAGAAATATTATAGAAATAAACGACATATCGGAACGTATATGCTATGTAGTATTAAGAATCTCGAGCAGGTACACTTGTCAAATCTTCCAAGTGTACGCCCCCACATCTAGCCACCCAGACGAGGAAATAGAAGACTTCTACGAAAAACTACAGGGCGCATACGATAATAGCCGCCACCACTTTAAAATAATCATGGGCGACTTTAACGCAAAAATAGGACAAAAGGCAAACACAGAAAGAGCAGTAGGCAATTTTGGTACCGGCCAAAGAAACGACAGAGGCGATCGCCTCATAGAATTCGCAGAACACAACAGGCTCTTCATCACTAATTCATTTTTCAGGAAAAACACCAACAATAAGTGGACTTGGGAGAGTCCTAAAGGAGACAGAAACGAGATCGATTTCATCCTAACAAATGCCCTGCACTCCGTTAAAGACGTTAGTGTTTTAAGTAAAGTAGATATAGGCAGCGATCACAGATTAGTCCGTGCCAAGATGGCCATTAATATAAATTGCGAACGTAGGAAATTAATAAAAGGATGCAGTAACTCTCCAGATTTCGCTCAACTAAGGTCTAGGAAAAAGGAATTCGAACTCGAACTTGGAAATCGATACGGGAAATTAAACCCAGAAGCAGACATCGAGGAATTGAACACTGTAATTAGTTCGGTTCTAACCTCAACAGGTAAGAAATTAGGTGGTTTCAGGAAACAGATTAAATTAAGCAAAATTTCAGCGGAAACAAAAAACCTAATTAAGCATAAAAGGAATTTAGATAGGGATAATAATAAGCAAGAATACAATCTAGTAAATAAGGAAATTAAGAAGAGAATAGTCAGGGATGTCAGGGATTTTAACAGCAAGCTAATAGAAAATACCATTAAGAATAACCGTAGCCTGAAAAAGTGCAAACAGGATCTTTTCTTAGGCAAAAACCAAATGATCGCAATCAGATCAGAGAGCGGAGTAATAATTAGGAATAGAGAAGAAATCATAGACAGAGTTTACACGTTCTATGCAAAACTATACGAGAACGACAACGGCCAATTCCCCACTCTGGAATCGACACACGGCCAAAGGGTTCCTGCAGTATTGCCTAGCGAAGTAGAGGCCGCGCTAAAAACTGCAAAGAATGGTAAAACCCCAGGGGAAGATAATATTCCCATCGACTTACTAAAATGTGGCGGCCCCCCCCTAATTAATATCTTAGCTAGGCTTTTCAGCAAATGCATCCAGAACCAAGCTATACCAGAAGGATGGAATAACGCAACTATCATTTTAATACACAAAAAAGGCGACAAAAGCGATATCAAGAACTACCGACCCATTAGTCTACTTTCAGCGGTCTACAAGCTCTTCACGAAGGTTATTACAGAAAGGCTGAAGAATATCCTCGACGAGAACCAACCTATAGAGCAGGCAGGGTTTAGGGCAAATTTCAGCACAATGGACCACCTCCAAGTAGTTGGCGAACTAATCGAGCGCGCCAACGAATATCAACGGCCACTGTGCCTAGGTTTCGTCGATTATGAGAAAGCCTTCGATACAGTTAGTCATAATGCAGTACTTAACGCTCTAAAAACACAGGGAGTGCCGGAACCCTATGTGGGACTGTTAGCTACAATATATAAGAATGCCACAGCTTCAGTTAAAATTTTTTCAGGTACAGATAGATTTAGCATAGGAAAAGGAGTAAGACAAGGAGATACAATCTCGCCCAAGTTATTCAATGCGGTGCTTGAGGGAGTTTTCAGGAAATTGGATTGGGATACAGCCGGAGTAAGCATCAATGGTCGCTTTTTGAGTCACCTTCGGTTCGCAGACGATATAGTTTTAGTAGCTCGTGATTCAGCTGACCTACTTATCAGACTAACACAGCTGGACAGGGAAAGTAGAAAAGTAGGATTAAAAATTAACGTAGATAAGACTAAACTAATGTTCAATAGTTATTGCATGCCTGATAGCATCCCCTTAGATGATAAACCAGTAGAAGTAGTAAATAATTATTTATATTTAGGTCAAATAATTGACATGTCTGGTAGTAAAAATGAAGAGATAAAGAGACGTATGAAATTGGGGTGGAGTGCATTTGGACGGATGAATGCTGTTTTTAAATCAAAAATGCCACTCTGCCTGAAGAAAAGGATCTTTGATCAATGCGTTTTGCCAGTGATGACGTATGGATGTGAAACTTGGACACTGAACGCCAAGATGCAAAATAAAATCCAATGCACTCAAAGAAGTATGGAACGCTGTATGCTTGGCATAACGAGGAAAGACAGGAAGCGGAACACGTGGGTGAGAAATATGACAAGGGTAGTGGACATAGTGGATAGAGTGAAGAGATTGAAATGGCAATGGGCGGGTCACGTAGCTAGGAGGATGGACGAAAGGTGGACAAAAGAAGTGCTTGAATGGTACCCGAGAGAAGGCAAAAGAGTAAAAGGAAGACCGCAAGGAAGATGGGTGAACGAAATTAGGAAAATGTGCGGAATGAGATGGATGAGTGTTGCGCAAAACAGAGACGAGTGGAAGCGTGTTGGAGAGGCCTTCATCCAGCAGTGGATGGCGAATGGCTGTAAATGATGATGATGATGATATATATATATATATATATATATATATATATATGTATATGTATATGTATATGGGCTTCGGGAAAAATATATCCAAATCTCATATATGTACATACAATGTTCAATATGCAAATTAAATATTCACACATACATATTAAATATTCATACATAAAATATTACTTTTCCAAAAAAAGTACTTAACTACACAATATATTGTAGTTTATATACAGCGTTGAACGGGCGGGTGAAAGTTTATATGGAGCATCTCTAGCCCCTTTCAAAAAGCAGCTACGGTCTAATTTATAATACCGTGATTGTATACTAAATTTGGAGGTTTTACCTACATATTCAAAACCGTGGAATTGTATGGCCATACAAACCCACTTACCCGGCGTTGCCCTGACGTTTTTGTATGAGAGCCCTTCATTCCCGAGTCCAAAGCTATTCCAAAAACCATAATTTATAGTAGATTCTACCAAACTTGAATTAAAAACTGTAGATTTTCATAGTGAACAAACTCTCACCTGATTTTGTATGGAAAACTTTTGATCAAGAACTCTGAGATCAGAATCGTACGGCACGGCATGTCTAGATAGACTCCAGGTGTAAATGAGCGCATCTTCAAGTCATTGTTAATTCGTACAATCTTATTATTTCGACAAGTTTCTCCTAAATTTCTTCATATATGGGAATCACCGTTATCGACCACTGTCAAACCTATGTCAATACAAGCATATAACATAAAACACTCCAAAGGGTGCGTTTTGGCCTGGATCGCTATATCATAGATCAACCGTGCTAGCGTTTTTTTTAAGATGGTTATAAAAAAAACAACTCCTGCCGCCTACTACGCTGTGTGTCTGCATATGTATATAAAATGAACTTATATAATTCCGTTGAACTTCAGAGAAACTTCTTATTAATTCATATTTTGTCCTCTGACTTCTACGTGGTAATACGGCATGCCCATCGTTGCTGGAACATTTGGGACTTTATGTACCCTAATAAATATGTGCGTGAAAGACATCATCATTTGATGGTTATACCTCCTCCCCGCACAGTCCTTTATCCGATGGCTCGTATTCCAAGCGCTATCCGACTTCTCAATGAAATCATTGCTTTTGTGCCTGAATTCGATATTTTCCACCTCAGTGAGCGTAGATTATTTTAACCTGTCTGGTAACCTGCACTCATTATTATTTTTAGAATTTGCATGTATAAATGGAACTTTGAACTTCTCTTTTCCATTTGGGACTCGCAGGAATGTTTTGTAATTACGACTGTACATACATATGTATTATATACGATAATACATACATATGTATTATATTTATTTGATACTTTTACTTTTTCTATTAATGCTATTGTTTTTATGTATTTTTGTCTGTATATACATATATATTTTTAACTTCTATTTTATATTTTCAACCATTATTGCGCATTAGGGACTCCTTTAATGCCACAATGGTCCAAACTTAAATAAGTAATAAATAATATATTGGGTTACTTGAGATATGTACAGCAGGTATAGGCAGTACAGAGATATGTAAGCGCAGGCATATTGCATTATATGATATTATAAATAAAGTTTAATTAATTTTACTATGATATAGTAGATGTGCATATGTACATATATCAATAGGTTGTATACGTGATACTTTACGGGTCTAACATTTGACCTTTCACAATCCCCAAAGTACCGACTAGAGACTCGTTTTGTCCTCCGCTCACACGCCCACTACCTCTTCAATAAGATCAAAATTTAAAATGCAAACTAGAGCTCCTCAAGCCCGTTTTTAAAGTAGTGTGGATATTCATGACATGCGTAAGGGAATGTTTCGAGTGAGACGGGAAAGAAATGCGTTCCATGCATATGAAATTCTATGACAAATTGCAAATGTGACGCGGGAGTTGAACCGAACCCTCCAATTTCAAGTTTCGTCAACTTACACACCCATTATATTATATTATACGGGGTGTAAGTAAGTACCCACCCGACCTGACTGATGGGCTACAGATTGCGATCTGGCTGATGCTGTTTTATTATGTGACGACGTGTCTTAAAAGCTCTTTCTTTATCCTGACAATGATCAATGGGGAGTTACATTTTTTTTTTACAATCTTCCTTCGCCTCCTCTCATCACCCCGCAAACAACGAAATGAATAATACAACAATGTTGGCAAAAAGTCATTTTGTCAATCGTTTGAAGTTAAGTAAAAAATATTTAGTATTAAAATAGTATTTTGTTTCAAAATAAAGTTGACTGTGTGATAAACATATGTGCAACTTTTTGTATATCTAATATGTAGTTTTATAACTACAATACATAAAAGTGATATAAAAGATGTGCTGCTAAATTGTCAGCTACATATGTAGCTTTCAATCAAGTCTCAATAATGGAATCTTAAGTTTTATCCCATATAATATTCGAGTCACGTTTTTTTATCTATAGGAGCCGAGACTACTTTAATAAATTTTACCCACTGAATTAAAATATGACAATCATGTTTGCTGGTTTCTTCTCGTTTATGAGATATGATCGTTTAAAAATTAAAGTGAAAAAAGGTAGGCTTACCACTGTTTTAATGAGTTGCAAATGGGTGGTAGAAAGAAGCATAAGGATAGATAGCTATCATTTTTCCAATCTGACACAATATTCCAATGTAAATGCCTTCGTTAATGAGACTCCTTTAGCTACATGACGGAGACATATGCTTACTTAAATGTTAGCTAAACTCCGTATGTAAATAAGATTTCAAAGCTATCCAAAGAGTGGAAGTGGTTCAAAATCAGATCTCAATTTTTTGACGTGCAGGATTGTCATAGAACTAACTGAGTAAAGCTAATAAAAATCTTGTAAAAATGCGAAATTTTTACTGATTGCAGTCTTTTACTAAATCTAGTATTGTTGTGCTAAAAGTAGAAGTATAGAAATCAATAGTCAGATATTTTTTCTGTTCGTTGCAATTTTTTATTACTATAAAATAAGTAAAATTAATTATCTAGTGAATTTTAAAACTCGACCTATCATGTATTAATTGGGCCAGTTTTATACTACGTTTTTTATGCCAGTTTTAAACTACGTTTACAAGGACTATTGTTCAGTTTCAAAATAATTTTCAGAACGTACATATGTAACATAATGATTTTGATTTTTAAATGATGAGAGGACAAACAGCTTTTAAAAATAAAAATAAAGTCTCTAAGATAAGTACACGCACATACATATACTATCGTCAAAATCTTATACGAAATCTGTAAATAGTACTTTGTTTTTTGTTCGATGAATTAAATATTATACCATCAAATCAAAAGCAGTAAAGCTACAGTGAAATGAATAGACGATTTAAATTATTTGTTTGTATAAAAATAAATAAAATATGCTTACAGATAAATTATCTCCGCAAGATCAATTGAATTTCCTACTTTCACTGCAACCTAAAAAGTTAAAGATAATATTTAAAATAAGCACACAGTCATTATTAATAAAATTTTCAAATCAATATAAAACAACATGAAAATTCACCAGCTCTATGTAGTCTCCATAGTGATATTTTAAGCACCTTTGCCAATCATCATCTTCAATATATAATTTAAAAAACACTGTGATTTATTTTTGAATCCATTTAGAATTAATTCGTCTATTTTTTAAATTTAAATTCACTTCATACAAAAACAAAAGAATTTAATTTTCACATGCAAAGGAAAATTTCATAACAACTAAATAGTTAAAATTATTATTAAAATCACGCACTACAACCACTTTGCAACACAATACGTAGCTTTTATAGTCACTAATAACCGGTACGACTGATGATTTTTCAGAACAAAAATCGCGGATGCTGCGTACAAAGTACAAATTCACAGGACAATGTCATTTAATAGCACAAAAGTCAACACGCAAGTCAAATATGTAGTGATTTGAAAATTTTCAGCTTCATTCGTAAAGCTATTGATAATTTATTGTGATGTTAAATATTCGCGTAAAATTTTGCCTAGTGAATGGCTCGCGCGTTTTTCGTCGACTGAAATTAAATGTAAATAAACAATTGAATTCAATTTATTAAGTTTAAATGAACGTCCATACTTATGTTTATGCATTTCAAATGCTATTTTTTGTAATATTTTTCTTTCGTTTGATTATATTCGCAAAAACAGTATACTAATCAAATTTTTACCGGAAATAATAACATTTGGGAGATTCGACGAGTTTGCATCATAAAATAATAATATTCATACTTTTAGATATAGCATGCATATATTTAATGTATATAGCAGTGGAAACACTTATAATTTCAAAGGCATCTATACCATTTAAGTCGTACCTACTGATAATTGCGCGGGTTGAAAATTTCGCCTCGGATTCGCAAGAAGCTCTCCCTTCATTGCGCAATTAGGACTCTGATAATTATCCTCGTCAATCAAAGCTCTCCAGAAGAGAGAGCTTTTGGTCCCTTTGTGCTCCTTGGTCCAGGTCAACAGGTGTAGTAGGACTTTCGACCCACCCTCCACCCCAGTGACGTCAGACCCTTTGAAATATGATACGTCCGACAACAATAACATAACTCCATTACTCTGGGACAATCTTACTTGCCGTTTCGAGATAAATTAGATTCCAGCCGAGCTCGAACGGGGGCTCGCGTGCCCAATTTAATGGTCTGAATTTCAGAGGAAATAATCCAGACACGCAGCGACTGCTTCGGAATTTACTTTTTTCTCTAATTAAGTTATCAGCCGTCGCTCTCTCACTACTTACGGATACAATAGGTTTGATTCGTTCGTAATGATGGGGTATTCATTTAATATCCGGTCAATTCATTTGTCAATCAATTATACTCTATTGTTGTACAAATTGATTAGATTGGATTAAACGGTGCGTATCAATCATGAATCGGGCTCAATTATAATGAAAAAATATTATTAGACGCTCAATTGATCGCTGGGAATGATATTCTTAGCGGAACAGTAATGATAAATAATCTGATTTAAATTAAATTAGGTACACTTAATATATGTATGTATTTATAATAGATCTGTAGACTTATATGTACATATATGTATACGTATATATTTGATTTATACTTAGGCGATATATGTAAATAAAATATGTATGTATTGTGCGATCAGATTGCTAGTACATGCATAAATTTAAATTTTCAAAATATAATTTTGAATCATCTGAGCTGGAACTTGAAATGTAAACGTATAGTAAAAATAGTAAACGTATAACAGGCCACCAGTAGATATTATTAAATATTGTTATAAGTAAAATCTTTTATTTAGTGTTTTGTGAAATATTTCTCGAAATGAAGAAAAGTGGACTATTGGCACTTTCAAATATAACGGCTCATATGTTGGTGAAAATTACGTCTTATGTATTATTACAAAAGAAAAAACTACCACTTTGACACGTCACTGACGAAATTGCCACTTAAAAACTCCCCCTAACCAAAAGTAATGCTTTTATTTTACAACTTAAAGGCCAAATATGTAGCAATGTTTTCTTTCTTTGTTTGTAGTTGAAAACAGTGATGCAACTTCCCAAAATTTGACTTAATTAACTGCTCAAAAACTAACTATTTTAAGTGCACTACTTGTGTAAACGAATCCAGCAAATTTTAACACATAAAATTATCTATTGTAAAATCTGACCGAAAACACTTCTCATGCCGTCATCATCATCTTCAGACATTCACCATCCATTGCTGGATGAAGGCCTCTCCAACACGCTTCCACTAGTCTCTGTTTCTCTCACCCATCTCAACCCACACATATTCCTAATTTCTTCTACCCATCTTCCCTGCGGTCTTCCTTTTACCCGTTTGTATTCTCTCGGGTATTATTCTAACACTTCATTGTCCACCTTTCGTCCATTATTCTAGCCACGTCGCCTATTGCCATTTTAATCTCTTGACTCTATCCACTATATCCATTACCGTTGTCATACTTTTCACCCACATGTTCCACTTCATTTCTTTCCTCGTTATGCCAAGCATACAGCTTTACACAATTCTTCGACTATATTAAAAGGTCTATATTTGAGCCGTTATATTCGAAAATGGCATAAATATACTTTTCTAAATTTTGAGAAATTTATCAAAAAACATTAATTACATAAGATTTGCATTTAATAATATTAAAAAATACTAGTGGCCTGTAATACGTTTATTTTGATTTTCCGAGATTCCTGACACATCGAATTAAAATAAGTGGTAGCAATTTGTGAATTAAGTCAAACAGAAATAGTGTTTTTTGAACTGAAAATTGGACTACCGCCACTTTCAAATATAACGGTTCATATGTATGTAGGTATGTAGCAGTTTCGTCTGTCATTTAATTGTATAAAATCAGATTTTAAAGATATTTATACGTCACTGACACCACTGATTGTGTACATAAATGCACTTTAAAGATCTTAAATGTACATATATCATATACATATGTATGTATGTATCTCAGCAAAGATAGTGGATTGTCTTAACAGTAAATAAACATCACTGACGACTGCACTGTTAAACTATATGTATATTCCCGAAAGCAATTATTCGTGTAAACATACCTCAAAGATCCAATTACAGAATAATTTGATTACACGGACATTCGCCCAAAAACAGACATGCGAATGCACCTTTACCACAACCTCCTAACTTCAAGTTTAACTTCAAGTTCATATATGTACAAAGGTTAATTTCGCACAGACACTGCACTTCTAACCAAAACATCCCCTCATTCACCCCTTCGGAATTTAATTACACCGTTTCACGAGAATCCAGCAATATACGCACATAAGTGCGTGCCCAGTTAGCATACCATAAATAAAGTGAGCCTTTTTCCGCAAACGGAACCCTTTTGTTTAATCGCCGGCCAAATTGTAATATGAGGGTCTGGGCAAAGACACAGGCGGCATTGTGTCAACACAAAAACACACATAAAGCTCGTTTTAATATCCGTTACATTCGCTATCTGACCGCCGCGCGACAAATCCCTCAAATTTGCGTGACAAACGCTCTGCAAGTCGTCGATGGATGCAGGCAGGAGGCAAAGTCCACAGGACACGGCGTAGGATCTCTGTTGATTAAGTGGGGTCCACCTAATAAAGTCTACCCCTTTTCTATGGGGTGGTACGCATAACCCTGCCTCGGGGGACCCTCGAACGCGGCTCGTTCAACCCCCGCGAGAAAGTTAAATATTTAACCGGGAGAGTTATGGCATTCGAAAGCGAGCTTTTTCAAGCTCGACAGTTCATCTGTCGCTGCTATTAACTAGGGAGTACGATATGCTGTATGGATTTTTCTAAAAATGTTATTCTGAAAGAGCTGTTTTTATGATATTTTGAGTTTAAACTTTGAAACTTGTGTAAAAATCTTGATAAGTTTTGTAATCAAATTTAAAGCACGTATCTAAATGTACTCTGAATGCCTCAAATATATGTAAATGTAAATGAGATGCGATTCAAACGATCGAAAAGCGCCAGACAGACTGAACCACAGATTAACGACACGTGTACCTTATGCGTGCGCACTGCTCGCACTTACACTAAGCGAAATCAACCCGAAGTCCCGACATACCTACCCTATATACGTTCTGTACTTATGATACTTTAGTTCAGAATTTTTCCTTATTAAATTATTGAAAACTCGACAGAAAGATCCAACTCAATTTTAATAATTACCATTTTAATAATTGCATCTGTGCACATCGAAAGGTTACTCGTCATCTGATGTGCAATTTTTAATTCGTGAAGTCGAGAATTGCGTTTAAAGCAGCCATCCAGTTAGTCTGTGGTTCAATCTGTCTGGCGCTTTTCGATCGTTTGCACCAAACCCATGTAAATGTATACAGTTCAAGTGCTCACTACGATTCGTCCATGATCATACTAGTTTTTTCTATTGATTTTAGTAAAAAAATAATTGCTAATAGTTCTAATCTATGTCCAATTACATACATACATATACTCATCAGGTGTCGCATGAAACTTTT
Source organism: Arctopsyche grandis (assembly GCF_051622035.1). Lineage (NCBI taxonomy): Eukaryota > Metazoa > Arthropoda > Insecta > Trichoptera > Hydropsychidae > Arctopsyche > Arctopsyche grandis. The sequence goes on along the minus strand of NC_135367.1, from coordinate 24,242,947 downwards.
AGCTGTGAAAACTTTTAAGATGTTAAAACGCCTAGTATTTGAAATGGGAAGTCCTATGGAAACTGCTTTACAACTTGCTTTTTCTGCTAATATTTAAATTAGATATAGCAACTCAAGGTAAGCATAAATATGTACATAGTTGAAAGAAGAAACGATTGAGAATATTTGAATTAATGCCCAATTGTTTGTGCACGAAAAAAGTAGCCAGATTGGTTCGTCTATGAACAATCTTGTATCTTCATGAACGAATTAAATCTACACTATGAAATTGAATTAGCAACTAGACAAACCTATTTGTAGAACTATAATATGCTAAATTTAATCCAATATTTTTGCCATTTGATAACCAAAGACGTCTAAAATTAAACCGTCGTCAAACTAATATCGTTTTTAGTATTGCTAAATAATGTAAACAACGAACTCAATTTGCCACATTAATGCATACATACAAACATTACAGAATTCCCATCTGTATACAACGAACTTCGTTCCGTAAGCTCATAAAACTAAATTAGTCTTAGTGGTTTTACAATTCAATCGGGAATCTGAATCTTCCTCTTGCTAACTTTACGCCTCCTACCAATAATGCTAAGAACAAACCAAATCGTACCGCATCGGGGGTTTCCAACTGTGATCTATTCCAGGCGTATCGTCAAGTCATTGTTAATTTCGACAAGTTAATCCTACATGTCTTAAAATATGGTAATCACCATTAATGATCACTATCCACCTATTTAATTTAATTTAATGTCAATAAAAAGATAAAATAACAAAAAAAAAACTCCAGGGGGTGAGTTTTGCCTAGGATCGCCATGGCATAGATTCGGCATGCTAGCTTGTTTTTTGCATGTGAAAAATTATCTAAAAATGAAGTAAAAAACACGTGCCACCGTTCTATGTGTCTGCACGACAAGCGTCACTCCAGACTTTCATAATAACGATTTTTCGACAGATTTTACTATAAAAAATATATAAAGATATAAGTGTGTCTGTACATACATATATAGCTAGCTGCTGGATACATTTGTAAGATTGAATATAATGATATACGATCAAAACGAAAAATTGATCACTAGCTTCGATCATTTTGGCCGTAGTGAACATGTGCGTCAGAGTGAGCTTTTATCATTGCGCCGAGATATCAAAATAAATTGGCAATCGAACATCAATCTATGTATGTATATTTCTAACATACATTTTATATTTTGACATACAAGGACCGTCCAATCAATGCAAAATTTCGACAAAATTGAGCCAACATGTATGTATATTTGCATTCCAAAACCCATGAATCGACATCCGAACCCTAAATTCACCCGAATCGGAACCAATTAACCGCCGCACGTTCCCTCATTACGGAAAGACAAATACGCAATAATTTCAGGGATATTTAAGAAACGTCTGCTTGTTTTAATTAAAGCATCAGGCCTTGTGCGAGGCACACCCCTGGGGGGGAGGGTTTGGGTGCGTGTGTTGGCAAGAGAGGGCCGGACGCATTGCTATTATTCATCCAGTGTTATTGCAAACGAAGGTGCCTGGCCAGGGGTAACGAGAGGGATCAGAATATGGCCCTCAGGGGACATAAATCTCATGGCGACTTGATGAAAACGTCAAAAAATACATATCCAGGCAGTGGGCGTGCTATCGCGTGTAAAAATTGCAAAAATTGCACACGCCATCGCGTCGCATCGCGCACGTGTCCAAACTGCACAATCGATACGACATGTGTACGATGGATGTAATATCGTTTTCTGTTGACAATTGTAGTGTAAGTATTATTGGTGTTCATACGTGACTGTTGTTTCAGGGTATTGTAGTGGGTGTTGATGCGTGTCAAGGCGCTTGGGATTGATTTTGTCCTTTTGGATTAACTTGAATGGCTTCAATTTACATACACTTATTATATGAGCTGTTATATTTTAGTCTACTTTTCTTCATTTCAAGAAATAATTCGCAAAACATTAAATATAATGTTTTGCGTTTTACAATTTTTAAAAATACTGGTGGCCTGTAATACGTTTATTCTACTTTTCCGAAATTTTGGTCACATCGAATTAAAATAAGTGATAACAATTTATGAATTAAGTTAAACAGGAAAAGGGTTTTTGAAACTTAAAATTGTACTTTTGCCACTTTCAAATATAACAACCTGAATTAAAATATTAATATATAACCTAAATGTGATATTTTCCACCTCAGTGAGCGTAAGTTATCGGAGATTATTTTAACCTATTTGCGCTCATCATTATTTTCATAATTGAATGTGATGTATGAGTGGAATTTTGATCTTCTCTCTTCCATTTGGGTTGTTTGGGGATATTTTCTATTTGCAGCTGGTTCTTATATGTACATATACTGGTGCTAGCTATAGGTGCAAGACAGTACTTTGTATTTTATTATTTGATATTTTTACTTTTCTGCTATTATTAAAATACTATTGTCTTTTATGACAATGTATAAATGTATTTATTTGTATTTTTCCCATCACTCTGTATTTTTTCGACCATTGTGGCGCATTAGGGACTCCTGTTATGCCACAATGGTCCAAACTCTTAAGCTTGAAATAAAAATAAATAAATAAAATAAAATCAAGCATGTATCAACACGTGCTAAAACATGTATCTATGGTAAGAGCACATTTAAAAGTAAGGCACAGTACGCCTTTGTAGACCAACTGTAATAGGCGTATCTTAAGAGGGCTGTACACCCGAAACCTTAATTTTGTTACCGTTCCTTTCTTCGATATATATATTGAGTGTATGTATATATTGAGTGAATGCGACAATATATATCAATATATATATATTGAGTGAATGTGACAGTTGCGCTTCGACCAAATAAAACGTATTTTAAATTGACAAAATCGAGGTTTCGTGTTTTCTCCTATTTTCTCCTCCAAAACTGGACCAATTTTTAAAAAAATTTCATCATCGGTATGAGAAAGATACTTTCTGTGCATCTATCGGCGTATTTTTTTTTAAATCGACCGTTAAATAAGCACGCTGGACTCGTTTCGTGGGTGTAAAAAAGAGGCGATTTTATAGATGTTTGGCGGCTCCTAGCTCCTATGAAAAATAATTAATCAAAAAAATAAAATGGTGGATATTCATAGCATATTAAAAAATAATTTCTCTAGTGCCATAATTGAGGAAGGGAGAAGAAAAGTACGTTTGTATGGACAAGGCGCTGCTGTCCAGCCCTCTTAAGAGGTGCATAAAGGTGCATACATACATGCCGGCAGGAAAATAAACAGATAATTTTAAAAAAATATTTTCGAACTATAAAATCAAATTCAACCGAAACTGTAAGAGTTTTTCTCATTGCTGGAAATATTTTCACCAAATCTAATCTAAATAAGCTTTCGGAATCTCCATTAAATATTTTATTTTTCATAAGAAGCTATTTCAAATAAATTCACTTATTAGATTACATTTATTCCCATTAATTAAAAAAATATCTTTCATCATATATGTATACCTATACAAATGTATGTATGACTCGTAATTACGAGAATCCCGGGAACAATCCCGAGGATGTGACCCGGGAATTTTAAATCAGAAACTCTAGTCTGCACCTTATGCAACTACATAATATGTACATATCTGTCAGATACGCTAGCCTAAACAGATATGTATATACATATGTATATAAGGAATTGTACCAAATATAATTATTTCAATATCAAAATGCAATATGACGTGTTGCATAAATATAATATATATTATGCCTTTACTTGACGCCACTGACTATATAAGAGACTTAAATCAATGTATTTAGAACTAAATAAATCATAAATATGTATATATGTATGTGTATGCAATACATAAACAGGTGTCGATCACATGTTAGATAAAAATACTCATTGGTATTTTGGAATAGATTTAATAATAGAAAAAAATTGCCTGTAAGTCAATATTCCACAATTCCATCTACATCCATGTAAGACTCAAGTTTAAATGGTAGACGTATACCTTATTTAAGACAGGGTATTTTATTAAAATATTTAATACCGACTGATTAAATTGCACACCCCTGCGCGTTCGCCCGTGTACATTAAATTTTTATTTCTGACAATTTTGTGCAAACAAAAAAGCGCCAGTGTTTAAGTTGACGTCTTTTCTCAGGGAAATATTTGTTTTTTTTTTCACTAAGTCGAATGATTCTCATTAGTGAAATACTTTCAGAAGAGGGGTAAGGCACAGCTCTCCCCCAACGACACAACACAGTTTAATATTTCAAATGTCAAACAAATCGTAAGGGATTATTATTATTATACGGAAAAAATACAGGAAAAATGGAAATGTTGCACCAACGCGACGAAGAATGGATTCGAGTCGTTTTAATTTCGCTTCACGGTGCTTAAAAATGCTTTTATTGTAATATTTGTTTGGGTTCTGAAAATATTTTTTTATTCAAAATGTGACTATTTCAATGAAGCGTGATGCAAGTGTATTACGATTCGATTTTCAATATAATTAAAATTCTAATATGTTTACAATACAATACATACATAGCTTGTGAAGCAAGATTTGAAATATTACTTAATTAAGCAAAAGAATAAGATCCAAATTCAAACGGCTTTAACATAATTATAATAGCAACTAAATTCTTGATCAATTACATATATGAATTAAAGATGGTTAGTAAGTTTGAAAATAAACGCTTAATTCAAGTATGCATATACGTATTTGATCAGTTTCTATTCCATTAAATAAATCAAATGATCAATTCTATTGGATAAAACGATCACTCGGGTGTATTTTAAGTTTCAAAAAATATCATTATGCTTAAATGCACGATAGAACTTCATCAAATTGCATAACAGCTGTCAAAATGAATTAAAATGCTTATAGATATAAATCTCCTGACAAAACTACTGACAGGTGGCTTGGTTTATATGTAAATATATATGTATGTACATATTTATACTGACTGCTTACTCCAACTATTTGTTAAAATAACTGACAGTTTTAATATATACTGACCGCTTGCGTAAATTGCTTCAACTGCTGACCTGAAGGTACTGACCATTTGTAATAATTAATGAGAACTTTTATATTGACATATTTAAATTTACTGACTAGGGACGTCATTTCAGCTATTTCCAAGGAGAAAGTTGGTCAGTATTTTTGTTTTTTTATAAAACCTTTTTATTTCAGAAGATTCTGATCGACATGTTTATATAGTAACGAATAATGGATTTGATTAAGATTCTTAATATTTCATCAATATTTGCCTTATTGTGCTAAAAAAAATTTACTAGCACCTGTGCTGGACGCCAAGCGTCCAGTTATTAATGTGTGTTTTAAGTTAAAATAATGCAAAATCTGCGACCCTAATTATTTTAATGAGCTATGAAAATCATTTTATCATGTATTAAACGTCGAATAATATAAAATAAGTGCAATAAATGAAAACATATTGGATATCAAGGTGGATATCATTTTCACACTGACCGCTGAGCGCGGCGCATACTGAATTTCTTCTCTCTTTCGCATATGTGAGGCACATGTACACGGGGCTTCCCATGAAAACAATAATTTCTGTTGATATTAATCATTGTTTTTATTTTGCAATGACATAATTCAAATCATAGAGGTTTTGATGATGTATACATAAAATATCAAGACCCTGAAGACATTTGAAGAAATAAAATAAAAAACATATGTCCTGGTCACTCGCTATCCATAACAGTGCGATAAGTATTAAATTACATGCATGTACTTAGCTTGGCCAAACCCAGACGTGGTACTGATCATTTATCATAATTGCTGACCAATTAAATAAAGTTCAACATTTGTTCTCTATATTTCGCCTAGTATTGTAAAATAAATGTTTATCGAATAATAATGAAACAATGCTTTCAATAAGGCATGAAATATACCATTCACAAGTTAGCACATTTGACACGTGTTTCCGAACATAACTACTTCAGCACACATAAACTTGTTCACAATAGAATTACACACATACAAAGCACAACACAGCCAACAGCGAAAAAAAATTAAAAACCCATTTTAACAGTCTCCACGGACGATTTATACACGGGGAGGTTTCGCTTATCGCGGTTTCGATATTCGCGGTCGGCCATAATTCACGTCGGCAAGGTGCACCTCGACGGGATGCACCGAGAGATAATCTCGTTAGCGAGGGGTGCAATAAACCCCCACAACCCACACCCAACCAATCCCTCCGTTATTTATGTCCCTTATTTTGAATTTGTCCCCCCCCCCTACCCACCTCTCTCTCTCACCTCTGTCGCGTTCGTGTTAAACCAGGCACCAAAATGCATCAACTCCCTCCCAAACTCCCCTCGGCTCCCGAAAGCTAGGATATAATGAACTTTGATTGCGTTTGACGCACTGTAGGGTGGATAAAACCCCGCGCGCACCTAGGAGGGTTGGCGACCATATTTTAGTAGGATCGTTGCGTGATTTTTTACAAAGAATGTATATGAAAAAGTTGGGGATGCATGTTAGATTGTAATGTATCAAAGGATCCTGAGGATAAGGGATGGGAATTGTTTTATTTATTTAATGAAGTCTCGGTGATAACTCAGTAAGTAGATCAGGGGCTCTTAGACTAAAACCCATAGGCCTCTTTAGAGTTCGTAAAATTGAATGATTTTTTTAAATTGATATTACCTTGCTTGGTAATGCAGTGAAGTGTTCTCTGCAATAGTCGAAATCAAATTTATATGGTATATTTTAATAAATTTTCTTCTGCAGCGCATTTTTTTATGTTTTTAGTGTTTCAATAATGCTAAAACTGAACTTTCAATTGGAAAAATTTTATAAAGGTCAAACTTCTTCGCTCCTTATATATGTATAAATCTCTCAAAAATGACAGTGGAAACTGCTTTCAAACGGATTGCCTTGGACGTTTAGTTTTTTAGTAAATTACTATATACATATGTATAAATAATCTATTACTGAAATAAAAATAAAGGAGAGATAATCAGAACCTATAATGCAAATTGTTTAAGATATAGTGTGAAAAAGGTAAAGTTATTGGCGTTTAAACAATTAAAATCTCACAAAACGAGTGGGGGGCGGAAATTCAAACATGCATGGGCAATCACCCGAACGTATGTAGTCGAGAGCTGTTATCGTCTCGAGTTTTTATGAATTTTTAAACATCTTTATAACGATTATATTTCACTATCGACATAGCGGATATGATTGAAATCTCTATCGGGGGCCAAACCTTGCAAAATGGCAAAGTTTCAAAGCAATCAGAAGAGTTTTAGGAGGTTTGTCCAAAACAATCGCAATGTGAAACTATTATAAACGTTGTAAAAGCGTTATAAATAAGCGTTCGAATTTGACTATGCTGCAAAAATAAATAGACAGAATTTATAATAAATAAATATGACTTTTGGAGCGCTGCTTCGAAGCACAGGTGTCGTGAAAATATGGCGAATGTCGCCAGAAGTTATTTCAAAAGTTTGAACGGAAGTAATTTTTGAATCTCAATGTCGGAACCCCTCCCTTTTCTTGTGTGTGTGTTTGTTCTTGTATGTGTGGCATTTTTATCGAATAAATCAAAACATGAATAGGGGATTGTTTTGTAATGTTTTCTTGATACGTGTATTTATTCGAGCGTATTTATTTAGTGATGAAAAAAGTTCCTGTGTCATGTGAAATGAAGTGTGGTATGAAATCGATGAAAAAATTACGACTTACAAAACCCAAAACATAATATTATATGAATGAAAGACATAAAATATTAATCTAGGCACCGAATCAATATCAACAGCTGAAAAACAAGCCAAAACTGGAATGTTGGCAATTAAAATATACTCGACTTGATTCTTCTGGTAATGAAGACTACCAAGGAACTGTAGAAACATTTTGTGCAGTGAAAAAGTCGAAGCCCTTTTGTAGGATTGGATGACCAATTGAGAAAAATTTCAACATTATAAAATATAGTAAAAACAGCCATCAACAAATCACAGTAATGACTATCTTTTTCTTATTCCTTCTACCCAACCAATCCCAATAATTTGCAAAAGTTAAACATCCACGTCACATTTGACCTAATATTATATCAACGCAGATATTGAAATGACAAAATATGTACCCAAAATATAAATTAAATCATACGAAGAATGTCTTGAATATGATTTTCGGGTCCATCATATATAATTTTAAAAATAAAGATAATTCTAATGTACAGATCAACCATTATATTATATTAAAAAAGTAGGCAAACGCTAAAATAAACATTCCAAACACCCAAGCGCCTCACAGCCGGCGATATGTATGTCAACACGAATATCAGCACTTCTCAATATATAAACAAACTATCTATTATACACAAACGGTACTATTTCCATACAATGTCGAGCATCTGTTGGCTCCATCGTTTAAATGCATTATTAACGGCGACACACATTTTCGCATGAGAAGTTCGACGCGATTAGAAAAGCCCAAACGAAAACACCACACTGAATCGCATTACTGATGTGAAATCAACGCGAAAATTGATAAATAATATCCCATTCTTTTCCTATACTACACACCGAGAAACGCACGTACGTATGTGTATTGATTGTTTTGAGGGGTTGCGGCGAAGCGAATTTTTCGCTTTGCACCACTCGAATTTGTCCCCGACCAAGCTGTGCCATTTTAACTTTTTTTTTATTATTTGTTCGCAATAATAAACATACGGAAGAGCAGGGGTGGGCAACAGAAGCCAAGTTTTGAATTTCGAAAGCAACATCTGCGCCACCGTTTCGTACTTTCGTTACATACCTATATGTATGTACGAATACACGAATATTTTTTGCTTGTTGTTTTTGCGGCAGGCTTTCTCTCTCTCTTGCTCTGAGAAAGCGTATACATTTTCACGCAAGTAGTATGTATATACATATACATATATAGTAAAAACATATATCTTAAAAAACGGAAACACTTCAATGTAAAAGTATTCACTAGCTAAAATAAACACAAACTATTGTTGCGTAGGGATGGGTGGAGTATCCAAATAAAAGGCCAAAGTCGCTCCACAGCATTTATTGAGTGATTAAGGAGATCCACGCACCGCCAGTGCTCCGTCCAGAATGTCTTAGTATGGCTTAGTACCTGCTTATAAAAGACAGGTTGCTCACTGCATCTTCCTAGACGCGTTTGTTTACCTATTGTTATAGTCACGTACCAGATATGCAGTCACACGGTCTCGGCATGCAGTCCCACGGTCTCGCGCTGTCAGTTCTGAGAACTCTAGCAGCAAGTGACCGAATACCGTTACCGACCACTTAGTCCATTCGGAGGTCTCCATTGTTAGCCGACAGCACTCTAGCCTGGAGATAATCCTCCAAAACCAAGTATAACGGCGGCTCCTTTCAGCATATGCTACACTATATATAAATTGTGTTCCAAGTTAATTCTACCAAACAATTAAGTAAACTTCAACACATATACGGTCGAGTAGACGATAACAACTGGGCGCCGGACATATGGGCAACGGTTATCTGAGCGACACCAAATAAGGCGTCAAACATCTAGATCAGGCGTCGGCAACATTTTTTAGATGCAGGTCAAAATCAACCAAAACGTGATATTAAGAAGATGTTTATGTTGATATTCTTATTGTATAATCCTCTATTCCTTATTGTATAATCCTTAAAATACTTAGTACATTGTCTTTTGTTTATAAGTTAGATCATAAGTTATTACCTAAGATTTAAACTAATTCTAATTCTCATCCATCCCAATTCATCTAACAAACTTCTAATACTTTTTAATCTACCCACATTCAAAATATCTCTCACAGCTTTATTTTGTAATTTTTGTATCTTTCCTAAATCTTGGCCATTAAACATCTTAAGCACAGTGGCACAATAAACCACTTGTGGCAAGACAATAGTATTATAGACTTGTGGCAAGACAATTGTATTATAGACTTGTGGCAAGACAATTCTACTTAAAATATTTCTTAACCTACATAAGACACCAATTTTTCTACCCATGATGTATTCAGCGTGCACCTTAAAATTCAGTCTCGAGTATATGTGGATTCCTAAATATGTTATATCATCAACTATTTCAATAATTTCATCATCAATTCTAACTTCATAAAATACATTTTTATTATTCAACCACATCACTTTTCTTTTATTCACATTCAGCTTTAATTTATTTTCACACTACCAATCACTTACATAATTTAATTCTTTATTTAAAATTCCAGACATTACATTAACATTATTTCCTTTGATATATATTGATATATCATCTGCAAACAACATCGTTAATATATAATATATGTAAAAATAAAAAAGTGTATATCCCAAAACTTTCTTTCATCCGTTTGACTGTCGCCTAGTTGACACGAATATTGTATGTAACTACATACATATGCATACATATATTATATATTGTTCGATTTTATTTTTCTAATGAATACACATCTTCCACTTTAACTGTTCATTTTCAAGATGTCAAACATCTGATTGTTTCCGCCCCGCTTTGTATATATGTATATGTAATTGTGTGTTTTGCGGGTGGTGAGGGCGTTAAAATATAGCGTGATCGATTGCCGTTGTCGGATTAATTAGCGATTTAATTAGCAATTTAAATTACACCGGTAGTCCTCGTTCGCACCGGAAATGCAGAGGCGCATTTGTCAATCGCATTTCACTAGTGGCATTCATACACACTTCCGGTGATGTGAAATTTTTCGGATGGGTTCATAGGGATAGGGATCGGTGAATTCGAGCGATTATTATTATACAGCGGTGGGGTGGTTTGAAAATTGTGCATGGTGTTAACCATTAGATTATTATGGTTTGTACGTACAAACGTACATACATACATACATATACAGAATACAAAGTGGGACTTAAAAGATTAAAAAAAGTATTTTTTTCTTTGTCGTACTTAAGTATACCATTATATTACTTATGCTTTTTATGCTCTCTCTCTCTCTCTCTATCTATACAAAACTACATATTGTGTGAACTATACATGTACGTAAGTTCAATTTTTTCTGTTCCCTAATACTTTATGCGTACATATGTACATACATATATACATATTTTATTCCTATGAATTTAAATAAATACCCTTTTTGTCTTTTCTTTGTATTCTAAACTCATTTAAATATGTTTGAGATTCTAATCAATTTAACTAATCCATATAAGCAATTTTTAAATATTTTTTTAAATAAATCAATAAAATGAAAATAAATATTAACTTAATAAATCAATAAAATAAAAAATTTTGGCGCCGTTACTAAAGCGCGCGGGACAAAATAGCCGGGACAAGATCGCTTAGATGAAACCGCGGGGCGACAAAATCGCGTAACGCGATTTTGTTTTCTTGTTTATCAAATCCGATAAACACGAAAACAAGTAATGTAAATATTAAAAACAGATCAAATGTATAAGAAAAATCCGATAGAACACAATAATGATAAAATAAGAATCGTTTATTAATATGAAAGTGTACAAATTCTGACAAATTCATCTAAAGGATTGAATAAGGAACTTTTTTCAAAATAACATTCAAATCTAACACTTAAAGATGCATTTTATGCATAATGATACATTTGAAAAATTCTTCTAAAGATTGTCCTGATCGGTAACAATTATTAAAACCCTTCAAAGCTGGTTACAACAAATTTCGAAGGATTGTATTGGAGGTTTTTATTAATTTCACTTCATCAATTGATCTGACAAACTTCCTACACTCTTCTGATTGCTTTGCAACCATGCCATTTTGCGAGGTTTCGCATTTTCCGACAGAGATTTCAATTGGGTCTGCTATGTCGATGATGAAATATAATCGTAATAAAAACGTTTAAGAATCCAAAAATTTTGGAGAAAGTTCACCCACTGCCAATAGCCAATAGCCTTGTTTATTTGACCTTCCTCCCCCCCCCCCCCACTCTTACAGACATTACTAACAAACTAACCAGTAGATTCTATGACAGAATCACTAATAACCATACTGCCACACTTGTGAAGAGTCTCGGTGATTACAACTAAATGTCTATACCCTTCAGGTATAACACACAGATTACCTAAACACAATCTGCTTTAGGTCATCGACTTAAGAGAGTCTTTAATTAATATTATGTATTAGATGTATTATGAGCATTTATACGAATTGTAAATAGGTTTTTGAGCTCTTTTTCCTATTACGCTGTACATATTAACAATATAATAATACATATATAATACTATGAATACTAACAAAATTAATTTAAAAACGTAAAATAGAAAATGATCAGTAGATCAGTAGCTATTAAAATAGATATAAGATGTATTGTGAACATAATTTAGTAATAATAAAAAGCATTTAAAAATCAAAAATCCCCCCACTCGTTTCGTCAGATTTTATTTTCTTAAACACCTATGTAAAACTTTATCATTTTCACACTATATCTTATAGTGTGATTCATCAAATTTAATTTTTTTTAAATTCATAATTATCATGTCAGTAATGTTATTATTTACAAGAAGATTCATTTGCTAAAATTATATGACAGAAGGAAAATTAATGATATTTTAATTCTGTGTGGTATTCTTAACGGCACCATCAACTGCTCTGAGTTGGTGAGTTTAGTAAGCTTCCATGTGCCGGGTAGATCAATTAGATGTAACCATATTTTTGATATGCCCAGGTTTACCAATTACTCATTGAACTCAGCTATGTTGAGACTGCACAGAATTGGAAATGAATTGTCCATGGTCGATTTATTCATTGTTAGTAAATGCAACATGAAATCCATTGTATTTAAATATTTTTTTAATATAATGTAGTTTATTTTGTAATATATGTATGTATGTGTATGCGTATATATTTATGTATGTATATGCGTATACGTGCATGTATATATGCGTGTGTTTATAATTGCGTGTGCATGTATGTATGCGTGTAGGTGTATGTATGCATGTATGTATTATTCTAGTTATTGATTTTTCTTTTATATTTCATTGTAATTTTTTTTTTCTTTCTCCACTTCCATTATGTAAAATGGTCAATTTTTTCTTGACCGTAAAATAAATAAATAAATATAAAATTTGCATTATAGGCTCTCATTATTTCTCAAATATATTTGTTCCACAGTAATAGGATATATAATTTTCATTGATTCCAACATATGTAAAAGCATCAATATATACGTAACAAGTCTTTGTAGCACCTAAGGCTGACATATAAATAATAAAAACAGGAATGGTGCAAGAAAAGTCGACGATATTTGCTTTTGCTGCGCCGTCAACAAATACACACACACACAATCACACATATGAGCTCGACTAAAAGGAAATACAGTTTAGAGAAGTGAATGGTGCTAGAAGATTGAACACGGCTCGTAGCGAGTGTCGTTTCGCAGACGGCGAAAGCGTGTTTCCCATATCTGATTGTGAGCAAAAATACTTTTGACTTGCAGGCTAGAGAGAGATCCTACAGCTCCGGACACTCTGTGTATCCTTCCGGTTCAATAATCTCGAGAGAGCACCCCCTTTTTCTACCCCCATCTCCATCCAAACAGTAACGAGCCAGATGTCTTGAACAAGTGACGCTCGCAAAGAAGACCATATACGACTATTATGTCTGTGGTTCGATGGAAGAATATATGTTCATATGTACATATATACATACATTTACCGTATTTTATAAATAGCTACATACATACGTATACGTATATAAACATGGTGTTGGAAAAATCAAGGAATAGTTTGCATTTCAAATTTTCAGTCTAGACAAGTAAACAGCCTTAGATGTAGTTCAATTTTGGTAGAGATCATAAAATATATTCGATTTATTTAATATTGTATTTTGTATAATACAAGATAGAATGCTTAGTGTTTTTCTGCGAAGATTTTAAGAATATATGCTTTAAAATATTTATACATATGTATAATACATAACACATAACATGTACAAAGATATAATACATAACATGTACAAAGATATAATACATAACATGTACAAAGAGTAGTAAAAGAAGAATCAGATTGTGAATCAAATAGTGAAAAAATGGTTAAATGTGAACAGGAATTAAAAAAAAAAATATCAAAATCTATAGGTATATGTATATGTACATATAATGTAAAACATACATACGTATATATGTATGTATGTACATATATTAGAAGGCAGTACAGGAATAGTTGGCTGACGAGGAATTTAGATGGAATATGTTAAGGAAAGATTATGAAAATATCTGAGGACAATAAAATAGTATATATGTACATATAATAGGACTAAAATAGGATCGTATTTAAAAAAATATGATCAAGCGATTTTACAGCTTAAATACATATTTTTTTATTTTTTATTATTTCAATCGAACATGTACATACATAATTACACTCACCTTTACAGATTGCTCCAAAGCGACGAGTGCACTAAAACAGATAAAATGCAATAATACCATTAATACAAGCATTTTATACAATGCGAATTCATATAAACATCATCCACAGTGACATCCATGATGCCACAATGGGCCAAAACTATTAAAATTAATAAATAAATGATAGAGAAATTTATATAGTATTTATGTATATCCATATACATACACTTTTGTTAACTGATTCATTCATGAAATTATAAAATAAAATATCAAACCAAAATTCCTTATAATAATTGTAAAATCTTGAATTTATATGATACGACAAATGGGTTGGTATAGAAAATAATAATATAAATAAATAAAAAGCTCAATTGTAAATATGTATGTAATTTATTATTTCAATCGAGCATGTACAATATGTCGAACTTGTTTTTACAGATCGCTCCAACGCGACGAGTGTACTAATGCAGATAAAATACAATAATACAAGCATTTTATACAATGAAAATTCATACAAACATCATCTACACTGACATCATGGAGCAATGTTTTTAGAAATTTGGCGAAACTCAAGACGCTGGATAACTTGAGATTTGCAAGAGAGATTGGAAAGGAGATGTCAATTGACAGGCACTGTTTCCATGAAAATCATAAAAATTGCAAACTCTGAAAGATAACGATCCACCTGCAGTCACAAACCAAGATCTGGCCAACAGCTACTAGTGGGAATCGAACCGTGACCACCAGAAAGCATAATATGCTAACCACTAGTCTATATAACATAAAACCATTGAGATTAATTAAGTATTATCCGTATCAACTTACTTGTTAGCCTTCTTCGGCATATTTTGAATGTCTTAACTATTAAAGTGTTAAAATGTAAACGTTTTAAACATCTCTTTATCAATCAAACTAAACGTATCCATAATTCGAAAAATTGCATCCGATAATAATTAATCGCACACATCGATTTCAATTAAAATTTTGCACAAATTCGAAAGAGAACCTCGTGGGAATTTCCGCACGCAAACGACATACACACGTACCTATGTAATTTAATTTAACACATTATATTCAGCCAATCCTCAATTCTACACGACATTAATCCGGAAACAATTTCCACCGATCGGTCAGCAACAACAAGAACAACGATCGATAGAATTTAATTAAACCGACTAATTAAACGCGTCCAATGAATACGTTACACATTATACGGTGACACGCGAGATTAACGTCTCCGGCAATCTGATCTTGTCTCGGAAGCAATTTGCTCCAGATGCGTTCGTCAGTGGGGAGTGGGGACTTCGAATGCCAATTTGTATTTATAAGATTGGCATCATCTGCCCGATTAATTATTCAATTTTGCCGTGGCCCTATCCTACAATCGGATTAACTTCCATGCCTCATTAGAGCCGGAAACGCGATAATTCACCGTACGATTAATGACGCTCTCGTGCGTGTTGAGATTCGGAACGACACTTCAATCGGCTCAAACGAGATTATCCTTATTCGGTAGCCGCAGAATCTTTCACTTGTCTATGTATAGACTATTCCATTTTGTATAAGAACTTATGTTCCATTATGTATAAAAACGTAAAAAAATCAAATAACACTATTGAATTCAAATTTAAAAGCTAGTGGATTTATACAAATAATTATTTTAAATATTATAACATTCACGTAATATAAAAAAAAGAAAAAAAAAATATATATACATATTGTTGAGTAGGGGTGGGTGAAGGATCCAAATAAAAGGCCAAAGTCACTTCACAGCATTTATTGGGTGATGAAGGAGGTCCATGCACAGCCAGTGCTCCTTCCGGAATGATCTGATACGGCCTAAGCACCTGCTTATAAAAGGCAAGTCGCTCACTGCATCTTCCACGTCCGTTTACTTCTCCATTGTTTAGCCCTCCCTCACCGACGTGAGGTATGCAAGTGCTGCAATTTTTACGTTTTTCGTAATAACTATGTGGTTTTCAAAGCTATACACCCTATATTTCTTGTATTCCTAGAATTAACTCCAAGAAATTTGGAATGGCCCAATTGAGAATCTGTGGGCTATTATGGGTTATACAATTTAAAATAAAAAATATTCTACTAAATTAGAATTGATAGAAACAATAAAATAATGTAAGTTACACTGAAATAACTAATGAATAGTTGCAAAATTTAATACGATCGATGCCTCAAATGGTTAAGGCAGTATTAAAAACTAAGGGGGGGGGGGTCAACCAAGAATTAAAATAATTATTATTTGTAGCCACTATTAAAATAAATAAAATGCTATTTTCGGTTTTTTAATTTATAAGTTAATTTCACGGAAAAAAAATTTTCATTACACCCCCAAATCTTCCTATATATTGCTACTTTATATTATGTCAAACATTATAAACTTCATTTTAATAAACAAAAAAATATAAAAAAAACATATATAACATCTTAAAACAAGGAAATATTTATATTTTCAAGCTGGAAACCTTTCATTGACCACTACGGTATATACATACATATGTATGTATATACACTATCTGAACCCGGCATGCGTTGTAATGCCGGAATAAGTCATGCAATTCCCGTTCCCGTTTCAAGTGATGGTTAGAGTTCAAATGACGTCTCTTCAACACCGTGTCGTCATAAACCAACTGGTAACGTGGTTACCAACGAACACATTTCCTTGACTACACAATGGCGCTTCAAACTTTCGCGTCATCAAAGATCTCAATAAAAATTTTAAACAAAAATGTATTGAAGAAAATAGTAATGTAAACTTAAAGTGGGAAGGTATGAAATCAGCAATGACCCAATCTGGGAAAAAGTTTCTTGAAACAAATCAAATAATTAATAAAAAACAACCTTGGATGACGGATGAAATTGTACATTTAATGGAAGAACGTAGAAAACACAAACATAATAATCCAACACAATATAAAAATATTCACCGCCAAATTCAAAGGAAAATTAAAGAAATCAAAGAAAAATGGATGGAAAATAAATGTAACGAAATTGAAAAATTACAAGAAAAACACGACGAATTTAACGTACATAAAAAACTAAAAGAAGCAACAGGATCATTCAGAAAAAAAGATTTCATACTCCTTAGGAATAAAGATGGAAAAATCATTTTAAATATGGATGAGAAGAAATCAGAATGGACCGAGTACACAAAATTGCTCTTTAAAGACAATAGAGAAACCGGAGGGCATATTGAAGATCCAGAAACGGGACCATATATATTGAAATCCGAAGTGGAACATGCTATAAAACTAGCAAAGAGTCGGAAAGCTACTGGACCGGATCTGATTCCTGCCGAATTTCTCAAGTTATTGGACGACGATAACATAGAAAATCTAACAAAACTCTATAATAAAATATATTTATCAGGCGAAGTACCTAGCGATTGGTTACAATCCATATTTATCCCGTTGCCCAAAAAGAGTAACGCGAGGACGTGTAGCGACTTCAGAATAATTAGCCTAATGAGTCACACATTGAAGATCCTACTAAAGATAATACAGGGCAGAATTTACTCACGGTGTGAAGAGGCGATTAGCAGAGAGCAGTTTGGGTTCAGACAAGGCTTGGGTACCCGAGAGGCCCTTTTCTGTATGAAAACACTACTCCAAAGATGCAGAGAAGTCCGTAAACCTGTGTACATCTGCTTTATAGACTTTGAAAAGGCCTTTGACCGTGTCCAACACGCTCGCCTGATGGAAACATTAAAAAATATTGGCCTGGATGACAGAGATGTCAGATTGCTACGAAATATTTATTGGAATCAGACTGCAGTAGTACGTGTCGATGATCAATTCACTGATGAGATTCCTATAGAACGGGGCGTCAGGCAAGGATGCATCCTATCACCTACTCTTTTTAACACCTACACCGAATCCATCTTCCACGATGCTCTCCAAGAGGCGGAGGGCATCAAGGTGGGCGGCGAGACGATCACCAATATAAGATATGCTGATGACACGGCACTAGTCGCTGAAAAGAAAGCAATCGAAGAGGTCTGCACATAAATCTAAAGAAAACAAAATTTATGATAGTAGATAGAATGCAAACAGACACCGGGAATCTAACCTTGGATGGAGAGGTGATAGAAAGAGTAAAAAGATTCAAATACCTGGGTACCTGGCTGAATGAAGAGATGGACCCAGATGAAGATCTAAAAATCCGCATCGAGATGGCTAGAACAGCATTTGTAAAAATGAAGGCGGCCCTTACAAACAAGCATCTCAATCTTCATACGCGGTTGAGATTCGCGAAGAGCTACGTCTGGACAGTATTACTACACGGATGTGAGACGTGGACTCTGAAAACCAAGATGATCAGCCGCATTGAAGCTTTTGAGATGTGGGTCTATAGGCGTATGCTGAAGATTCCGTGGACCAAAAAGATATCAAACGAAGCTGTCCTCGGCATGATGGGGAGAGGCAGGGAACTTGTTTCTGTCATCAAGCGGAGAAAGATGGAGTACCTCGGACACATGATACGGGGTCCAAAATACGAATTTCTCCGTTTGATAACCATGGGGAAAATAGAAGGAAAAAAATGGATTGGCAGGAAAAAGTTATCTTGGCTTCGAAACATGCGCATGTGGACCGATATGAGCGCCGAAGAGGTGTTCCGAGCCGCTGAAGACCGATGCGGATATATTCAAATAATCGACGAGGTGGTCGCCAACGTCCGGATGCGGACAAGGCATTAACAAGAAGAAGAATGTACATACATACATATAATAGAACTACATATTATCAATATTGTGTTATTTCCGTTAATCTAACCACGTAATACCACGCGGCCGCCACTTTTCCTCGAAACGGGCTAAAATTAAATTCGCTTTTCGTGTAAAGGGGTTACACGCCGAAATCTTAAGCAGGTACAACGCGGCCCATAGATCATCGACACGTCCCCGTGATGAATGTGCGTGGAGGGGGTAGAATGAGGGTAAAACGCGCGTGTTTCGCGCTCTGCTTCCGCTTTAAACGACGCTTTGTTTTAGGCGTCGGCGTCGTCGTACAACCGACGCTAATAAATTTTATTCCGGTTTGATTTAGGGCCGCATGAATCATTGGCTCGAGGGGGTGTGATAAACCACCCTCTAACCACCTGACGGCCGCAAAGGCTAATCCCACCGATTATCGACTCGAATCCTTTTCCCCTCCACCCACATACCGATATACCCACGCACGAATTCGTATTCTTCGAAATGAATTCCTTACTGCGGAAAATGAGTATTTCGGAATAATCTACAGCTAATGTATGTATATGTACAATGATTTCATACCAACAGTGAACGTATACTTTCTCTGGTGTTCATAATCCGAATTACATACTTTCAATACTTACATATCCAACGAATATAACCTCTAGTACGTAACATTCTAAAATTTTCTTCCATTATATGAAGTCCTACTCGTATGACATTCATTGCAGATTGAGATAATCCAAAAACGGTTTCTCACATATCTTTATATGAAATTATATAGTTATTATCCTTGCTATATCCTATTGAATTCTTATTAGGGGCCTATTAGGCTTCAACTCTTTGGAGTCTCGTCGTGTTTCTGGGGAAGCACTTTTTTAAGCTATTAAATGGGTTGTACACAATCATCAGGCTCTCAATTAATTTAAGTTTTATACACCTAGTAAGTTCAGAGACCTGAGGAATCGTGATTTGTTTTCTCATATGGCTCGCACTAATATATGTACATATGTTGGCAACGTCTCCAATATCTAAACTGTAGAGCGATATATCTGCTCAACCGGGTTGCTGGTGAATTTGACCAGTTTAATATAAGCTGTGCTGAACTGGTTGAATGGTTGTGGAGCAAGTTATTATTATGATGTTATGATTGTGTGACTGGCCACAGTGATGCGATAGAGTACTCTGTAATGTCACTGTGGCTAATATATTAAAAAATAAAATAAATATATTGGGGAATATATATATATTCACTGTAACTTATCATATATATAAAGACGGTAATCTTTGTGTATGTGTGTGTCCTAACTCTCGCCGAACATAATGAACGAATCGATAAAAATCGATTTATTCATTTTTCGACGAGACGACTTTGTCGCGACTCGAACCGATTACCCCAAATAGCCTGAATATGTGTCTAAATTGAGCTAATGGTCTCGGACATCACGCCAAATCCAATTTTTCATTTCGCCTTTTTTTTTTAAACATTAATTGAAATATTCCTTCTCGCCATATAAAAATACGTAATTTTAATAATTTCATTTAGCGAGGTTTTGAACCATTTTTTTATGTATTTATTTTCAATTAAATTATAATTATAATTTAAATTATTTATATTTTGACGATATTCGAGAAAAAAATTGATTTCATTCACCGCGGGAGCCGGGAATCGAACCTCGGACCCTCCGATCCAAACGCAATGGCCCTCACGAGCTCGCGTCGCATGCCATATCCTCGCCCAGAATACGTGTTGTAAATAGACATCATATGCTCGTAATTTGTTATGTGTAATAATAATATTCAACGTTACGAGGTCAATGATCGTTTGTGTATAATCGGAAAATATTACATTTTGTTAACGTTAACTTTAAGAATTGAAAATTATTACAAATAAAGAATTGAAAACTATCTATGAGAGTCTACGAAAATAGCGGTTCCGGTTCCGGATTTTTTTTTTAGTTTTATACGGGTATATAATAATTTTAAACCCATGCGATGATATTTCATCGGGCTATTCACTAGTAAATATATAAAGACGCTATTCAGGGTGCACGTGTGTGCTCGCGTGTGCGTGTGTGTGCGTAAATAAATAAATAAATGCTATAAACAGACTTTGGCCTATTATTTGGTTCCCAGAACCCACCCCTACGCAACAATACTTAAATTACTACTTCAGTTCGGTTAACCAATTATTATATGTACATACATATGTATGTTATTACGTACATATTTATAGGTGTATATGAAGGTATTCATAAATAAGCATTTGTATTGCGCTTCGCGTTCAATTTGTTCCCCGATCACTATCCCGGTTTCGCGGAAAGGTATCATTTAATTCCGAGCGGGAAAAGTCGTCGCGGGAGCGTCGGAAAATTGGACGTGGAAAATGCGCGCGCGTTAGAAAATTGACGCTCTCTTCTACGCGGCACAAAACGTTACCGCGAACCTACAAAACGTCAGGCTCCGGGGAAATTATTTTAATATAATTAGACCGGGCTGAGGGAAAAAAAACTCACCCCCTTGTCCCCACCGACCTTATTTCCCAAACCCTGACTCGAAATCCGGTTACGGAGACCCGGAGAAAAGCTCGCACTCGGAAAAACAAACGGTAAACCCCAGACGAAAATCCCTTACCAGACAATGCAACTTTGTTCGCATATGAACATATGTATATACCAACGTATAATGATATAACACATTCTCAGAATTTAAAATATGAATACGTGAGCTTTGGGTACGTCTTTTTAAATTTTCATACTGAAAAATAGCTGGGATGTAGTTCTTTTTGGATAATAGAGAGTTTTCATGCATCCATGCAACTTGCTCGAGAAAATTCCGTAAATTAAATCGGAAAAGAGTAAAAAGCTTTTCGGTCTATAAAATAATCTATACACTTAAAATACAAAGTATAGCAAAGCGTAGAATATGCTTTGTATTAAATCTAATAAATAAGAATCGAATACATTTATAATACATAATCTTCTATTTTATATTATCATTTCCTTGATTTTTTTCATAAAAATAATTTTCTTAAATATTTATTGTCTTTCAAAGTAATTTTCTTCAAAATATACACTGCTGATTTTAAAATGATAGATAGAAACAGCTGAAATAATCCGTTTCAATAGGAAAACCACCAATTTCAATTTCGCTGACCATTAATTATGTATGTAAGATGTTTATTTTTTTTTATTTATTTATTCATATACATATATTTACAGGATATAATGTTTATTACAAAGTTGGACATGTATTCCTTATCAGATAAGAGTAGCTCTTGTGCCTGATAAGGGAGCTACGATTCTATTATAAATTCTTAAAATCTATTATAATATTTTTTATATAAAAATTACATTAAAATTTTTCAGTGCAAGTTTTTTTTGAAAAAGTGTTTAATTTTTTTTACTTGTTCTGTTTGGTTAACAATACAGTGCAATTCAGAAGGGAGATTATTATAGTTATTTATGGCTTGGAAAATATAATGGTTTTGCATTTGTGTTGTTTTAAAATTTGGTGTGATAAATTGGTTTCCATTTCTCATTAGTTTATAAAATTCTTGATATTCTTTGTTATTTTTTTCTTTACACATTTTTATAATGGAAGCTTGCTTAAATATGTCATCGATATTTGGTACTGGAAATAGTTTAAAAAGCGATTTTGTCGAGAAAGTAGAGTTTTTTTTAAGTATTACTTTTATAATAATTTTTTGCGAAACTTTTACTGAATTTAGATTGCTTTTGTAGGATCCTCCCCAACCTATAATTCCATAGATAAGCAGAGAGTGGACAAGGGCATAATACACATTTTTTATTATTTTCACATTTAAAATATTTCTTTACCTAACAAATATATATATACATTTCCTTATTCTCTTTACTAGCTCTGTAATATGACTTGTCCATTTCATGTTTTGATCAATGATAACACCGAGATATTTAATTTCAGAAGAAGAGTTGATTACAGTACAAACAGGATCATGTAGTTTACAGTTTACATAGTCACATTTTTCATCATGGATTATAATATTAACTTTTTCTATAGGTATTTTTTGTAATTAGAATAATATATATGTTGTTTTTTTTGCATTAAGTGTAAGTAGGTTATTATCAAACCATGATTTTAAAGTATTAATATCTTCATTTGCAAGTTTGTTAACTATTTCCCAAGTTTGGCCTTTTACTAATAATACAGTATCATCTGCATAAGAGATTAAATCACCCTTTATTTTCTGTTGGAAAATGTCATTTACATATATTAGAAAAAGTAATGGTCCGAGGACCGTGCCTTGAGGAATGCCAAATATACTTGTAAGTGGTGTACTATATGTTTGATTTAATTTTACAATTTGAGGTCTGTCTGTTAAATAGCTTTCTATCCATTTAAGGGCTATGAGGTCAATGCCATTTTCTTTTAATTTTAATACAAGTTTTTTATGGGAAATGCTGTCAAATGCTTTTTTTAAGTCAATGAAAATTCCTATACATTTATTTGATTTGTCTAAGGTACTCTGGATAATACATGAAATTTTTGCAATGGCATCTTGTGTACTTTTTCCCTCTGTGAAT
The DNA here is from genome assembly GCF_051622035.1 of Arctopsyche grandis. Classification (NCBI taxonomy): domain Eukaryota; kingdom Metazoa; phylum Arthropoda; class Insecta; order Trichoptera; family Hydropsychidae; genus Arctopsyche; species Arctopsyche grandis. Next base: position 24,219,364 of record NC_135367.1, on the reverse strand, counting down.
CCGAATTGATTTTCATTTATGATTGAGTTATTTTTTATAAACAGAGTTAGTCTTTTTTTAGCAATTTTTTCAAAAATTTTCGATATATTTGATAAGAGTGAAATAGGTCTATAATTAGAGATATCCTCTGGGTTACCAGATTTAAATATTGGAATAATTATGGTTTTTTTATATGTGATCGGGAAAATTCCCGTTTTAAAGCTATTGTTTATAATATGAGAGATTGGTGTAGAAACGTAATTTTTAATTATTTTTAGTGTTTTTACGGAGAGACCATCAAAACCCGAAGCAGAGCCACCTCGCATATTTGATATAATTTGTACTATTTCAGACGGATTGGTTGGTTCGAAGAGATCTAGTTTAGTTTCTATGTTCGCAGTTTTTTCAATATAATTTTTTTTTTTTTTTACAGTAATTTTATCAGCTAGATTCTTTCCAACATTTGCAAAGAAATCGTTAAAAGCGTTTGCTCCTTTTTTGGGTTCCTCAGTACAGTTTATTATATTTTTGTTTTGTATTATATTTTTTATGGTATTACTATTAGTTTTCTGTTTATTTTCCAGAATTTCATTGATTATTATCCAAACTTTCTTACTGTCGTTTTCAGAATCATCAAGTTTGTTTATATAATATTTTTCTTAAGTATTTTTTATGAGAGAAACTAATTTATTTTTTTATCCTCTAAAATGATTAATTAATTTTATATCTAGTGGTTTTTTTTTTTGTTTCTTTGTAAAGCCTTTCTTTATGTCTTATAGATACCACTAGTCCATGTGTTATCCACGGTTTGATTTTACGAAATTTTGCTGAGTTTGTATAATTATATTTTATTTATTTTATAGATATATACCAGAAAGACCTAACAGGTAAGCCCCAATACACCTTCCTGACCAATTACAATTATTTCAGCATATTTTATAATATAAATCGCTGGATTTTGAGATGCCGAAAAACTTGAAATTATGTATGGATTTAGACATTAATTTTATTGTACATAAATCAAATAGTGGTAACAGTGGTTAGGATGATTTTATGCTAACTTAATGCATGCAGTTGAAAATGATCAATATGTATTTAATTAATACATATCTGTATGTATGTATGTATGTATAAGAGCGTAATAAAATAAAAGTTTTTTTAAAATGCAGATGAAACATTTAATATTATTTGGCTTCTTTCAAATTATGGAAAATTATATAAAATGTCAAAGAAAATTATATACAAATTTTCCTTTAATGCATTTTATTCTGCTACGAAAAGTTCCATGCTAAGCCTTCGCAAAGCAATTACCTTTCATATAAAACGTCTCGAAAACGTGAAGAATCCTAATATATGTATGTATATATTATGTACATATTTAATCAGATTCATTTAACAACTCAACTTTTCAATAGAATTTGACTCCTATGAACGCAACTGAAATACACGCATGGATAAATTGCTAAAACCGAGCTATAATATTCTGTATTTATAAACATACTATATGGTATAATAATTGTATCGTGTAGATTAAATCCATTAGACGAAACTACATCCATTTACATCCACTCATCAAAAACAGAGTCGAATCCTCAACGGAGGCCGCACATACCACAATAAAACACTCGAGAAAATTAAACCTGCCGCACAGCAACCCTTTCATGCCGATCTCATCCCCTCGCTGCAATCACCACATTCGTGCAAATTAATTCGCATAATCGAGTTTTCTGCGAACTCCAAGTCCTCGAAACGTCCTCGCCGAGCGGAGCTTCCGCTGCGAGTGAGCTTTCACGCACCGAAGCGGACGCTAATTTTCCGCGGAAAATTATACATTTAGCAGGTCGTATTAGTGAGGGTGTGTTTCTTCGCACAATGGCGCCTAGTGGTAATAAGACTGGTGGGGTAAAAGGCGCCGCGTGCCTGTGACAACCTGCTAAAGGCGCCTCGGTGTGCAGATGACTGCTCACCAGGACCCAGCTCGCGTTATATGTATGTATGTATGAGCCCCTTCACATCCTCCTAGATGCGATGATGAATTACGTGTTTATATTTAATAATGTCAGTGCATACTGTGGTCTGCCCCCGATGAATAGAGCTCGTTTCTAAAGCGTACTATATGTCGAAACTAATTTTCAAAATGTGGTGCTTGTGTGTATATATAACTTGCGTGTATATATAAGTATATAACTTGTGTGTGTATATAAAAGTATATAACTCGTCGCGTAACAGTCGAATTGAATATACATATATAAAGAAACGTTTATGTATATATAATTTTTATTTTAAGTTTTGACCATTGTAGCATTACAGGAGTCCTTAATCAAAGAAATATATTTATACATAGTCTTGCATTTTATTTTATTCCTCCATATACTATATATGTAGTATGCTAGACTTTGACTCACTATCTTCGAGAAGAATTATTGCCATTTCCAAATATTTTTTTGGAGTATTAATGGGAAGAATCGACAAACATTCGATTTTATTTGAATTTAAATTTTCGGCGCCTGAATGCGGTAGAACTTTGCGTCATCATTTACTTTTCCAACCTATTCCTGCGAAAACGTCTGCTGTTCAATAATTCGTCTCTAGTAAAGGCTATCCGGTTCCTTAATGTTATTGATGAGCATTTGAACCTGTTCAATTATCATGTTGATGAGCTGGTTAGGTTCTTGAGATTCAACACGAGACTATTTGAATGAGATGAATGATTGGAATTTTTATTGTTTTTATTTTGTTATTTTCTTTCTTTCGTTTTGTAAAAGTAGTGTGACGTTTTGGGGCAACCTGTCAGGTCACACTGGTCATTTTATTGTTATTATTATTATAAATAATAAATTAAATAAATAAATAGTTATTTATTCATTTATAGTTTTGGATCATTGTGGCATTACAGGATGAACCTAATGCGCCACAAAGGCCTACATTTGAAAATGAGAAGAACAAAAAATAAAATACAAAAACATGCATAAAATAAAAAGAAAAAAGCTAAAGCAGAAAAATATGATAAAAAAAATAGTAAAGAAAAAAGACAAAAGAAAAATAATACATAAAAATGAAGATAAGGTGAAACAAATCAAATAAAAGAATAAATAAAATCCTTAAATCCAATTCTTAGTTTCACATTGAATGTAAAGTGATTATAATATTTATTTAAACATTAGTTTGGACCATTGTGGGATTACAGGAATAAAATATATACATATATACACAGACAAAAAATACATTTACATATGCATAAAAATAAAAAAATGGATTTAGGTACGGATTTAGACTTTTACATATTATACATTAATCAAGTTCAAATATTGGTGACATAGTGGGTAGGAAGGTTTTTGCCAATTTGAAATCAGTGAAAACAATGAAATCAGTATAAATTATTAATGTATAAATGCATGCAATGCTACTAATATAGGACATGTACATGATCGATTTAATATATTAAATAAAAATAAAATCCAAAAGCGGCTTTAACCGTGCTAAAATTTACTTTTTTCACTCTAATTTTTTTTTTAGATAGTTTTGCATATGTAAAAAGCCACAAATAGACCAAAACTGTACCGCCACATCCCTTGGAAAACCTCTCTCCCTAGAGTTTTTTAATGATATTTTATCCTTATAATGACAATGATTGATAATATATTTGTAGAAATGTAGGAAAAGCTTGTCCAAATAATAAAGTCATACGAAATAAAAATGACATGAAGATACGCCTCTCACATTTGTAATCCACCTACGCGTTCCGTGCTTCACTTTTGAGTGTCGTACACTTTCAGCGCCATTTAATTATTATTATTATTAAATAAATTATATTCCAAACGTGCAATTTTCAAACGCAAAATACGTACACTCGACACCCAGTATTCCTACAGATCCACCCCGCCGTAAAAATCACCTTTAAAGGTTATATTCACAGAACAAACATCCCTTTGTTATCTATTCAATCGATACGTTGCTATCGAGCAGTGGGTAATTCAATAGTATTCCGTCGACATTTGGCCTACGCGCTTTCAATCTACATAAGAATGCGAGCGTCTCGTTCGTAGAGAAGAGGGTTTGTGTCCCTCCCGCGCCCTTAATGGATGTAAACCCTTAAATAATGAGATCTTGAGTGTCTGCTTACGTGTTTATGTTTCCGACAGCCTAGCATTGTCTGCTCGAAAGCACCTAATTCGGGGGGCTTTATGCCCGTTCTGATTATGGGCGCAAAAGCAAACTCGAACGCCCCTATTGTATTGTGTGTATGGACGGGTGTGTGTGTATCGTTGACGAAATTACTGCGATATCGTTTGAGATGTTGTTAGTTTCGTCAGTGGTTGTCGAGCTTAAAAGCTTGCGTGAATTGAGCTTTTATAGCCGATTCCACGTGGAGATAGCGCAGCCTCCGACGTGAACGCATCTTCAATAGGAACGTTCATTAACGGCATTAGATGAGTTTGACATTCGAAATAACTATCTGTTGTGTCTGTGAGCTGATGATCTTCAAACTGAAATATTATTATATTTAAAACTACTTTCAATATTGGGTACGTATCAGTATTTTTCTTCGTGAGTTAACTATTAAAAATTAAGCCATTGGCAAGTCAACTATTAAACACTAGCCATTGACGAAAATAGCTTGACTCACTGTGTAAAAAAAATGCTTCAGGCGTGATTCAATATTTATTTAAAAAGGTACTTCTGGTGTAAATTCAAACATTTGGCCACATGATCAAATCTTACAATATATTTATATATATGGTCAATAACCAGATTTATAAATTCGTTAAAAGTTACCACGAAAGTTGCCGCGGGCAACGTATTAAACTTTTCCCGCGATGTTTCTTCCATTTCAATGCATTACTATGTCGGTCTGGTTTTGAAGCACTTAAGAATATTTTATAAACAACAACTAGCTGAACCTGGCATGCGATGCAATGCCACAATAACGCGTGCAATTCCCGTTCCCGTTCCACAGACATTCAATTTTATATATAGGTTAGGATATATATTATAGTGGCCCTGAATGGTCAGTACATTCGAGTGCGAGGTAGGCGTGGCGCGATTATTGTCACACTCGCGGCGTGATGCGTCGAAGGCGGGGATATCTTTACTTTCGCGTCAGTAAAATCGTAATTACGAATATTATTATTAAGAGATTTTTTCCCGTTTTTTTTTTCACAGTAATCTTCCCGGACATGAATACAACAAATTGTGAAAGTTCCATCGTAATCGGTTCAGTGGTTTAGAAGCCTATTCGAGACACACAGATAGACATTCATTTTTATATATATTTTAACTGAATAATAATATGGCAAATTCAGTTTTGGTACAACTTTACTGATCTTCTAGATGTTTGTATGAATTCGCATTGGATAAAATACTTGTATTAATTGTATTATTGTATTGTAGACTGTTTTAGTACACTAGTCACTTTGGAGCAGTCTGTAAAGGCGAGTGTACATACATGTTTGATTGAAATAAAAATAATAAAAAATATTATGAAGTAAAAGGTGTATGTATTTATATGTGTTTATGTGGGCTTTTTATTATCCATATGAGAGGTTCTTTATTATACCGAAACTTTAAGATTAAACCCAAAGAGAAAACCTGTTTACGAACTTTCCGTATATAGTGAAAAGAGTGGGTAGCAGAAGAGTTCTGCAATTACGAAGAGCAAGTTAAGCAGAAAATATTCATAATCCAATATTCGGTTCAGTGGTGAAAAAATCAAGCTCGCGAATGAATATCCCGAAAGCATCATCTGCAGAATGTCTCACGAGTCTCAGAGCGAAGGAGTGAGATCGCCCGAAGGCGAAAATTTTGTTTCGCGTACGTCGAGCAGAATAAATCTGTATTTAAAAATAACGAGAAACGGGATATTTTCGGGTAAAATGACGCAATGCATACTAAAGGCGCGTGCGTCAACCCTGAAAGTGTATAGTGGGGTGGAAATTGACGCGGGAAATAAAGAGAGAGCGCTTTTCCCGAGTATCGAGTTTCCCGCTGATGGATCCCGGATAGCCGGAAGGGGCCTCGAAAAAACTGAGTCTATTTTAAAAACGCTTCGACGTTTCAGTATGTTTTTTTTTTTAAATGTATGCATGTCTGTATATGTTTCAAATGTAATAAATACTAAATCGTAAATTAAATTTAAAACCGACTGACTTATACATATGTATATAACACATTATATAAATGAATACCGAGGACTACAATTTTCCGTTTTTAAAGAGTATCCCTCTCTTCACATTTACATTTTCTTTAAATACTCGTACTTAAGCATTCATATAAAATTCATACAAAAATTAATATACCCAGTATTTAGCTGGTCAATAACTATTAGATATTTTGGCCAGTGTTTGTAATTAACTATCAGTACATTCACTTCAGTGGGAAAACAGTCATCGACTTCAAAAAAATTTCAGTTGTTCATATCTAATTATTTATTTAAAAAAACAGCATTCCAACGTGTATAAAATTAACACCAAATAAGTTTCTAAAAGTTAATAACAATGAAAAAAATAAAAACGAAGAAGGATTGGATTTAATAATGTCACATATGGAATATATGTATGTATTACTAATAATTATTATCAAAAGGAACAACAAAAAACGATCAATATGAGGGGGAATATTTTTAGAAGAAAAGCAAGATCAATATAAAAAGGAATTACTGGAATAGTTGGTAGAACAGGAATTAATGTGAAATAACTTAGAGTTACGGAGGGATATAATAGACATTGGAATAGGTTATTACTTATTAAATAAGTACTATCAATAACATAATTCAAAAGCTTAAACAAAAAACATAAACCATAACTCCTACATTGTATGGAAAATAACGATCATTGTGAGGAAATCTGGAATTGCAGTAGGAATGCTAAAATCTAACAGTTACAAAAATGAACAATTGATTCATAATTTAGCATGTGAGGTTCAATTGTGCCATAAGGCGTAATGATTTTTTTGACACGTCAGTGGCTTTTAAATTTTACAGAATGGACATTTTAATAAATCCAATAAAAGCACTTACAGACTAATAAATTTTATTGATAAAAAATTTTGTCATAAAAAAGCTAAGCCTTCTTGAATATTCATATATTGTTCTATGTTAATTTGAAACATCATAAAATTATTGAAATAATAACAAACGATAATATTTCAATACTTCTAAAATTCTACAAGAAAGATTTTACTTATACTAAAATCAAAAACGAAAAAGTGCTTACATTTGCATTTGCAGAAATGTACGTTCAAAGATTCAATCTTTAAAAAGGGTATTATTTGAAGCTTTTTGCTGACCCATGAAAAAAGATTATACTATATATTATTATGCATACGTCCTTTGGAAGGTTAAAGTTATACGTAATTACTTAAAAAATGAAAATAAATGTATGCTCACGCCTTATTTATGAAGTAATATAAAATTTCATTTAATTCCAAAGCACTTTTATAATTTATTATGATATTGTAAAATTTTCGCCTTTGGATTTGATCTACGTATTCTTAAATACAACACCTAAATATAGCATACGTAACATGTTGAGTTTTCCACCATTTCATTTTATGTTAAAGGTCAGCTGCGAGCATGATTTATCGCCTATTATGAAATTTGGAGAAAGTTTCTCACAAAACAACCTTTTCCACACACTCATACATACATACATGCATACAATACACACCCAATCAATCATTCAAAACGAGCTACTCTACACCTACAAAAGATTAAACATTCCAAATCGCACGAATCGAATGTCGAGCTCGTTAATTTCCTATTAGCCTATTTTTCGCATACGCACGTTTTGGGATAAGGGGGTGGGGGTTAACAATCTTCTAACAATACGCAGGGTCTTGTATAAGAAAGAAATTGTATGCTCCTTTTGTGGGGATGCTTTGTAAATTCTTCGTAATATTCGCTGAGGGGCACATCGCGAGCTTAGATTTATAAATATTGCATATTCAAGGGGCAGGCCGGCTCAAAAGGATACAGGACAGGTATCTAATATGGGTGTGTGTATGTGGGGCTGGTGGGTCGTAATGCCCTTTTTTTAATATGTCTAGCGAGAAAAGCGCTTCTTGAATATCCATCGGATGCTTTGATCCTTGCGCGATGGGAAAAATGGCCGGTTGGGAAGCTTAACTTGTGCGTCGTTTTCCCGAAGGAAAACCCCCGTCCGTTCCAATACCTGATGGTTTCCTTTCAAAATTCCGCGATATTATCTTTTAATTCGGTGCGGAGGAAAATTGTTTATTGTTGGACGTATAATCTATTGTAAATGATCAAAATTACGTCAACTTTGTATATATAGATCGGAATTGATTTTGTGTGTGTATTTTGGCTCTAAATAATCAATGTGTCAATTAATCAAAATGTATTTTCCAATATTTACGTTGATTTTTTCAGTCTTTGCGTACATTCTTGAAATATAATTCAATTCCTACTGCAATTCCAGATTTACTCTCAATGGTTGTTTTGTTTCCGTACAATCTAGGAAAAGAATTTATGTTTTTTGTTTAAGCTTTTGAATTATGAACATAATTTACTGTTTTTTTTTATTAAACAAGATCTTATTCAAATGTTCTATCAGATCCCCCGAAATATTTTATTATTTCACATTAATCTTTGTTCTACCAATTATTACAGCAAGTCCTTTTTAAATAGATCTTGCTCTTCTCTTAACAATATCCCCCATCATATTAATCAATTTTGTTGTTCCTTATCTTGTTTTAAATTTTCATTATTTAGTCATTATTTGTATCCCATATATCCCATATTTTAATTTGTTTTTAGGAACTTTTTTGTGTCAATGTTATGAAGGTAAATTCTCTGGCTTTTTGTTTATATTTAAAAAAAAAGTAAAATAAAGAAATTATAGAGAATTCATAAAAAATTGTACTAAATTATTATTTTCTATTGAATTTCAATGATCCAAAACATAAATAAAAAAATACCAAGCTATTAAAACAGAATTTAATAACTAAATTTATTAAAAACTAAAGAAAATCGGTCACATTTATGATTTTTTTTAGAATATTCTCAGTATTTTATGAAAATTATTCATTAAAGTGTCTTTCTTTCTCTCTTTTCAAATTCCAAAATTCAAAAATTTCTCCATATCGTCAACAACATGCTTTCAACTATGATCCATACATTCAACTTTCACAATAAAAATTACGAAAAATAATTTTGTATTCATATAACATTAATTTCATCTTTAATACCATCTTATGAACTTCGTTCATACACTTTTGGTCAAAAATATTTTTATCTTATAATTTAGAGCAGTTCCAATTGCAAATACATAAATGTAATATATTTACATACATCAATTGACATTTCTTATGTTAACATAGGTACATATATAAATATTTACATATTTGTATTGACCAATTTTTGACCCACTTAATACGTACCAATTTTCTTTGAAATTTTGCGCACATACATATGTACATATGTGGTGGTACAGTTTATATTAAAATTTTAATACCATGTCCTTTACGTCAAGTAATGTATACATATAAACAGCAGCAAAGTTAGCAGAATACACATTGCTTAAACAGTAATCATATAGGATAATTTATATAATTTTAAAAATATACGTATACACATATGCATATGTATATACAAATTGTCCCATTTTAAAATACATCAAGTTGAAGCACTCTTACTCGTATTATACTTTCACGATATCGATGTAATATTTTCAGGCTAGTGTGCGAGTCGTATGAAAAAATCCGATCACGTACGTACATAGCCCGCGGCTCCCTCGGCGACCTTTCATACACAAATAGCTGATGGCAAGGGTCCCACAATGGGCTCTAGAAGTACTGGGTAACCCTCCAAAGGGTGGAAAGGGTACCTACATCTAGGAGCTACACAAAACAGTACACACACCTATGTATACCCCGGTGTACCTTTGGCTCGACACTCGCGTAATTCACAGCACTTTAGTGGCGAAGAGTGTGCGGGGAAAGGGCGAGCAAAAGGGCGTGAGGATCTCTCAAATTAAAACGGTAAAAGCCCGGCGGAAAGGGGGCGAGTGGGGAGAGTACAAAATATGTGCGTTTATTTCAAAAATTGTAAAAATTGCAACGAGTGCCGGGGAAAATGTCGATTTTGAGATGAATTTCCAGGTGTAGTCGAATTGGGCGATTTAATCTATTTTTAATTATTTAAATTAAAATTTGCGGGAAAAATTATTTTATCTTTAATATATAATATTTCTAGAGTTAGCATAATATGTATATGCCGATATTTAAATTTCATCTACATACATAACTTTTGATTTTGATTACGTAAATGTGGAACAGAAAGATAGATTACATTCCCACCAAATTTATAATATAAATGTATTTTATATTATTCATTATAAATTTTAATTTTAATAATATTCAAATTAACAAATTTCCGCTACACAAATCCACAATTTTCTACTTAGGACCGCCGAATTTGGTATACTATCTCACATTTGGAATGTAAATGGGTTTTGGAAGGGATTTATTTTAAACTTTCAATGCCAGGCGAATATATTTTTCTGGTATAGTTTTCAATATATATGTATGTAGCAATGTCAAAGAAGTCAGAACTTTTTGAAATCTCTTTTTGCAATTATTTATCTGCCAGAGTAACGCCGGGTATACTACAGAAATGACCCACTTTTACCAGGCAACGCCGGCTAGTATGTATTATATTTTCATGTAACTTAAAATATTATTTTAATCAATTACATATTCCAATAGTATGGACGTTATTCTGCAACATATGAATAAAGAGTAATATAATTTTGGTTATCTACCAACTAAAAGCATTGATGTCTCAAAAAAATTACATCTAATAAGTACATTTAAAATGTGTAATTAAATAAAAAATAGCCCTATTTTTTACACAACTAAGCTAAACAGACAAGAAGGCATAACAATTGATTGAATTGAAAATCGAGTGGTTACCGGGTTCGTTCCCGTGCTAATCTTTAATGCTGCTAGTCAGACTTGGATATTTGTGACTCCAAGTCGATCTTTTTCTATTAGAGTATGTCAATTTATCTGATTTCAGTGTTGTAACGGTTCCTTCATCAAATTGGCCAAAAACATCATACCCGCTATGTCACAAATATTTGAATTTGATTAATTTACAATATGTAAAAATTTATATACAAGTCTAAATCCATAGATGGCTCTATGTATTAATTAATTGTTAATTTCGTGTTCTTCGGCAAGTTTGTAATTAATTATCTAGGAAGGCGCATCGGGGTATACCTGTTAGGCCTTCCTGGTATATATCCATTTAAAAAATAAAATAAAATAAAAATATATCATTCAAACCATTTGAATGTTGAACTAATCAAACAAAATTCAGAATTACTGTCCATATCCCAGAACCTTTCATCCAGATTTTGATCTGAATGCTTTTTGCATTGAATAAGTGATTCTTCAAAATAAAAAAAACTACATATTCGAATCAGAAATTTAACAGTAAATGCTGCATTCCATATTTCTGTAATTCCTTTGTTATACATATATGTAGGTACATACATACATATGTACATCTCGTTCTTGTTTTTACAATAATCTCCCTCATATTATTCCTGTTTTTGCTTTACATTTCTATTATTATTCTTAGATACATACATACATACATATATCCCATATACATACATATGTACATATGTATGTGATACAAATAATAATTTCATTGTTATTATTAATTTTTAGAAACTTTTTTAGTCTCAATATTATAGCTGTTTGTTTTTTAATTATCCAGCTAAATTATGAATCTAAGCCACATATTCGAGCAGGTTCACATAATGACTTGCCTTTAGATTAATTTTAGATGTTTATCAAAAATAATCGTAAAACAAAATTTTAATAGAACATTTTACATTATAATTACTTTTAGTAGCAACTAAATTTGCATAGTCATTGTTTTTCCAGATCAAGAAACACTTTTCAGAATACCATTAAATAGAAACTGTTGAAAATCTCATTACGATGAACCTTGGTTTTAGGAAACAAAAATAATATAATGAAAATTACAAGCAAGGAAATTTTTAAGCGTGTTTGGAAATGTATGTATATGTAGAATCTCATTTAAATTGTATTTGAAATATCTTTAAACGGAACCGTTCAGAATACATTTGACCCTATGTACGTTTTTAATTAATCGAAATAGATTAAATTGTAACATTCGTAGGAAGTTTCACCGTTTCTATGTAATTAATTACCCACCTGTAAAATAATCCAGAGACAAAATCCACCGGAGAACTTTGCAAGACGGTCTCTGAATGGTAAAAATAAAATTTCAAGACGTGGAAATCTTCATCAAGACATCAACCTTCACTGTCGTCGCCGGAGAAAACTAATTAGGAAAATACTCGGAAAAATTCCTTTACCCTTTTCATCGGACAACCTTTCACGCCTGGTCGCTCATTTTCCCCCCTTCATTCGTTTTCCTTTCTCGCTTTCTTCCAGTCTCACCTGTCTGTTATTTTTCCGCCTACCGAGACGATTTTCCTCTCTTTCTCTCTCTCTCTCACCTTCATACATAATAAATATTACACTCCCCGAAAAGTTTTCCCCCGCCCAACCGAAATTATTTCCCATCTCCGGGATTTTTCGCGCATGGAGAGCGCGTGTCAATCTCGGTAATGCGATATGAATAGATTTGAATCGATGCTTATTTCATTATACGGGCACGCGCATTTTGATTTTCCCCCGGAAAACACATTCGCATATGTAAACAAACAATAAATATGAACGGAAAGGTGTCGAGATATAAGACCGGCGTGCGTATATTTGCCAGCAAAGGGTGCGTACAATGTTCGTGTCAGGGAAATTGAAAACATAAATCTGAATTTATTACCAGAAGCCGCGTTTCACTTTTATGTAAAATCGCTTTTCCGGACAAGGAACTTTCCTTCGACTTGTGTACGTATGTGTATGTGTGTTCGCACTTTTTATATTTTATTTCAAATGTGAACCGCTATTTTGACGTGCTGCGATTTGAAATCTTTTATGCCTTTGAAATCGATTTTTGAACAATTTATTTTATTTCAAAGTGAAACTTTATATATCGAATGGAACATATCCCACGATAAGACAACTAAGAAGGTATTTCTCTATATTTATATATATATATATATATATATATATATATATATATATATATATATATATATATATATATATATATACATATATATATATATATATATATATATATATATATATATATATATATATATATATATATATATATATATATATATATATATATATATATAAATATATATATATATATATATATATATATATATATATATATATATATATACATACATATGTGTGTATATACGAATATCTGTCTATGGTCCAGTCGACTACGTATGAATTTAAAACGACTGAACCTATGTATTTTAATGCGGTTTTATTTAACATAATGGCATTTTTTATAAAAGGCTTTTTACTACATACATAATATGCATATTACATTCTTGGGGAAAATACCAATTGGTCAAGATAGCTTTTTAATGATTTCAATAAAAATATTTCAATAAAAAACGATGTCTTTTTATAGTTCAATTTGATTAATTGTTATTTAATCGGATTTAATTTTAATTTAATCTTCTACAAGTACATATTTTAGTTTTAAGTACATGTTTCTACAAGTACATATTTCTAGGTTTTGAAAATAAATTAGCTCATTTTAAAATTTTAAGTTAAACTTAATAATTTTTGTAACATCACTATCGCCAAAAGTATTATTTTGCTTATTATTTATATTATATTAATTGGTGAGAATATAAGCGATCGGAATAAATACTAGATGGTCAGAAATATAATGAAAACAGGATCAAATCTGCATTAATCAATCAATTAATCCAATTAATTTTTCCGCTTTAAAATATGTGATGTCATCACAATATAAGTTAGAAATTTATAATAAAAAATTATGAAATATAAAAAAAGACAAATAAATGACATACATAGCATCTTTGCGTACATAAATATGTATGTATATTCATTCGAATGTGCTATTTCAAATTTATTTATTATTTACTCATTGAAATTTTCTAGTTAATCTTAATTTAAAATTTTACGACTAGACTATAATAGAGAATAAATTTTAATAAAACAAATACAATGCCTTTTTAATATTAAAAGGGGTTAGTTGGTTTAAATTCTGTAAAGTAAAAGTGTGTAAGTAAAAACATTAATCCCAACTCCATCCATATCAATTCTGAAATGGACCTGAACAAAGCCAGGAGAAATAAGATATGAAAGAATAGAACTACATATATAGAAAATAGAGTTTGACTTTCTTTATCTTTCTTTGTGCAGTGAAAACATATATGAAAATAAAAATATATGAAACGATGACATCGTGTGTATATCTCTCATAATACTATGCATTCATGGATACGTATAGTATAATATTCAAATGCAGTCTTTCTATTACATATGTATATATAATATAAGCTTTAAAGACGTTGAAAATTCACTATCTCAATAGTTTGGCTGGCTATAGAAGGCTTTTAAAATCCACTAAGTCACAGGAGATTTAATTAAAAGTCGATCAACAGTATAATGCACATCGATCATCTGCGATAAGAGGACACAATGGCCCTCGCGAAGGGCCTTTAATTAGTCATGGCAAGGGCGTTAAAATCGACAGGGCGTCGCCTTTAATGAAAGCTCAAAATTTGACTTGAGGCGCCTTATTAAAAATCAATGGAGAGAGAAATCTTCATTAGAAACTCGGCAACAGCCCTGTCACCGTCGGCTAACCGGTTCCTTGAAAGCCTTAACGCTCCACTAAAAGCTCTGTTAATCACAATAAAGCTCCGAAGTGGCCGGGCTTTAGCAAAAAAACCAAGAGCTTTCTGAAGATGACGTAAAACTGTCGCTGAACACAAAGCATGTAATTTTTAATTAAAATCATAGTCTGCATAGAAAGGAAATTTTTTTACTTTATTTTTTTGTTGCATTCAAGTTCAATTTCTAATAAGATTACTCTACAATGAGAAACCATATACAAATTATTATCATAATACATAAAATTATATCTTAATAAGAGGCAAATTTTTTCCTGAATTGTAATCGTATGTGAAAAATAAAAGAGGTTTGTAAAAATATTGCGAAAGATAGAATTGGCTTGCTATTTTTAATACGATTCTATAATAATATTATATACCTATAGATATGTAACAGTGAAATTATAACCAGTTACATTTTCAGGGTTTGTTTTATTCATTTAAGATAAGATTGTTAGGGTTGGTATTATTTAAGGGTTAGGATAGGTTAGGTTAAGTAAGGGTTGGCCCTATTAATTTAAGATTGTGTTGTTAGGGTTAAATTTATAGAGTTAAACGTTGTAAATTCATTGTTTGATACATTTTCACTGCTTGAATTGGTGAAAATATATATATTTTACTAGTGAAAATATATTTTCACTTGAAATATGCTTTCACTGTAACAGATATGTACATAATATACTGCTTACTTAGAAATTTCAATGATTCATTTTTTTTTAATTTAATTCTATCCTTGAATTGGTATTCTTATAACGATACTCTTCTACTTTATAACTACATATGTACATTGTATTTCATTTGAATTGCCCAAGTAATTATATTTAAAATATCTGAGTAATTATATCTAAAATATCACTTATCCTCAATAATATCAATACATTGATCCTTCCAAGTCCTTCGGGGACAATTTATATTGACGAACATTTTTATACATATGTACATACAAGCCACTTTAATAGACACCTCTCAAAGAAAGTCTCTTTTATATTCAAGTGATCATGCATTACGGCCGTTGTTAGTTCAATAACAGTTGTGACTTTGTGTCTTAATAATTATGTGTGCGGAAGACATCATCATTTGATGGTTGTACCTCCTGCCCGCACAATTCTTTATCGGATGGCTCCTATTCCAAGAACTATCCGTCTTCTTAATAAAATTTATTTATTTATAATCATTTCTACCGTGTCTGAATGTGATATTTTCCACCTGAGTGAGCTTCGATTTTATCAGAGATTATTTAAACTTATTTGTATGGTAGCTTGCGTTCATCAATATTTTCATAATTGGATGTGGTGTGTGAGAATTTTGATCTTCTACCATTTGGGCCTCACGGGGATGTTTTATATTTATGGCTGGTTCTTGTACATACCCACATACATACGAGTATATTGTTACAGACTGTTGATGCAACACATTCCCAACTTTTCTCCTTATATTTAACTATTGTTATTTGTTTTGTGTCTACTTATATTCTTGTTTAAACTTTCTCTACTAGTGTTTTTATTTATTTTTTGTTTTTCCTCTTTTATATTGTGGCATTAGGAATTCATGTAATGCCACAATGGTCCAAATTTTAAATAAATATAATAATGAAGGAATTCAGCATATCCACAGTTGTTACTACGTATTTTTTCCCTGTAACCAGGCTTAATCTCTTCTTTTATTTAAGTTAGTTTCGGTCTATACCTTGGGAAGGTTCAAATTAATACTAAATGATTATATTTATCTGGTTGTCTGCGCTCATCATTGTTTTCATGATTGATTGTGATTTATGAGTGAAATTTTGATTAACTCTCTTCCATTTGGGCCTTACAGGGATGTTTTGTATTTGTAGTTGTTTCTTACATATTTATTAAAACTGGCTGTAGGTGCAAGGCATTCCTTATGCTATATTTTATTTGATATTTTTACTTTATCTGTTATTATTAAAAGCTATTTTTTATGTTTATGTATGGATGTATTTATGTTTATGTTCAAATGTATTTTTTTATGTATAATTGATGAGTATATTATTTTCGTTATGTATTAATTAATGTTTAATTGTTATTTTGTTTTTTTTTGTGTTATATTTTTTGACCATTGTGGCGCTTTAGGAATTC
This sequence comes from Arctopsyche grandis, assembly GCF_051622035.1. NCBI lineage: Eukaryota > Metazoa > Arthropoda > Insecta > Trichoptera > Hydropsychidae > Arctopsyche > Arctopsyche grandis. The sequence continues at coordinate 24,202,494 of NC_135367.1, read as the reverse complement.
CTGTTATGCCACAATGGTCTGTTTAGAATAAAATAAATAAATAAATAAATATTTTAGCCATATGGCTTAATGGTAGCGTGTATGTTTAGCACCAAGTGATCAGTGGGTTCGATCGGCCATACTGCTAGTTAGATTTGGGGGTATTTGTGACTCCAAATCGATCGTTTCTTATCAGAGTTTGCCAATTTTATCTGATCATTGTTGAAACGGTTCCTCAAAATTGGTAAAATAATCATCTTTCCTGTTGTCACAAATCTTCTGTAATTATGTTGTGTATAATTTGTAAAAATTATGTACAAAATCTAAACCCATAGATGTCTCAATGGATTAATTCTGTAACCAATTAATTAATTAATTTTTATTTCGTGTTCTTCAGCTTCTGGAAATACAGTGATTTATGTAATAATAAAATGCTGCATTGTTTGTCTATGACGGCGCATTGGGGTCTTTTTGTCAAGCCTTCCTGGTATATACATACATATGTACTATCTAAGTAAAAATAAAATAAAATAAATGAAAATAATTCCCTGTCCAAACTCATTTCCACCTTATCCCCGTTGGAATCATAAGAACAGGATGTCACAAGTCTTTTACAAAATAATTGAACGGTACACCGGTCTATATTTATCGCCGATCACAGTTGAAGTGCATTAAATCGAATAGATTCTTGTGCATGTCTGAAAAATCCAAACGTGACATTGACACTTTGTGTTTAGTAGAGTTATTACTATCAGTTGTAAAGTCCTAGTCGATATTGGGAGTCGTTCTCGTACGTCTTTTTATTGTGTTATCCGAGAAGCTTTCGCGTCACGGACGAACTTGCAAAAGCTCCAAACGTCACCGGAAAACCCCTGGGAAATATTTCCGACGAATGAGGTTTTGTACGCTCCTATTCTTCCTCATAACACTACTTCTGAACCGCAAAAAAAAAACGGAAAAATCTAAACTCTCTACCGATAAAAACGGCAATGTATCAAATACATACCGATAATACCCGTGAACAATACAGTGCAGAACAAACATAGGCGATTGTAAATTTATGTAAATCAAATTATTAAAATACGGCCGATTTGTTATGTTGTAATCTGAAGATGACAAGAATAAGAGGCGACTTAATCGAAGTCTTTAAAATACTAAATAATCATTACAATCGTCCTTTGTCCAGTCTATTTATGTATGTTAATAACAACACTCATCTTGGAGGTCACTCTCTCAGACTTTTAAAAGAAAAATCGATAATTGATTAGAGATTCCTTCTTTCCAAACAGAGTGGTTAAAGTTTGGAATAGTCTTCCCAACAATGTATGTAGTAATTTCTGAAAACATAAATATTTTTAAAATCAAACTAAATGTCTTTCTTAAACTCAAAAGGTTTTTATAATTCTTCTTTCCCTATACCATCATTTCTTTCCATATCCATATCATTTTACTGTTCTCCTTTTTTATCTGTGTATTTTTATTTCTTTTCCTTGTTTACTCTTTCTTCTCTTATTCTTATTTTTATTTTTAAAATAAGAAGAAGAGAAAATCTTATATACATATACATACATATATTGATATAATGTTTAGTTATAATGTGAATGTTCCTTTGATTTTAATTATACTTAGAATATAAACACCCTTCAAATATTAATAGCATGTATAAATCAAAATGACAATCATTTAAATTTGTTTTTTAATTAAAAATTAGTTGTTAAATATTATGTTAACTATTACGGAATATATTCAATGAACTAATTATATTTTTTGCTAATATTATTGAAACAAATTGAACGGCAGAACTTTCCGTATTTGTTTGCTGCCTAATAATACTTTAATCTATATAAACTGTTAATTATTTCAGATAACATTACTATACTTATTCAAATGGTAGATTATTTATGTAAATATACATAACACATATCTATAAATAATGTTACATAAAAATATTGATATTACGATAGCCGTTTCAAGTCGCCGAATCTGAACCGTTTAGTAATACGACACTTTGGCATGTAATTAGATATGGTTTGCGGCAAAAGATATTTAATAAATAAAACCACACATGCGTAAATATAATATACACGAGCACATTCAACATTCCGATAGCTATCATCGAACGGATCGAGCAGGAAATATATGTCAACGTCAAAAATGCGCGCGACCGAATACGTCGAGGGTTAATATAAAATGTAACAAAAAGTATAAAGTAATTTAAAAAAAAAAACATGAGATCCACGACCCGATAGTAATTTAAAGGGACAAGTGAGTTCGAAGAGCGGACTTTTAATCGTTTTGAAGTATCTGCCTTCTTGGTCGAAGACGGGGAGCGTTTTAAATTGTTGATCGGATACGAACGATAGCGATGACCGAAGTCAGATTTGTCAACGTAAAAATGTACGCGGCGAAAAGGTTAAAAGCTGACGCGAATTCATACAATTCACATATAAACTCTATTGGTTGTGTTTCTGAAAGGAAATGCGGCCATATATAAAAAAAAACAATAGGTATAAAATTCATAATCAGATAAAGTTTTCATCGCTCCGATACACCCAAGTCGCTTAGAACAAAAGCAAAGGCCGAAAAATAATGAAAAAAAACATGACGTAATTTGATCCGAACACCATGGGAATCAAGACGTGTGAATTTCGTATTATCCACTAGAAAATTGAGCTACTCCAACAAGTTATTCGGATGAAAAAAAATTTTTTCTTCAACTGAAGACGCCCGATAAACATCTTGACATTGTGCGTTCGTATCAAGATCGTCTTGTGAACGCGTATTATATTTTTATACATCGGTATTGAAATACGTTGATACTTGGCAGGTGGTCTCATCGAACAATTATTATAATTCATGTGATTATTTTATTTCGAAAAATAATTGAAGTGAATCGCTTCGTGCGAAATTTATTATATCATAGATGAATCTAATACTCGATAGTCTGTACTAAGAATTTCAAATACATGTTTTTCTGATAACATCTTTCTTTTTTTGTATATGTATGTATGTACATATGTACAAACCTTGCTTGCAATTATATGACGTAAGATTCATAATGAAATTATTATATGAACAAACTAACAATTTTTTTGAAAACTTTCATACTATTTCATGTAAAACACAATATATTTGGGTTCTGGGACACTTACCCCCTGGACACATACTCCCGGTCAACAACCCCCTGGACATTAACCCCCCCCCCGTGCAAATGACCCCCCCCCCCATCAAGGATAAAAATATTTTATAAAAATTAACAGTATCTTTAATTTTTTTGGATTTTTAAATGCTTTTTATTATTACGAAATTATGATCACAATACATCTTATATATATTTTAATAGCTACTGATCTACTGATAATTTTCTATTTTACAATTTAATTTAATTTGGTTAGTAATCATAGTATTATACTATTCTAATGTTAATCTACAGCATAATAGGAAAAAGAGCTCAAAAACCTATTTACAATCCTTGACAGTATCTTTAATAAAAAGTCAGTATCAATGCTAATTTATTTCAGCCAGAAAAATAAAGATTCATTAATACAGATAATAATAATACATACATATATCAGATTCTTTATAAATAATCAATAATAAAAAAAAATCAGTAATCTATAATAATAATTTAAAATATACAAAACTCCAAAATCAATTTCAATCTATTTTTCTTTTCCTTTTCTCGATTTTACAAATTCCATCATGGATAGTCTAAAAATATTTAAAGTATAATAATAATAATATAACAATAATATATCATCATCATCATTTACAGCCATTCGCCATCCACTGCTGGATGAAGGCCTCTCCAACACGCTTCCACTCGTCTCTGTTTTGCGCAACACTCATCCATCTCATTCCGCACATTTTCCTAATTTCGTTCACCCATCTTCCTTGCGGTCTTCCTTTTACTCTTTTGCCTTCTCTCGGGTACCATTCAAGCACTTCTTTTGTCCACCTTTCGTCCATCCTCCTAGCTACGTGACCCGCCCATTGCCATTTCAATCTCTTCACTCTATCCACTATGTCCACTACCCTTGTCATATTTCTCACCCACGTGTTCCGCTTCCTGTCTTTCCTCGTTATGCCAAGCATACAGCGTTCCATACTTCTTTGAGTGCATTGGATTTTATTTTGCATCTTGGCGTTCAGTGTCCAAGTTTCACATCCATACGTCATCACTGGCAAAACGCATTGATCAAAGATCCTTTTCTTCAGGCAGAGTGGCATTTTTGATTTAAAAACAGCATTCATCCGTCCAAATGCACTCCACCCTAATTTCATACGTCTCTTTATCTCTTCATTTTTACTACCAGACATGTCAATTATTTGACCTAAATATAAATAATTATTTACTACTTCTACTGGTTTATCATCTAAGGGGATGCTATCAGGCATGCAATAACTATTGAACATTAGTTTAGTCTTATCTACGTTAATTTTTAATCCTACTTTTCTACTTTCCCTGTCCAGCTGTGTTAGTCTGATGAGTAGGTCAGCTGAATCACGAGCAACTAGAACTATATCGTCTGCGAACCGAAGGTGACTCAAAAAGCGACCATTGATGCTTACTCCGGCTGTATCCCAATCCAATTTCCTGAAAACTCCCTCAAGCACCGCATTGAATAACTTGGGCGAGATTGTATCTCCTTGTCTTACTCCTTTTCCTATGCTAAATCTATCTGTACCTGAAAAATTTTTTACCGAAGCTGTGGCATTCTTATATATTGCAGCTAACAGTCCCACATAGGGTTCCGGCACTCCCTGTGTTTTTAGAGCGTTAAGTACTGCATTATGACTAACTGTATCGAAGGCTTTCTCATAATCGACGAAACCTAGGCACAATGGCCGTTGATATTCGTTGGCGCGACCTTAGTTGAGCGAAATCTGGAGAGTTACTGCATCCTTTTATTAATTTCCTACGTTCGCAATTTATATTAATGGCCATCTTGGCACGGACTAATCTGTGATCGCTACCTATATCTACTTTACTTAAAACACTAACGTCTTTAACGGAGTGCAGGGCATTTGTTAGGATGAAATCGATCTCGTTTCTGTCTCCTTTAGGACTCTCCCAAGTCCACTTATTGTTGGTGTTTTTCCTGAAAAATGAATTAGTGATAAAGAGCCTGTTGTGTTCTGCGAATTCTATGAGGCGATCGCCTCTGTCGTTTCTTTGGCCGGTACCAAAATTGCCTACTGCTCTTTCTGTATTTGCATTTTGTCCTATTTTTGCGTTAAAGTCGCCCATGATTATTTTAAAGTGGTGACGGCTATTATCGTATGCGTCCTGTATTTTTTCGTAGAAGTCTTCTATTTCCTCGTATGGGTGGCTAGATGTGGGGGCGTACACTTGGAAGGAGTTCGGTCTTTCGTGTCATGCGGGGAAGACGTGCTTCTGCGTTCTTCCCGCTATTACTCGCTTAAACCCGGCTATTGCACGAAATTTAATCTAAAAACTTAACCATCTAATCACTTATTTTACTAATTGCATCCTAGTATAATTTAAGTGTAAAAATAAACAGCAAATCGGTCGTAAAAAGCGGTTTTATATCAGTTATTTCGAAAAATTTTGTGCTAATTTTTGTGTCAAATCTGAGCAATAGAATATACGAACGAGATACATCTCCTTACCTGAATACAAAAAAAGGGTCCTTCAGTCGGTCCCACAGAAGCAATAAATCTTCCACATAATTGCTTCCAGCCAAAAATCTTTAACGAACTTTACTTAATAGAATAATAGCAAACAGAAACGGTGTTTCCCAACTGTCTATCAGTTCTTTTTCATATTTAAATTATATTAAAGTAATTCGTGTAATTTTATATTCTTTACTAAAGTTATTATTAAAATATTAAATTGCAAACCGCACTCACATATATAAATCCGTTGTCTCCAAAGAGGCGTCTCACGATAAAGATCTGTAAAAAAGTAGTATAACAATTGCTAATCTATTATTATCATAACTAACTACTTTCACTTACAAAGTAACCCTGTTAAATGGCATGTAATAACTCATAAGTGATACCTAGGATGACTATCTGTCAAAGCTGACCACAGAGAAGAGTCTATGGCGGTAAGAACTCACTCCTTGAATGGAAATCTCTCTCAAGTACCGCCTTTTTCTCAACACATCTTGGATAAATGCGAGAAAAATAATATCCAAACCTCCAACAAGGTAAGAGTGACGATGGATGATAGCTTAGCTAATAGAAACCTGTATTTAGCCACGTACAATGTAAGAACGTTATCGAGTGAAGGAAGTGTGCTTGCATTAGAGAATGAATTAGAAAATATCAAATGGGATATAGTAGGACTTAGTGAAGTAAGACGAAAACAGCAAAACCAAATAATCCTAAAAAGTGGTAACTGTCTCTACTGGAGAGGGCTACCAAATGGTAGAATAGGAGGAGTAGGGTTTCTTATCAATAAGAGAATAGAAAGAAATATTATAGAAATAAGCGACATATCGGAACGTATATGCTATATAGTATTAAGAATCTCGAGCAGGTACACTTGTCAAATCTTCCAAGTGTACGCCCCCACATCTAGCCACCCAGACGAGGAAATAGAAGACTTCTACGAAAAAATACAGGACGCATACGATAATAGCCGTCACCACTTTAAAATAATCATGGGCGACTTAAACGCAAAAATAGGACAAAAGGCAAATACAGAAAGAGCAGTAGGCAATTTTGGTACCGGCCAAAGAAACGACAGAGGCGATCGCCTCATAGAATTCGCAGAACACAACAGGCTCTTTATCACTAATTCATTTTTCAGGAAAAACACCAACAATAAGTGGACTTGGGAGAGTCCTAAAGGAGACAGAAACGAGATCGATTTCATCCTAACAAATGCCCTGCACTCCGTTAAAGACGTTAGTGTTTTAAGTAAAGTAGATATAGGTAGCGATCACAGATTAGTCCGTGCCAAGATGGCCATTAATATAAATTGCGAACGTAGGAAATTAATAAAAGGATGCAGTAACTCTCCAGATTTCGCTCAACTAAGGTCTAGGAAAAAGGAATTCGAACTCGAACTTGGAAATCGATACGGGAAATTAAACCCAGAAGCAGACATCGAGGAATTGAACACTGTAATTAGTTCGGTTCTAACCTCAACAGGTAAGAAATTAGGTGGATTCAGGAAACAGATTAAATTAAGCAAAATTTCAGCGGAAACAAAAAACCTAATTAAGCATAAAATGAATTTAGATAGGGATAATAATAAGCAAGAATACAATCTAGTAAATAAGGAAATTAAAAAGAGAATAGTCAGGGATGTCAGGGATTTTAACAGCAAGCTAATAGAAAATACCATTAAGAATAACCGTAGCCTGAAAAAGTGCAAACAGGATCTTTTCTTAGGCAAAAACCAAATGATCGCAATCAGATCAGAGAGCGGAGTAATAATTAGGAATAGAGAAGAAATCATAGACAGAGTTTACACGTTCTATGCAAAACTATACGAGAACGACAACGGCCAATTCCCCGCTCTGGAATCGACACACGGCCAAAGGGTTCCTGCAGTATTGCCTAGCGAAGTAGAGGCCGCGCTAAAAACTGCAAAGAACGGTAAAACCCCAGGGGAAGATAATATTCCCATTGACTTACTAAAATGTGGCGGCCCCCCCCTAATTAATATCTTAGCTAGGCTTTTCAGCAAATGCATCCAGAACCAAGCTATACCAGAAGGATGGAATAACGCAACTATCATTTTAATACACAAAAAAGGCGACAAAAGCGATATCAAGAACTACCGACCCATTAGTCTACTTTCAGCGGTCTACAAGCTCTTCACGAAGGTTATTACAGAAAGGCTGAAAAATATCCTCGACGAGAACCAACCTATAGAGCAGGCAGGGTTTAGGGCAAATTTCAGCACAATGGACCACCTCCAAGTAGTTGGCGAACTAATCGAGCGCGCCAACGAATATCAACGGCCATTGTGCCTAGGTTTCGTCGATTATGAGAAAGCCTTCGATACAGTTAGTCATAATGCAGTACTTAACGCTCTAAAAACACAGGGAGTGCCGGAACCCTATGTGGGACTGTTAGCTGCAATATATAAGAATGCCACAGCTTCGGTTAAAATTTTTTCAGGTACAGATAGATTTAGCATAGGAAAAGGAGTAAGACAAGGAGATACAATCTCGCCCAAGTTATTCAATGCGGTGCTTGAGGGAGTTTTCAGGAAATTGGATTGGGATACAGCCGGAGTAAGCATCAATGGTCGCTTTTTGAGTCACCTTCGGTTCGCAGACGATATAGTTTTAGTAGCTCGTGATTCAGCTGACCTACTTATCAGACTAACACAGCTGGACAGGGAAAGTAGAAAAGTAGGATTAAAAATTAACGTAGATAAGACTAAACTAATGTTCAATAGTTATTGCATGCCTGATAGCATCCCCTTAGATGATAAACCAGTAGAAGTAGTAAATAATTATTTATATTTAGGTCAAATAATTGACATGTCTGGTAGTAAAAATGAAGAGATAAAGAGACGTATGAAATTAGGGTGGAGTGCATTTGGACGGATGAATGCTGTTTTTAAATCAAAAATGCCACTCTGCCTGAAGAAAAGGATCTTTGATCAATGCGTTTTGCCAGTGATGACGTATGGATGTGAAACTTGGACACTGAACGCCAAGATGCAAAATAAAATCCAATGCACTCAAAGAAGTATGGAACGCTGTATGCTTGGCATAACGAGGAAAGACAGGAAGCGGAACACGTGGGTGAGAAATATGACAAGGGTAGTGGACATAGTGGATAGAGTGAAGAGATTGAAATGGCAATGGGCGGGTCACGTAGCTAGGAGGATGGACGAAAGGTGGACAAAAGAAGTGCTTGAATGGTACCCGAGAGAAGGCAAAAGAGTAAAAGGAAGACCGCAAGGAAGATGGGTGAACGAAATTAGGAAAATGTGCGGAATGAGATGGATGAGTGTTGCGCAAAACAGAGACGAGTGGAAGCGTGTTGGAGAGGCCTTCATCCAGCAGTGGATGGCGAATGGCTGTAAATGATGATGATGATGACACTTGGAAGATTTGACAAGTGTACCTGCTCGAGATTCTTAATACTATATAGCATATACGTTCCGATATGTCGCTTATTTCTATAATATTTCTTTCTATTCTCTTATTGATAAGAAACCCTACTCCTCCTATTCTACCATTTGGTAGCCCTCTCCAGTAGAGACAGTTACCACTGTTTAGGATTATTTGGTTTTGCTGTTTTCGTCTTACTTCACTAAGTCCTACTATATCCCACTTGATATTTTCTAATTCATTCTCTAATGCAAGCACACTTCCTTCACTCGATAACGTTCTTACATTGTACGTGGCTAAATACAGGTTTCTATTAGCTAAGCTATCATCCATCGTCACTCTTACCTTGTTGGAGGTTTGGATATTATTTTTCTCGCATTTATCCAAGATGTGTTGAGAAAAAGGCGGTACTTGAGAGAGATTTCCATTCAAGGAGTGAGTTCTTACCGCCATAGACTCTTCTCTGTGGTCAGCTTTGACAGATAGTCATCCTAGGTATCACTTATGAGTTATTACATGCCATTTAACAGGGTTACTTTGTAAGTGAAAGTAGTTAGTTATGATAATAATAGATTAGCAATTGTTATACTACTTTTTTACAGATCTTTATCGTGAGACGCCTCTTTGGAGACAACGGATTTATATATGTGAGTGCGGTTTGCAATTTAATATTTTAATAATAACTTTAGTAAAGAATATAAAATTACACGAATTACTTTAATATAATTTAAATATGAAAAGAACTGATAGACAGTTGGGAAACACCGTTTCTGTTTGCTATTATTCTATTAAGTAAAGTTCGTTAAAGATTTTTGGCTGGAAGCAATTATGTGGAAGATTTATTGCTTCTGTGGGACCGAACCTTGGCTGACGAAGGACCCTTTTTTTTGTGTTCAGGTAAGGAGATGTATCTCGTTCGTAAATGCTTTTGCTTAGATTCGACACAAAAATTAGCACAAAATTTTTCGAAATAACTAATATAAAACCGCTTTTTACGACCGATTTGCTGTTTATTTTTACACTTAAATTATACTAGGATGCAATTAGTAAAATAAGTGAGTAGATGGTTAAATTTTTAGATTAAATTTCGTGCAATAGCCGGGTTTAAGCGAGTAATAGCGGGGAGAACGCGGAAGCACGTCTTCCCCGCATGACACGAAAGACCGAACTCCAACAATAATATATATATATATATATATATATATATATATATATATATATATATATATATATATATTATTGTTGGAGTATGTTGGTGTATGTTACTTCTTAATGAATTATGATTTTCATTTGTAGTTTATGTAATACTGCTATATCGCTTTAAACTTTGGAATGCTTGTTCCAAAAATACACAGATCTGCAAAAGTATCCAATTTTTCCTGAATACGATTAATTATAGCTAGCAGTATGGCTCAGTGGTTGCGTTTATGCTAAGCACCGAAAGGTTACTGGGTTCGATCCCGTGCTAATCATTAATGCTACTGGTCAGACTTGTATATTTGTTACTCCAAGTCGATCGTTTCCTATCAGAGTTTTCCAATTAATCTGATTTCATTGTAGTTACGATTCCTCCATCAAATTGGCAAAAACCATCCCACCCACTATATCACGAATATCTTAATTTGATTTATGTAAAATCTATAAAAATGTAAGTGCAAGTCTAAATCAATAGACATCTCTACGGATTAATTCATTAATTAATTAATCCGTAGAGATGTCTTTCTTGTTCTTCAGCATCTTGAAATTCAGCGATCTATGTAATAAATAATGCTAAATTGTTTGTAATTGGCTAGGAAGGCGCATTGGAGTTTACCTTAAGGCCTTCCTGGTACATATGTACATACATATCTATGTAAAAATAAAATAAAATAAAATAAATTTGAGAACACTCAAGTCTTAAGGTTTCTAACATTATATATAAATATGCTAATTTTAATTTAGATCAGAAAATGATTTGAATTTCATATGGAACAACAAAAAATCTCAATTTTTTAAGTACCAAGCTTCGTACGAATTTAACATATGCATTTCAAAAGGAAAAAGTCTGCAATTTTCGAATTTCATATATCTAATAACACCTTAAAGGTGCTAAAAAGTAACTGCAAAATTCGGTTGAGTAAAAAAACATGTAAGAATAATTCATGGAATTAAAAAAAGTAAACATACTTTCTGCTTTATAATATGCCGATATGTATTATAAGAAACTTTCAATCAATGTATAATAAAAATATTATGTTAGCAACGAATTTAAATAAATAATAAATATTAAAATACTAACTCGGATAGATTCAATATTGTATATGCAGACGCATAAACTTGTACTTAGACAGGCTCGAAGTTGGATTGAAAAACACGTACGCGGTTAAAAATATGAAATTTTTATCATCCCTACGATACTTTTACAATTTAACTTCACCACTAGGCGAACAAAGTACACGATAAAGTCAGTACTTACGGTGCACCTGTACATAAGGAATCGTTACGTATTTACGGTTGAAGTGAGTACATCAATTTCCTTCAATGGGTGCGTATGAAAAGCTGTAAAAAAGCTCATATTTCGAGCGGCTTAACCCACCCCCCCGGCCGTCGTGGAAAAGTCGGGGAAAACTCCCGCGCTGAGGTAACGCGCTTTTCCCGGAAATTACGACGCGTTCGCACTTTATTGGCGGTTGGTTCTTCGCCGTTTTATTTTACGGCGTATTTGTTCTCACCGACGCACGCTCTCGTCCCAATAATTTTATCTGCGAACACTGCTAGTTTTACGGCGACGAATAAAAATCAAAATAAAAAAGCGCGATCGTAAAGATCGAACGCGCGTTTAAAAATATGGCGCGAAATTTCGCGATTCGAATTACGAATACGTTTTACGACGTCGAACGTATGCAAGTATGCATTGGCATGAAAAAAGATCCCTCACACTTTTAGACATTGTATCATCCGAAATGAAAAGCATTATTAACCTATGCTTCACCTGTATGGAATAACGGGACGAATACTAACCTTTCCAAGCTCCAAATCATTAAAATAATTTATAATACACCCATATATACTAACTTGAAAAAACTGCATGCCGTAAATAATATAGACATTACTAACAAACTGAACAATAGATTCTTTGACAGAGTCACTAATAACCATACTAACACACTTGTGAAGGGTCTCGGTGATTAAAATAAAATGTATATACCCTTTAGGTATAAATAATCACAGATTACCTATACACAATCTGCTTAAGATCGTCAACATTAGAGAGTCTTTAATTAATATTATGTATTAGATATATTATGAGCATTTATAAGAATTGTAAATAGGTTTTTGAGCTCTTTTTCCTATTATGATTTACATTAACATTAGAATAATATATGTAATACTATGACTAATAACAAAATTAAATTAAAATTGTAAAATAGAAAATGATCAGTAGATCAGTAGCTATTAAAATTGATATAAGATGTATTATGAATATAATTTAGTAATAATAAAAAGCATTTAAAAATCAAAAATTCGTAATGAAACACATTTACTGAAATAAACACTAAATTATTTCGATCTATGTATGTATATTATTCAATTTTATTGACAATACACCCGTCTTTCGTAAATGTTTGATGAAACAGCCCTTTATGTTTTCTTAATTGTTTTATTTATTTATTTATAGTAGTTTTGGACCATTGTGGCATTACAGGAAGAACCTAATACGCCACAATGGCCTACATTTGATTAAGAAAAAAATAAAAATAAAAGACATAAAATATAAAGCAAAAATGCAAAAGCAGAAAAAACATGATAAAATAAAAAATAAAAATAATAGTAAAAAAAAACAGAAAACAAAATAAAAATAATACACAAGAAAAGAATAAGTGTACAAAAGTGTAAAAATCAAAAATGAAATCCAAAAATCACATTCTTAGTTTCATATTAACAAAAGAAATATAGTACATAAAAATGTACATAAGGAGAAATAAAAAGAAAAAGTAACATAAAATAATAAATAAAAATATATAAATAAAAATAAAATCATAACGAGGCCCAAATGGAAGAGAGTAGATCAAGATTCCACTCATACATCACATTCAAATGAAGAAAATAATTATGAGCGCAGGTTACCATATTTATTTATTTATTTATTTTAATATACAAGTATACCACAGAGTCTTTACAGGTCACCCCAATATGTTAAAATAATATCCGATAATCTACGCTCACCAAGGTGGAAAATATCACATTCAGGGACGGCAACAACGATTTCATTGAGAAGTCTAATAGCTCTTGGTATAGGAGCCATTCGAAAAATAGCTGTGCGAGCAGGAGGTACAACCATCAAATGATGATGTCTACCACGCACATAATTATTAGGGACATAAAGTCCCAACTGTTCCAGCAACAACGGGCATGACGTATTACCACGCAGTAGCTGGAGAACGAAACGAATTAACGAGAAGTTTCTCCGAAGTTCAAGGGAATTATACCCAAGCATGCCCAAAAGGAAAGGAGTAGGATAGAGATATGGGTAATACCCATACTATTTCTTATAAAGAAAACGAAGAATTGCTTTTTGCACTTTTTCGATAATAAGAGAATAGTTTGCTTCATGCGGATTCCACACAATCGCATTATACTCTAGCTTACTTCTAACAAGCGAGAAGACAAGGGGTTGGAGAAAACCTAGCATATCTCGAGACAAATCCAAGTCGACGAAAGGAAACGTCATCGACTGTCTTTATGTGGTTGTGAAAGGTGAATTGAGGATCAAAAGTGATACCCAAGTCGACCATAGATTCCACACGCTTCAACAACACGGATCCAATGGAATATCCGTGACAATAGAGCGAATTCGCACGTCCATAACTCATAATGGCACATTTACTAGTATTCAGTTCAAGCCCTAAACTGGAACTGAACTCTAAAACAGCGTTAATATCCGCTTGAAGGAGAGAGGCTTGACTCTCATCCTTAACAGCAAAGAATATTTTAACGTCGTCTGCAATTATCAATTATCAATTTTATCTGACCTGAATATAATCACCTATAAATTGGAGATTTATTTATTTACAGTTTCGCCTATTGTAGTATTACGGAAATTTCTAATGCGCCACAATGGTCAAAAATATAACAGAAAAAAAAAACAAAATAATAACTATAGAAATTAGAGATAAAAAAATTAAAAGACAAAAATTATTAATTTTTTGTACTTTTTTAAATTATTACTCTGCATTTTCTGGAAGAGATAAAAAATGAATAAACTAATTTGATTATTTACTTACGATAATTTGTATGTACATATGTATTTAACAACAGTTTCTATGATTATAATTCAAACCAAAGTGTAACAAGGAAACGTGCAATTTATGCACAAATTATAATCATCCTTCAGTCAGTCACACGTTTGAAAAAATCTGTAATAAACATTCGTTTATTTCATTGTCATTACTAAAGAGCGGACCCAGAGCGCGCCGTTCATTGTTCACTGTTGTAAATGCATTGTTAAAGGTTTGCCGAAATTTTTTTAAAAAGCATTTAAATAATTGAACAATAGACGGTGCGCTCTGGGTCCGCGCTTTAGTCATTACTATCATCTTGTTGATTTTATTTTGGGATACCATTTAAATTAACGATAGTTTCATTTACGAGTCTTCATATAAAATTTCATAAAAATACACACTGAACAGCAAAAAAAATTCCCGGAGCGGAAACTAATCATTCTTTACAAAATTTGATCCATTAGATTCGAATTTGTCAATAAAATTTGTTAGTTTCTTTTCGATTATGATATATGAGAAAAAAATATTGAAACAAAAAACCAATCTTTATTAAGGTTACTTTATAAATTAGCGAAATAAGGTCACAATATTACTGAAATAAATTATATTTTAACTTTTAGTATTTTAAAGCAACAAAAAATCATAATCAATAGAAAAAAAAATATCCGAATATTGATTTCAACACAAAATTTTAAGTTTAAGACTGCAAAAGCTAAAAATCTGTAAAAAAAATATTATGCATTTTTAAGCGCTCATACCTCATAAACGAGAAGAAATCAATAAAAATCATTGTCATACTCGAATTCAATGGGTCAAATTTAGTAAATATTGAATAGTATCCGCTCCGTTAACATTTTTTTTTTTGATCGGTATTATTATTGTTACTAACCATAATTCTTACTTTATTCAGATATATTAGTACTATTTATATGCAAGAAATAAATTATATTTTAAAATTGACACTTAAAAATATTTATTAATAACTGCTATTATGTATGTTCCGTCACGAGCAGACGTGCATATTAAAGATAAATGATTTCCTGGTTTGAAGATATTCACTTTTAATATATAGGCACAATTTTTATACCCACCGTATATGTACATACATACATGTATATGTAATAGTGAGATCTGGTTTTATTGTCAGGGGTTTTTTTTATTTCATTCTAGCAGTTGTGTCGATGTGTAATGTTGCATGCAAAAGTGCGCCTTTAGGCGAGTCTTACAGCGATAGGGCAAAACGTATTCGATGTTTCGTGACCCAGTTTATTTAACGGATGAAACGAATCGTTCGTCGTTCAGTCAGCGGATTGACAACCTTTTACAACAGCCAAGATGTAATTTTTAAGTCGAAATGGGGATGACATTTTAAATTTAAATTGCATGTTCGATATTGCAACGAGCAATGTTTGGTTGTTAACGTGTTAAGTACTCGACCTGGGAGTTTTGTAGTGCTTTGGGGAAATCATATTTTTATGTGAAATTACTTATAAACAGGACAAAAGCCGTAAAAGCACCTGTCTTTTTATTATACTTAGAGGCGTTTGGTGCGATGGAAAATGCTTGCAGTGGCGTTGTGGATTTTTTTTATAATTATTTTAAATTATCTATTGGCATATTTTCATTATGTATGTATGTAGTAGATACACTTATCATTGTCATTTACATATATTAAAATTCAACCATCGTATTTAATTATTAATAATATTACTTCTTCATCTAATAGTGAGTCATTACAATTCAATTACAATTACAATTCATATTACAATTTAAGTAAAGAATATTGAGTAATATATGTATGTATGTAGTTAGAGATATTTTTTATCCCAGGAAGCTCGAAGCTAAAAACTTCTTCAATTAAATTTATTAAATTTTACATTTTTCGGTTCAAAAACCATTTAATTAAACTAAAAAAAATAATATTTCCAATAAAATGACTACTTATTATCATAAAAACTTGCTTCTATTGATTTTTTTGCAATTTTTATGATTTTCTTACATTATAATAAATAATAATACATATTATATTCTATATAATACATAATAATATATCATCTAATATAATTATTTGCTATTATCATCATACATAATAACAAATCATTATAGTATTATTATTATCTATAATATCTTACATAATAATAAAGAAAAACGGAATAAAACGATTTAAATACTATATTCAGTATTGTTTACAATAATCTTTTTTTTTCTTATTGATAATATTGTGTAACGTGGGAATGTGAGAGAGAGTATCCACTGTCATTGTGAATTCGTCGTGAATTCGTGGATTAATAATAGATACCCCGGATTAGGCTAACGGGACACGTTAAGTAAGTGCCCGAATAAAGGATATGCTGAAGTTTTCACAAAATAATACACTCACCACTGGACACCTTTACGTGCCTAGACAATAGATACATAAATGGATCAGGGAAGCTGTGGTGAGCAACTTGTTCTTTATAAGGAGGTACAAACGGTACATAAGATTATTCTAGAGTCAGCGGTGGGTTCGTATGTACCTCTGGAATCGTTGAATAAATGCTGTGAAGCGACTTTGGCCTTTCATTTGGATCCTGATCCCACCCCTACCCAAGATCTGTATCCATTTTAATTTTACCATTTAAGAAACATAAATCACTTAAATCGTTATCAAATTTGGTCAAAAATATTAAGAAATTTTCTTGTAAAATGAAAAAATGCTTGTTAGTTGAAAGAGATATACATATAAATCTAAATATACATATGTTTACATAAACATTTATAAAATAATATACTTACATATATTTTACGTAAAATATAATTTTTGGCGCATTTTTTCAATTAAAAGCATTCCTTAATGCAGGACTAGCTGCATTATTTAAGAAAATTATCAAAATTCTCCGTACAACATACTGCACGTCGTTCGAAAAATATTTTTTTTTATTATTTATTCACCTTGCGGTTCTTCTATACACTTTGTAATAACCGTGAACCACCCCTGTTTGCAATATCCAACGGTGCCGTTAAGGGTAGTAAGTACTTCCCGGAAGCGATAATCGTATTCAAAGGGTTATTACTACGAAACACTCCCCATCGGCATACATCTTTGCAAACTTTCACAAAACAACAAAGTTTACCATCACACCGAAGAAAAAACCCGAACTAATCAGCACCCCCTTTGGATTTTGACGGGGGGGGGGGGAGTAAATTGGCGTAAATTATGAATTCCAGGTTCCAGGTTAAGCGCGACCGGTAATTTATTAGCGATATAAATTTTATCGGCTCCATTTGAGCGCAAGAATTAAAACCTCCTCTTTTGTCGCATTATACGAGAAAAAGAAATTAAGAGGAGAGATTCTGAGAACCCGACCCCACCCACTCTCTATATAAATCTCGGGTAACTCTCTTTTTCGCGAGCTGTGAGTCTCGAGCGGTATAAAGCGCCGCGAAAAATAGCTTAATAAGAATCTTAACAATTTCTTATTCCGGTCTTGGAGAAAAACAAAGTTTTGCCGTCGCTGAAAATGATGAAAAAGCGGCGGTAATTTATGCGCGGATAAATGTGCCACGGGCAGGTGAAGAGATACTCTCTCTCACCCTTCCATCCTATCCCTCTCTCCATCCCTCGAGGAAAATGCAATGAGGCGAACTTCGATTACGCATTCTTTCAGTCGAGATTTTCCTCGGTCTGAAAAGACGATGTGGAAAAATAAACGGATTTTCCACGAGCGATTAATCCGCTCTTTCTCTGTCAATTTTTTTACTTTGTACAATGTATAAGTATACTATATAAGTTACACAATACTAACGGACGAGGAAAATCGTATTGTAAAAATTTAACATTTACATTTTTACAGCTTTTTTAGAGAAATACGTGTCGCATCTTAAATAAAACAACTCACGGATTATTATGAGTAATTTGATTCACACTTAATTGATCACTTTTTTTCTTGAAATGAATAACATAACATACCTTACATCCCCTACTTCCATAACATACCTCAGTGAGCGTAGATTGTCGGAGATTATTTTAACCTATCTGTCTGGTCACACATTTATAATTGAATGTGATTTATAGTGGAATTTTGATCTTCTCTTTTTCATTCGGGCCTCGCAGGGATGTTTTGTATTTGCATCTGGCTCTTATATGATATATTGGTACTGGCTGTAGGTGCAAAACATTCCATACTCTAATTGATATTTTTACTTTATCTGCTACTATTATAATGCTTATATATAAATGTATTTTCGTTTGTGTATATGTAAATTTTTCTCATTGTGGCGTACACAATGGTCGAAAAAAATGGTCCAAATATAAACTTAAATAACAATTTCAACTAATGGTATAATTTCTGTTCATAGAACTATATCTCAATCCTCACTTATTAACGGACTTTATATGTAGTATAAATGTTTCCTTTGATCCAATTATGTATTTAAATTTCCATTGCTAATTCGACAACAACATCAGTGTAACCTGTTAAATTGATTTAAGCATTTGTGTGCTTATTGTTTAGATCTTATTTGCCTTTGTCGCCGGCACCAGTGCAACGAGAAGGAGATAAGCTTTTTTAAGACGTAATTAAGTTCGAAGCAAAGCGCAGAGAGCTTTATCAAAGCAGAGCTTAAAGCTCTATTTAAAGCTTTTATTCGGAGATGCTTAATTGCATCCGCAATCGCATTAGCAGGTAGGGTCCCCTCAAGATCACATCGCAAAGTCAGGCCTTATAAAACCAATACACTCGATAAGTATTTTTATTATAATTTATTATTATTCAAGAATTTCTTGATGTTTTATTTCGTACAAAAACGGAATCGCGTAACGATCTTGATCTTTTACAAGACAGCTTTACGAGCTGTCTATATTATAGTAATCGTAAAAGTGAGAATGTCTCGGCAACACTTACAATAAAAAAAACACTAAAAAGAGAGAGCTAACATGCATTTTAATCGTTTATTAACACGTTACTACCTTTCAGAACTAATTTTATGAAAAATAAAAATATTCAATGAAATATAGATAAAAATATCAAACGTTTCTAAAAAGTAAAAGTTCATAATTTGTATGCAAAAAAACTTTCGTATGTGCAAACTTCGTTTATATGCAGACGTAGACTAAAAGCCTCTACTGAATGAAAAGCTTAAGTTCTCTCTTTAGAAGTACTACTTCGACTAGCATAGTTCATTGCGAGCTCCAAATGAAAAATGCTTCAACACTCCAAAAAGGTTTCAAAATTCCAAAAAGGCTTCAAACATCCAAATTTACATAAATACACATGTATCTTTCTGAATGTCATTATATACATACATGTGATAATTTCCTAAAAAAATCATCTCAGTCATTTGCATCCAAGACCTGAATCACTTTATCATGTTTCTAAAACTGTTTTCCTTATCAATTTGTTGAATTGATAATTTAGTTATTTGGCTGACACTCCTTTGATTCCTACCTTGATAGTTATAGTTAATTTGCTTTTTAATTGTAGTTAAAGTTAACTTACTGTATATACATAAGATTTCGTGTATAATTGTTTTAACCAGTATTAAAGTACTTCTATTTGCAATTATTTTACGTTTACCCTTTCTACTTCATTCTGTTGGTATTAGCTTCTTAAGACTATACATCTGGTAGTTCCAAACGCCATTATCCTGATATATCTCATTTCAAGCATTTTAATGCTGAACCAATCAAACAAAATTTGAATGCTTTTTGCAATAAATAAGTAATCATAGTATCAATGTTATAGATGTACGTTGTAATGCTGTTTTTTCCTGTTTTTTATTAAATAAATATTTTTAATTAACCAGCTAAATTGTCAATCTAATATTGGAGCAGGCTCACAACACAGAAGAACTTTTTTTTGTTTATTAATTTATTTATTTAAAAACCACATTCATTCGTCCAAATGCACTCCAGCCTAATTTCATATGTCCCTTAATTTCTTCTTCATTACTACCGAACATGTATATTATTTATCCTTGCCATTATTGCATGTAACCAGCAGCATATACTAGTCAGTGTGGTTACGAGTTCAAGTCACACTGGTTGCTACTGGCCAGACCTTGGTTTGTGACCAGGTCGGTAGTTTCCTATTAGAGTTTTTCCAATTATTCTGAGTTTCATTGAAACGATTCTTACAAAATTGGCTTTGCCTCCCCATTTCTTTCGCATATTGAGTTATTATGTTATATCTCAAGGTTCACCCGGTTTCTCTCCATAGATGTCTCTGTGGATGATCATTGTATAAAAATTCATATTGTTGTATAAATATTTGTTGATCGTATTGTATACGATGTTTGCAATGCACTTTGCTATGTTTGACTATAGATGTCATGTATAATTTTGAATTAATATATTTATATTGTAGCATATGCTAAAAGGTGTTTAATTGGTTTTCGAGGATTATCTCCAGGCTTAACAATAGAGACCCCCGAATTGACTTAGTGGTCGGAAACGGCACTCCCGCTAGATTTATCAGAACTGACAGCGCGATAGCGTGGGACTGCGTGCCGAGACTGTGGGACCGCATATCTGGTACGTGACTATAACAATAGGTAAACAAACGTGTCGAGGAAGATGCAGTGAGCGACCTGCTCTTTATAAGCAGGTACTTAAAAGGCATTCTGGAAGGAGCACTGGCAGTGCGTGGATCTCCTTAATCACCCAATAAATGCTGTGAAGTGACTTTTGTATTTTATTTGGATCCTCCACCTACCCCTACGCAATATAGTATGGTGTATTTTTTATCTGTATAGTTCACTTGTCGCATTGGATCGATCTGTAATGACGAGCGTACATAGATTGATTGAATACAAAAATAATAAAATAAAATAAACTGACCAATGGAAATATCATATTTTTCTCCCTACTGCCATCATGAGTAAAATAAACTATGATGTTGACCAGTTTGAAAATTAATTTTTCACAAACTCTATTTTAATAAAAATAAATAATAATTTTGAAGTTTCTCACGTAAGAGGAAGTTTAGAACAGCACACGGGCACAGCTTAACTGCCGTCACGACGAACTCGTGATGCAACTTGCATTTATTTGCATACCTGCACTGCCCCAAGATCTGATCCCTTTTGGCCCCGCGAGAGGATCCCACCCCCACCGGCTAAATCCCCTCAAACTTTTGTTGCTCGACCTTAATTTGCATTTCATTAAGCCGTGAATAACTTACAGTCGTTAACAGATACGCGCCAAATCTACATACATACGTATTCACATACATACATACGTATGCATACAAGCGTCTATGCATACGTGTTTCATACATAGGGTGTTTCTTTTGCTCCACCAATTAATATATACGCGTTGGAGCAAACGTAATTACCCTTATGTATGTATGTATGTATGTATGTACGTAATAGCACGTCAAAACCAACAATCGCGCTCGCTCTCTGGATATAAGTACATATTTGTGCACGTTTCGGTTAATGTGATCAACGCGGTTTTAAGCATCGACCAAATTGCGAGATGGTATTTGTTGATCGTATCGTCTCGTGAGAAATGTGTGCTGAAAGTTGTTGAATTAAATTGTACATATTCTCGTTTGTTTGGTTTATTTTCAAGCTTTGTGTGTTTCGTTAATACTTAGAGGTCATTTACAAACGAAATTTTAGACAAATATAATGTTTTGCAGAATTAATTAGGTCTATCCGAGATCTGCCTCTTCCTCGAGTGTTTCTTCTAAGCCACCTCAAAGTAGGATTAAACTCACTTAATTTTAGGCAATGCATTGTAGCTTTTTGTTCAGAAGCATTTAGTTAACCTCTTCATGATGTTTCTCATTTTCTAAATATTACAAATGTTTATTTTTTTAATTGTATCAATTGTCATTATAGGTTGTTTACTTTTATTTTACAAATTCACAACCTCGTCAATAAAAGTTGATGAGTATTTTCTTAAAGGTAATAAAAAAAATATGTTTTACTTAGCTTTTGTAAAATTAAATTAATTAAACATATTATAGGTTGACGGACACTTGGCCGACGGACGCTCGGCCGAACGAACACTAAGCCGACGGGTATTTGACAAAATGAAATTTTTAATTGCTTTGATTTATCAAAAATAAATATAAAATTGTTGTTATTTTTGAATAATTTATCGATTTTTAGTGAGCTTTGAATAATTTTAATACACAAGTATTTTTATATTATTTTTAACAAAAAAATTACAATATAATTAAAATAAATATTAATTTCTAACAATCATTTTTTTATTTTATTTATCCCTATTTTCATCTTTATCATAATCATTTACAACCATTCGCCATCCACTGCTGATAAGAAATAAATTAAAGATCGGCCAAATGACCGTTTGACCAAACGTCCGTCGTCCTTATGTTCATTCGGCCAAATGTCCGTCAGCCTATCGTCCATTGGCCAAGTGTTCATTCGACCAAAAGTCCGCGCACTGTATTTTAAGGTCTTAAAAGGTTTGAAAACATTAATGTAATTTTTTTGATTTAAAAAACGATCAACTTATAAATACATTTAATTATTCATATATATAGCTTTATTTATCCAAAAAAAGGTACCGAATTTTCTTTGATCTGCATATTTTCCTCTCCAAATCATATTTCATATTTTAATCCAAGCTTTTTGCTTTTTCGCATTATTAATGTGATTTATTTATTTCGCATTATTACATTAAAATAAACAAAATAATCTCTTGAAGCTTAAAGATTATTAAAAATTAATCAAATGAAAGAAAATTACAAAAGTGTTTTCACAATTTAATGAAAAATGTATATAAAATAAAACAGTAACAATTATAATAAAACAGTAAAAGATATATACTACATACATATATATCACATAGCCAGCAGTATGGCTTAATGGTAGCGTGTATGTTTAGCACCAAGTGATCAGTGGGTTCGATCCGCCATACTGCTAGTTAGATTTAGGGGTATTTGTGACTCCAAATCGTTTATTATCATAGTTTGCCAATTTTATCTAATAATTGTTGAAACGGTTCCCCAAAATTGGCAGAAAATCATCTTTCCTGCTGTCACAAATATTCTTTATTTATTGTGTGTATAATTTGTAAAAAAATATGAACAAAATCTAAATTCATAGATGTCTCAATTGATTAATTATGTAATTAATTAATTAATTAATTGTTATTTCATGTTCTTCAGCTTCTGGAAATACAGAGAGTGATTTATGTACTAATAAAATGCTGCATTGTTTGTAATTAATTTGTCCAGCAAGGCGCATTGGGGTCTTCCTGTCAAGCCTTCCCGCTATATGTACAATATCTATGTAAAAATAAAATATAATATATATGTAGAATCAACTAACTCAATCAGAATACAATCTATTTAAATTTCAAAACATATGTAGGTGCATATGTATGTATGTATTCAAAACACCTTTTAGAAAAATTGAATAAATATTTTCATGTGCAATTTATAAACACACTCGTATAATATAATATTTCCATAAGTATTGCTATCCAAATTGCATTTCTACACTTATTTATTAAAACCATAACATTTCATGTCTTTTCTGCGGGAAATTGGTACCTATAGCAATATAGAACTAATAATATATTACACAACCCTCCAACCATCAATATAAAACATATTTAGACGGCCATAAAACCACACCCAAACCTAGGCAATCTTCTAACCATCAGTCGGGCCATTTTTCCTCGAGAGGCAAATTCCACAACTCACAGCCATCGAATGAATATTGAACCAACACTTACACCACAACCCACTAAATTACAGCAACAAAAACAAAGAGGAGAATTGCTCTGCGTCGACTTTTAGTAAAAACTACAACGTGCAATATCGTCCCCAGTGCACCCGGGGGTCCCTTCGTTCAGGTGACACAGACCGGCTACAAAAGCTCTCGAGCACCACTTAACGACATTCGAAAAGATAAGGTCTCGTTTAATAATGGTTTAGCGATGATTTAGTAGTTAGTATAGGCGAGTAATGAACGCGTCTGGCTCGCTTCGGAAACAATCGCATCTGATAAGAGTTGCCGGTTTTCGCCGAGACGACTCGCAGCCACCGGAGACGTTTTACTTAACGAAGGCACTCTCGGAGTTAATTATTTTTAAAGTACTAACGTCTATTTATATACTCCTGCTTTTCGTTCCAGGTAGCTATAGGTAGGTAAAAAATACGCGATTGTTATTGCTCAGAAAAAGGGTTAATCTTCATCATTTTTTTGTTACTCGATCTAAATTTAAACGATGTTGGAAAAACCTTGAGGATCAAGAATCAAGGTAGTTCTACATACATACTTCAGATTAATCTTTGAAGGACGGAGTTTGAAGGACGGACGGTTGAGTAAGACTCCAGTATTTTTTAATCAAAATACGCTTTTCTCAATACAAATGGATTCAATATATATCTTAAATATACATCAACATAAAAAAAAGTTTAGTCTTATAGCATGTTTTTGACTATTTTTGTATTAAAAAATAACGACATGCAAACGCACATAGGTAAGGCCAACAGGCGACTGCATGACTCAATAGCCACGCGCCAAAAGTGACGAAAACAATAGCTTACGAAAATAAAGCTGTCTTTTTCTCTCACATTGATTCATCAATCAACAAGAATATGCAAGCGAACACTCAAAAACATGACTTATCGCTACCGCCTTTAAATCATACTTTGGATCATAGAAATGTATTTTTTTACGATGTACCCCTTTTCTAAATCATACAAAATCTATTAAAATAAATTTCTTGTAATTCGTTCTAGGAATACAAGAAATATAGGGTGTGTAGCTCTAAAAACCACATAGTTATTACGAAAAACGTAAAATTGGGGCACTTGCATACCCCACTTCGATGAGGGAGGGTTAAAAACATAGAAGCGGCTTGTAAAAAAACGTGTGTCTGTGTGTGTTTGTGAACCACGCTAGATAAGAGTGTCAACTTCTGAATTTGAAATATGTTAGCTCAGTGTTAGCATTAACACTTGCGCGCACTGTGATGGATAGCGAATGACCAGGATTTGTATTTTATTATATTTCTCTAAATATACTGAATGTAGGGTCTTCATATTTTATGTATTCCTCATCAAAATGTCTATGATTGGAATTGTATCACTACGAAATAAAAACATTGATCAATATCAACGGAAATGATTATTTTCGTGGAAATCTCCTTATAGACGTGCCTCACAGATGCGAGAAAGAGAGAGAGAGAAATTAGTAAGCACCGCACTCAACGGCTAGTGTGAGGATGATATCCGCCTTAGAATGATGACTTTGCTTCAGCCACTATTTTTTTTAAATTTCTTGCACTTATTTTATATTATTCTACGTTTAATACACAATTTTTACAGCTAATTACAATCATTAACCTTGCAGATTTTGAATTAAAACAAACATTTTTAATTGGACGCTTGACGTCCAGCACAGTGGCTAGGGGATTTTATTACGGCTAGCACAGTAAGGCCGATCGTTCAAGCTCTGGTTTGACCTCGATGGAAAAGAATTTATTCTAAGTATTTATGCAGTGCTGCTAGTCAGACTTAGATAGTTGTGACTCCAAGTCGATCGAGTTTACTGATTTCATTATTGAATTGTTATTCGAGTTTATTATTAGGGTTTATTAATTTCATTATTACGTTTCCTATTACAGTTTATTGATTTCATTATTGAATTTCATTACTATCCTAGTCAAATTGACAAACCAACCTACCTACTGAATATGTATTTTGCTAGGGCAACTAAATGACACCGTGTTAAAATATAAATTTTATTAAATAAATAAATAAAAAATAGAAAACATCGTTAAAGCTAAAGGAGGGGAGAGAAAAGCAATAGAAGGATTCTAAAAATAACATTTATATTCAAAAAATTCAATTTTATCTGGGAAGGGAACAAATCATCAGAGGCTAAGCAGAAGTCATCAAGTTTTTCAAAACGACCACCGTCTTGATAGGCTAGTGCTTCATTATTTGACATTACATACGTTTATATTTGTATAGTCCTTCTTAAATCCATTTATATTTCACTTTTGTGCGAGTTTCATAACAAAAGTCATCGACCAATCTCATCTACTGTCTAGGAAGGTGGAAAGAAGTGTATACGTCCTTTGTTGTTGTGTTTAGTAGAAGAAGTCGTCAAAAAATATGACTTCACAAAATTAACAGTTTAGTGACAGTAAGCGGCTTATGAGAGTGCGCTTAACTCGAGTTTACCAAAGCCGGCTTAAGATGATAATCCTCTTTTGTTTGTGCGTTTTCTTGTGGGGGCGCTCATTATTAGTATCGAAAGACAAACAGACCGCTTGGAGATAACGAAAAATAAAAAGTGTGTTAAAGATTACGTACGTGACCCAAAAGTTGAGTTTAGGAAATTTCGGTCACTGTTGACTTTTTGTTGTTTATTGCGATTAAACTGCGGGGTGTTCCATATGTGAATTATGGCGTTTGAAATTCTTTCGTCGAAGGATTTTATTTAATATAAAAATATCGGAAGATATGGCAGTCAATGCCTGCTGTGTGGCAACACCTTATTGAACAGCATAAACTTCATAGATAAATACTATAAATAATATTTCTATATTATAGTATATCTACTAAGAAAATAGTTCACCGTATATTCTAATATCGAAATTTGGAACTACGTACAGTACTTTTGTCATACATCAATTCTGCTTTAGGTCATCGACTTTAGAGAGTCTTTAATTAATATTATGTATTAGATGTATTATAAGCATTTATTAGAATTGTAAATAGGTTTTTGAGCTATTTTTTCTTATTATGCTGTACATTAACATTAGAATAACATAATACTATGATTACTAACCAAATTAAATTAAATTGTAAAATATAAAATGATCAGTAGCTATTAAAATAGATATAAGATGTATTGATAACATAGTTTCGTAATTATAAAAAGCATTTGAAAATCAAAAAAAAGAATCGACCGCTTAAAATGTTTGAATACGTTGATAATTTTATTGAAATAATGAGTCATCAAATGTATGTACATATTTAATGTAAATTTATAGTTTAAAAAAATATTACAATTTAACAGTACTTCTATATTATATTCGTTAATACATAATGTGTTAACGAATATAACCTAGAAGTACTTCTATATTTTGGAAGGAATTAGAGCTCTATATAGGGCTTTTTTCATTTTTCTTCGAACTGACCAGCACCGGTTAGTCTAATATATATAGTATTTAATATATAAATTCAATATATTGGCTTAGTTTTTATTTATAATAAAGTATTGATTTCAAATACTATGCAGGTGATACAAAAAAATAGTTAATTCGTTTTGTTTTTATTATTTAATATACTTCTTTTACAATTTCATCAAGATTGTATTCTGCCTCATATTCCAATTTATCATTAAAATTAATTGGACTAAACATACACGTACGTAAAGCAGTCGCTTAAAAATGACTTTGAATAGACGTAATCAACGCTCGCGGTTTCGGAGAGCGGGTACGCAAATAATTTGAATTTCCCACTCAGTTGGTTAATATTACATGGTGTTGTAATTCGGCATCTATCTGCTTCCTGTTTTGGGATTAAACAGTAATTGCATGCTAATTTTCACGAAACCACACCCTACATAAATTAAGATCCGAAACCTGATTATTCAAACTTCGCGCACGTGAGGGTCTACCCCACCCACACGCGCCGTCGTATAATTGATTGTTAAAGATTTGTTTGTCCTCGAATGTGTATATTGTAAATACGACGATAGATTGAAATATTAATTCGATTCGGAGAAAATTTCGATGCACGTGGATGTACATATACGTGCGGACTAATTCCCGCATTGAAAATGCAAGCAATAAGTGGAAAGCTGTCACGCAGACGCGTTGAGCTCCAAATTGAATTTGCGAGATTTGCGGTAGAGTTCGCACTTGCCGACAGCTTTATGTATGGTGGGTGTGTGCGTGAAATCCTCTAAGTATCGTCGGGGGTGGTTTGAAGTAGTGTGCCAGGTTTCGGAAAAGCGAATTTCCAAATTGCATCCAGATACGCGGTCAGACTGCACAACCAAACCGCGCCAACTACATAAATTTGAACAGGGTGTTGGAGAATTTTAAAGTTTTGGTATAATTTTTTTGTATATTTGACGTTTTTATTTGTGCTGATATTCTCTGATAGGTTTAAGTCTTCCATTGTGTTAAAAAAATTCGTTGCGATTTGTATATATATTTTAAAAAAATAGTTTGAAGTGTGGTTAACAAATCAAATCTAATTAAAAATATGATATTTATATAAATTACTTGCTTTACCTTATATTATTTCAATGTTATATACATATATTAAAAGGTTAAAATATCATATTATTATATACATATGTATGTATATACGAAATAAAGTAATAAACAATATAATAGAAATTAAATTTTCATCCAGTGCGTATTAACTTGATTGTATGTATTACGTACAATAAGGAAAATCCAACAAATGTGATGAAAAATTTCTTTTCGAATTATTATTAAAGAAAAATTAAGTTATATTAAAATATAAGAAGTATAAAAAACAAAATTTCATAATGAAACATATGTACATACACTTTAAAACATCGATAAAAATTGAGTGCAAATATAGGGAAGCTTATACAAGACAAAAGACTAAAAACAAGAAGAAAGAAATAATTTAAAAAGTCAAAATGTTGTTTTAAAAAAAAATACTACTTCCGGTAATGAATTCCAACCAAAACCTTATAAATTCTAAGTTAGTACATAAAAATTACAAATATAAATTTTCAGCTTGATACGTTCAGTGGTGTGGAAAAAATCATGTGGTCACAACATTTTTGACTTCCAAGTAAGAAAAATTCCGAGAAGATAGTAATACCCTCTAGAGAAGAAAAATTCCGACTTCCAGTTTATAAAATTTAATGATTTTTTTTATTTTTATCACGTTTATTCACGGATTTTACTTGAAGACCACACAAAAAATCGAAAAAAATATTTTCTCAGATTTTATTTTTTATCAATATTGTGAACTACTTTTATCCCATTGAGTCTGATTATTTTACTGTTTTTTTTCTGAATAAAATAAAAAATTACGAATTTAACTATAAAATAAATACGCCATTTATTTCATTTATCTCGAAATTTTTTCATGTATTTTAAATGCGCTGCAATCAAACAAAAACCAAATTAGTAGTGGTACTTTATTTTTACATTTCTTAATTTATTAACTATTTTTAATTCAGCATTTATTTAAAATATTTCTTATTATAACTTAAATATAATTTTCCACATAACAAAGTTTGTCATAGATTTCTATATTGCTCAGTTAAAATATATTCATTAACTACTGTTGTTTTCTTTTTCAGTTACTAAATATTTATTTATTTATTTATTTATTCTAAATAGACCATTGTGGCATAACAGGAATTCCTAAAGCGCCACAATGGTCAAAAGATATAACACAAAAACAAAATAACAATTAAACATAAACATAAATACATCCATATATAAACATAAAAAATAGCATTTAATAATAACAGATAAAGTAAAAATATCAAATCAAATATAGCATAAGGAATGCCTTGCACCTACAGCCAGTTTCAATAAATATGTAAGAAACAACTACAAATACAAAACATCCCTGTAAGGCCCAAATGGAAGAGAGTTAATCAAAATTTCACTCATAAATCACAATCAATCATGAAAACAATGATGAGCGCAGACTACCAGATAAATGGGTTAGAGTAATTTCCGACAATTTACGCTCACTAAGGTGGAAAATATCACATTCAGTCTCGGCAGCAACGATTTCATTAAGAAGTCGGATAGCTCTTGGAATAGGAGCCATTCGAAATATGATATTGTATTAAATTTTAGTAAGGAAAAATTTGAATCGCATGACTACTAATCAGCAATTTAAAACCACCTTTAAATTTTACGAAACTTTGAACCGTCACTATAAAGACAACACGACATTACACTGAAAGAAATCCAAAGAGCATTACCTGAATACTCTCATATTACAAACATACGAAGCAATCTCGTCGATCATCATCAACGCCGACTATGAATCATCAGGCTGATGAGCATAATTAGACCGAAGTCGTGTCGAAAGCTTACAATATACAATAACGATTGGTATAATAATAACGCATCGCCATTACGTTGGAACCCGGAGATAGAGAGAGAGAGAATCACGTGCATCCACCCCCGTTTGGATGCACAATGCACCGTAAACATTGGCGCTGATTGACCGGATACGCCCAGAGGTCATCCCGTTAATAACGTTAGGCCCCGCTCTACGATTATGGGGGCCCGGGTCCCGACTAATGGGACCCAGGCGCATTATCATGCTTTATGGCTGAACACACGCACCGCAATGCACTCGCTGTACATCCGCTTCTACTTGCGATGCACCCATATGCAAGGGATCTTTAAACCAGGGCCATGGAGTCTAAACTTGACTTTGATTTGAATTTCTTTTTAAATTACTCAAAATTAAAATCTAATGACTTCAACTGCTTCCAAAATGGAATCCATCTAGGATCTAAGCTAGGACATTTTGAAAAATCATACCAAATTTTTCAAATTTCAAACTGTGAAATACATTCAACAATCTCATTTTAAATTATATGTATTATATACATATGAACATATATGTATGTGTGTGTACAATACATACAATTTAAAGTAAGATTGTTGAACTTATTTTTCTACGCAACTCTTCTATAGTCCTTTTACAGCCCTGTCGGTAAAAAGCAATGCTTCTATCATATGATTGCGGCTGTATAATATCTGCGATCTAAGGTTAAGATGTTTGAGAGGCTGCTAAAGGATGGATCGCTTTCGGAGATTACGATGCGAAAACTTGATATCCTTGAGGGATTACCTGTGGATGTGAAATATTCAGTGTCGGTTTTCGTCCACTAAATAATGCTCCGGTTGTTGTTGGTTTAGATTCGGATTATGTTTATGGATATTGATATATAGTATATTATACTACATACGTATATGTAACATTTTTTATAAACTATGTGGTATGTATATATAATTAACTACATACTACAGATGAAATGTCACATAAAATCCATAAAACTTGTAAATCACAAAAGCTGGAATAAACAGACTTGAATCGTTACTACATACGACGTATTTCTAACAATTTGCATCAGATGTTTACATATGAGTCGTTATATTTAAAAGTGGCATAAGTCCTCGTACCTTCATTTCAATTCAATTAAATATAATGATTTGCATTTCACAATATTTAAAAATACTACTGGCCTGTAATAGGTTTATTCTGCTCTTCCGAGACTTTGGACATATCGAATTAAAAGAAGTAAAAGCAATTTGTGAATTAAGTCAAACAGAAATATGTACTTGTTTTGGAACTGAAAATTGGACTTCCGCCACATTCAAATATAATGACTCATATATTACTAGAAGTTACTACTTCAATTAGTAGACTATTTCATTCACACTTTTCTCATAACTTTGACGCAAAACTAACGATTTTAAAAGTGACGTAATATTTACAATATCTTTAAACAATCAAATATATTTATTATACACAGTATCTATGCATGTCTTACCATATGTATATCAATACCATTAATCCACAGAATTTCGTATACTATAAACTGTTTAACAAACTTTCATCGCAGAGAAGTTAAATAGATTATGTAATATTGCATATATTTTTTTTTTTTTTTTTGGTGCCATCTTATCGATTCCCGATAAATCATCACCAGCGATATCGTTGCTCTTCAGATCATGTACGGGCACTACGGAATCATCACTCCGTCCCCAAAATTTTGAATTGGGCTTCTGAATCTCTCACATTCAGAACACCAATTCGTGAGGCTTTTTTCGCTTTAAACGCCTCTGCTGGTGAGTTGTGTCCAATAGCTGCAACGCTTCTATGTTAGGGTGACGGTGCAGTCTCAACTCGTGCCTCCCGGCGCATTCTCGGATGACTTCTTTTACTTTTTTGATTTTAAGGTCCTTGTGGATCTCTTCATTTGTGACGAAGCGATATGCATCGGTGATAATCCTCAAAAACTGGTTTTGACATCTTTGCATTTTTTCGATATTGGATGGCTTACTGCATCCCCACAGTTGTATGCCATATGTCCATATTGGCTTCACGATTGCCTGGTATATCAGTTTTTTGCATTGTAGGTCTAATTTGGAGTGTCTTCCTATTAGCCAATGCATTTCTCTTTGTTTAATTCGAATCTGTTCTATTTTTTTTAATGTGATGCCTCCACGTAAGCCTTGAGTCAAGATGCAGTCCTAAATATTTAGCTGACAAAGCTTGTGGAACTTGGATTCCGTTTATGAAAGTCTGAGTGCTGACACTATTTCGTCGCAGTGCAAATGTGACCTGCATTGATTTTAGCTCGTTGAGTTTCATTTTCCAGTCCTTGGTCCATTTGCTGATCTTGTCCAGTGCACGCTGCAGGCGTTCAAATGCTTCCTTCTGTGACTCGCTCGATGACATAATGACTGTGTCATCTGCAAATGTTCCAATGAATGTCTCTTCGCTTGTCGGGATGTCAGCAGTGTATATCAGGTACAGTATAGGCCCTATTACGCTTCCCTGTGGTACTCCTGCAGAGGCTGTGAAAAAGTTAGAGAATGCCTCCTCATGAGCAACTCTGAATTTGCGTCCGGATAAGTATGATTCCAGTAATTTGACATAATTTCCAGGTAATGACTTGCTGATTTTGTGGATAAGTCCTTCGTGCCATACCCTGTCGAAGGCCTGTGAGACATCAAGAAATACAGCTGGACAATACTTTTTTTCCTCTAGCGATTGCTCTATTTTTGAAATAACACGGTGCACTTGATCGATGGTAGAATGTTTCGACCTAAATCCAAATTGGAAGTCGGGAACATCGGTTAAGGGCTTGAGTCTTTTTAATAATAGTTTTTCGAATAGCTTAGAGATCGCAGGCAACAATTAGTAGACTATTTCATTCACACTTTTCTCATAACTTTGACGCAAAACTAACGATTTTAAAAGTGACGTAATATTTACAATATCTTTAAACAATCAAATATATTTATTATACACAGTATCTATGCATGTCTTACCATATGTATATCAATACCATTAATCCACAGAATTTCGTATACTATAAACTGTTTAACAAACTTTCATCGCAGAGAAGTTAAATAGATTATATAATTTTGCATATATGAAAACAAAACTCTTACATTGAAACTGCATGAATGACAAGAAATCATAATTTTTTTTATATGTTGAGGTCATTAATATAGACGTAATTCTACGTCAAAATCTATAAGTAGATAGAAAAATTATTTAAAAGAATTAAACACACCTCAATCTATATAAATTTAATAAAAAAAGTATATGAATGCAGAATTTTAATCAAGTCTTTCGCCTATTTTCTATGTAGTTAAAGCGTTCGCGCAAATCCGACACAGAGGCTCAAAACGGGTTTGCAACATGAATTTTTTAACCCCCTATGCACCCCACAACCTGACGTTGCATACAGTGTATGCAGTCGACACGACCATTTGTCCTTGTTGATTAATGTGTCGGTGCATATATCGAAATTTTCCCAGAAGACATATTGGATTGTGGCTTGTACAGATCGGCGGCGTAACGAGCGCCTGCATTAATTATCGGCTAATTGTTCGACGTTTGTTTGCACACACATACACACACACACACGCGCGTGATTTTAATCCAATGCAAATCTGAAAACCCCGGAGAGAATCTGGAATTTTTTCAATGAAAAAAAATCAAGTCAGTACTAGTCAAAAAGCCGGTTTTATCGCGCGCCAAGTCATTTATTGTCTCCCGTCGTGGCGTCTCCAACCCCCGCACTGACTGGTAGGTGGATGGGGGTCCGGCTAACCCTGGAGATCCCGGTTTTCGCATTAAATATACCGCCACCTGAGCTGGGGTATATACGCCGTTATAATAATAATGGACGGCCCTCGGTGTGCCCGCAAAGTCATCTCGGCCAGGGGTCATTAATCATTGGCACCGCGCTCATAAATACACTGACTGGCAGGGAAATGGGAAAAGAATATTTATGTATAACATCAGAGCGGGTTCTCTCTCTCTCCTGCCCACCTACTCCCCCCTGGGTTGAACCTATCGCAGGGATAGTTCCAGATATCGGGGAAAATCGTATTGAAGATTTTTCTGGCGTAAATGTGGGTTTTCAGTGTTTGAATTTTATTTAATTTCAATTATATTTATTGACGGAATAAACTGTGTATTAAATAAAAAATCATATATCAAATTAAAATAAATGAATTTGAGAACAGAAAATATTTTAATATACATATACATATATATGTATATATAAATTACATGTATCAAGTAATGACAAAATATGATCAATGTTCACTTTCAACGTGTATGAATATTTGACTTTCTAAATCTGTTTCATTCTCACTTATTCAATTTAATTAAATTGAATTATCAATTCAGCATTCCATTGAAGTAAAAATGTATGTATGTATATATATAAAATTATTAAAATAAATCATTCGAGACAAAAATATTATGTAATTTTATAATTTTACGTATTTTATCAACAAATTTTGTTGTTAAAATGAGTTTAGGTTTTGTGTTTTCGATATTAAAAGAAGGCATTTAATTTAACATTTAATATTATTTAAGCTATCTAAATACATATGTATATGAAGTAAAAAGATTTTGCTTCATATATGTATACATGTATTAAAAGTATTTTCTCGCCATTAAAACACACACAGATGGTTTAAAATAAATGTGTTTTTAATCCTAAGTTAATTAAAAGCTTTTACATATATTATTTTATGTGTATATATCTAAATATTCGATCATATATAGCTAAAGATTTATGTACATATGTATGTATGTATAATAATATGAAAAATGCTGAAGATTTCTTAAAAATTCTTACCAAATAAATGCACACCTCAAAAATGCAAAAACAAAACATGTCCCTCTCAAATTTGCATATGTATAAAAATTTTGTATATATTCATATACATGTTTGTAGTTTCAAAAGAGTCCATTTAAAAAAACCTGATAGTCGCCAGTTTGCATTTAAACATTTAAATTACAATATGTCAACAAATCCAATGATATTTTTTTCATTTTTATACAGAAAAATACAAATTAAATTAAATTTTGAAGCTTTTGAGCTACCCCTGAACGATTTCGAATGCTGAAGGATATCAGGAAAAATAAATCGGGTGCCAAGGAAGACCAGCTCCGCCCCAGGGGTGGAGTTTCCGCCAAGAGGCCAACAACATCCCACAAATATCGTCTTGCAAACCCTTACGCTCACATAACTATATTATTTAACTTCAACACGCCTACATTTACTACTCCTCAAATTATTAGCCACTATGTTACGGATATACGACATGAAAAACGAACGTTTTCCATTTCCTGCATTCCCTCGAAAGATCGCATTATTTATTTGCTGGAAGTACATTTAGCAACGCGATACCTTCATGTTTAGCCTCGACTTGATTATAAGCACACATATACATATTTATGTATATGTATATTAATAGAATTTCCCAGAAGGACTTAATACATCGAAATTGGTTACTTTAAAGATATCGTGTTTCTAACTTACAATTAGGGATTGCAATTTATCGTCAAATTTCATAAACTGTAAATGAATTTTCCTACTACCGGTATACCGGTATTTATCGGTAAATGAAAAAGTTGTTTTTCGTGGATTACATAACTACAAATGTATATGTGGTGACTTTTCCTAAAAATGTTAACCTAGATCGAATCGTATAAAATTTCAGGTCACCAATGTCATATAAATGCATCAAAGTAAATTCGTAACAATAAATAAATTTTATATTTTTTTTCTAAGCCTATCATATTTATTTATTTAAAGTTTGGACCGTTTGAATTGAATTTAAAGGATTTATTTAAAGTTTCATAATTGAATTGAATGATAATTAAAACGACCGGCTGGTCGCATTTATTTCGATTATCAATTTGTTTATTTAAAATTGTCGCATTTAATACTGAAAATAAACAAATTCCAGACAAACAAATACACAATACGCCATAGCATCGATTTTTAATGTAATATTGTGGAATTAAATACGTGTAAATACTTATTTCCGATGTAATAGTTGCCAGCAATCACCGGTAAACTTTAAATTTTACCGATATTTACCACTGGAAAAATTTCGACGATTTACCAGTAAACCGGTATACGGGTATATTGGTATTGCAATCCCTACTTACAATACATTTTTTAGACATTCAATAAATCAATTAAAATTTATTTACTATACATAGTATATATGCATTTCATACCATATATCAATACCATTAATCCACAGAATTTCATATACTATAAACTGTTAAACAAACTTTCACAGTGAAGAAGTTAAATAAATTGCATAATTTTGCCTATATGAAAACAAAACTCATACATTGAAAATGCATGAATGAAAAATCATAAATTGCTAATGATTATATAACAAAATTAAGAACTAAAATTATAACGATATATAATATAAAATAATTAACAAAAAAAATATAATTAATAAAAAATACTATAATTTGTAACCATAACATAATATTATAATGCCAAACAGTGCATTTATTAACTTATATAATTACATCATCTTCCACAGAGGTATCCATTAACACCCTTCAAGAAAGCACCAATGTTATTAGCACTTCTAATGCTCTCAGGAAGGGCATTATAGATTTGAATACCTCTGTGAAAAGCACTTCCTGCAGTTCTCGCATTCTAAACTCAGCCTGTAATTAATTTATTCCTGTTTCATATTTTATAATTATTTAAATCTTTATTCTTAACTATGTAATTATTAAAATATGTGAATAATAGATTCTTATCTAGCTTACATACAAATTTTAAAGTGCTTAATTAAAGACTATTTTTAATATCCAACTATTTCAATTCATCTAACATACTTCTAACATTCTTACGTTTCCTCACATTAAAAATTGCACGCATTGCTCTATTCTGCACTTTGTGCAGTTTATCAATACATAATCCGCTAAATAGATTGAGCACTGAAGCACAATATATGTATGTACATACAGTATATAATATTTGGTGAGATAGAAACACAACATAAAAAATTGATACTCCGATCAACTGAATGTGCGATAAATTTTCACTAGAATTGCACTCCTGAGTTGCGATACAAATCGAGCACTATCTGTATATATGTATGTATATGTAAGGTGTCTGTGTGCACTTTTCCAGAAGATTTTCCGACCAATCATCAATCAGTCGTCGGAATAGATCGACTCGACGCCTTTCCACGACGCGGCTATTTCGCCGATTCCATTCACAGACGCCCTCCCCCTCCCCCCCCCCCCTTCCGCTGGAAAGTTTCTGTCGCGGAAAAGAGTTTTCTCGGAAGCTAGAAGGGATATATTCGCATCGTCATTTTCCACCTATAACCGCTATGGACCGGCCAACAAAAGTTCCCCGCCGAACATTAACGCCGCGAGGCCATAAATTCATGGGACCGGCATCAGCTGCAAACCTGATGGAGGCTTTCGAGGACTATGGGGAGACTCGGGTGGATGGTTATGGGGAAAAGGAAGAGTTCCGGCACATGTGCACGTTCGAATAAAAGCTGAAGCAGATATGAAATAATCCGCGTGTAAGCTTCGGTCACAAAAAATGAGCTCTTGGACCGGTAATCTGGAGTCTGGCAAGAAAGCCTCTCGAACCCCTCCCTTGTCGGTTTTCGCTATATGAAACAATTATACGTCTGTTTTGTACTGTACAAGGTTTTTCACTATATGGAAAAACTCACTCACTGGCTACATGAAGTGCTATAAATTTCGTCATTTGTACCGAAGCACAATGTTTTGATATTACAATACATGTAGGTTCATACGTATACATATGTATTCGTTTAACTATACATGTAACTGTAAATATTTACTAAGATATTATTTTCCATATTTTTTTTATTTATTAAGAATCTATGTACATACATACATATGTACATACATCTTTTTATCAGTTTGTGGTGTCAGTTACATATTTGAGACAGATTATGATTGCCTTTTAAATTTATCGCTTATAGTAAATAGCCAGCAGTATAGCTCTATGGTTTCGTTAATGCTTATCATCGAGACGTTCCCAGGTTCAAGCCCTCGGTCGATTGTCGATTGAAAATAATTTATTAGGAGTATTTCTGGAGTACTGGTGGTCATAATAGAATATTTATAACTCGAAATCGATCGACACAGAGTTTGCCAATTTATCTGATTTCATTGTTAAAACGTGTCCTCGTCGAATTAAGAAAACTATCCTTTCTACTATTTTATTTTATTTTATTTTATTTTATTAAATGAAAAATCAACAGACAGGATGTACAGAGATAGGTATAAAAAAAACAAAAAGTAAATAAATAATATATGTAACATCCGAGTCCAATAATAGATTTTTACAAAAATGAAGAAGATAAATATAAGGAAAACAAATTAAAAAGTAAAGAATAAAGGCATGACAAAATATGTAGTACATTGCATAATTAAACTATAGTATTAAAATATTTGGAAAAGGTTATAAGATAGAATATAAGAAGAAATTGAAATTTACAAATATAAAAAACAAATGAAAAAGGTAAATACAAAATAAACAAATGAAAAGGAAAAGAATGAAAGCTATAATATGATTAAATAGCACATTACATAACTAAAATAAAGTATAAAAATAATGGAAATATTGGAAAAATAGAATAGAAGAAAAAATGAATCAATCGGTCAAGATTCTCTTGATGTTAGACCTGAATTGATGTAGGGAAATACCAAACAGATCAACCTCATTCAGCTCTCCGTTAAACATACGATAAACGCGCTGCAGATAAAAATATTTTTGGGAATTAGTATTGAAAGGATCAAGTGAAAAGAGTGCAACGCGTCTAGAGTATCGAACTGGGATTCTGAAATTAACCTTATTCAGTAAATCAGAACAATCAAGGAAACCATTTATGAGCTTAAAGAAGAATATAGCATCAGAATGTCGTCGCCTGACAGAAAGATTGTTAAAAGAAAGGATTTTTAAAATGTCGGAAACAGTAGAATGGGTATAGGTAGGAAAAAGGTAGCGTAAGGATTTAATAAATTTAAGTTGAACTTTCTCAATACAATTAATATGGGATAAATAAAAAGGTGACCAGATAATTGAGGCAAATTCAAGGTGAGACCTTACAAAGGAAAAATAAAGTAATTTTAGTACATAAGGATCATTAAAGGGTTTTGTTGAGCGGAGTAGGAATCCAAGAGATTTAAATGCTTTGTTGGTAATAAAAGAAATATGTTCAGAGAAATCTAGTTTATTATTGAGTATTACACCAAGATCCTTAATAGAAGATGACGTGTTAAGGATTGAATGATTTAATTGATATTGATTAGTAATAATTGACTTATTTCTAGTGAAATTTAAAATAGAGCATTTTTCTAGATTAATAAAAAGATCATTATTTAAACAATATATAGAGAATCTATCTAGATCTTCTTGTATCTTATGACAATCGTCTATGGTGTATATAGGTTTGTAAATTTTTAAATCATCAGCGTAAAGAAGTATAAAGGAATGTTTGAAGATGTATGAGATATCATTAATATAGAGTAAAAAGAATAAGGGACCTAAATGCGACCCTTGTGGGACACCGGAAGGAATATGTCTAAGTGATGATCTAAAACCATTGAGAATTATGATTTGGTGACGATTTAGTATATACGAAGAGATCCAACGAAATAAATTTCCTCGGATTCCGAGGGACCAAAGTTTATTGAGTAAAAGGTTGTGATTGATTTTATCAAAAGCTTTAGAGAAATCCGTACTATTTGTCAGCACTCGATACGATTTCAAATTTATATATGTATAAGTTCACATAATATCATAGGTGTCACTCAGGGGCTAAGCCCATAATGACTTATCCCCGATCTTAGATAATTTAATTATTTGATAAGTTTTTTTTCAACCATTCATATGAATGTATAGTATTCAAATAATGTATACTATTTTTATAACCGTTCATATGAATGTATAGTATTTCAAAACTAAAAAATCTTTATGTTAATGCAGTGTTTAATTATCAGGCTAGTACTTTTCAGTTTCTTTTTTTAAATAGAAGAAAAAAAATC
Source organism: Arctopsyche grandis (assembly GCF_051622035.1). Classification (NCBI taxonomy): domain Eukaryota; kingdom Metazoa; phylum Arthropoda; class Insecta; order Trichoptera; family Hydropsychidae; genus Arctopsyche; species Arctopsyche grandis. Next base: position 24,162,138 of record NC_135367.1, on the reverse strand, counting down.
AATAAATGATATGTATATGTATATACATACATATATGTATATATAGGAAGTCCACTTATTCATATTTTTTTTCAAAATATTTATTTAACGTTCCTTTGATATGACGAAATTTTCCACTTGATCAAAGAGGGTCCAGGGAATTCCAGGGATATTCAAAATTTGAATTTTTGCTCCATTCTAATGTACATATGTACATACTTAAATGTTAAATATTTATTATCTATAATATTTAATATCAACACCAATAAGTTACATTTCATATACTGATAATACTGACCATTTCTGCAAGAACGTTTATGCTTCCGAGTCATTTAGTATATTCAACACACAAACCCCGAGACATAATTTAAAAATTCAGCTCAATCACCCACATAATACGATATTTTATTTTATTCACAACTAATATCCGCCATTATAATAACATGGCGATTTTCCGCCCGCAAAAAGCGTAACGACGCATTCATTTGTTCCGATACGGAGGAAAACCCACTGTTGCCGGAAAAACTGCGAGCAACATCAATATTTATTATGCACTACGACGTCGTTTTTTTTTGCGGTTGAAAACGAAGGTCATTTAGATAAGGAAACGTTTCAGAGAAGGAGTAAGTATATACAGGGGACGACAAGTAATGGCACAGGGCCGGCACGGCCATTTGTAGCAGCTGACGGCCCCGGGGGTTGGCGAAACACCCGCGATTCACTTATATTATATTATGGCCTCATCCAGCATCCCCCATCCCCCGATAGAGAGGGCAGACTTGTGCCTGAGACTTTGGCTGAGTGTCGCAAATCATTTCGCAAATGTTACCACGCCAATTTGACATACTGGTGACGGCTGAAAAGCCACGTACAAATGTCGATTTAGAAAGTCTGGAGACCCATAATCGACATTTTTTCACCCGATATGTTTATTGCCGTAATTTATATATGTACAGTGATTTCGACGAAGGGATATGTGTAACCGCAACATGAAAAGTGTTGCTTTTTAATATCAGTATACATACATCTGCATTACAATGATGCATACAGAAAATTTGATTTTGATTTTTAAATTCTTTTTTTATTACTAAATTATGTTAACATCTTATATCTATTTTAATAGCTACTAATCTACTGATCATTTTCTATTTTTCAATTTTTATTTAATTTTGTTGGTATTCATAGTATTATATTATTCTTATGTTAATGTACAGCATAATAGGAAAAAGAGCTCAAAAACTTATAAATGCTCATAATACATATAATACATAATATTAATTAAAGACTTTCTAAAGTCGATGACCTAAATCAGATTGTCTTTAGGTAATCTGTGTTTATACATGAAGGGTATAGACACTTTGTTATATTCACCGAGACACCAAGACTAGTATTCGAGGCGTTATTACATACAGGTAAAGCATAGGTTACCATACATTCATAGTTGTAGAAAACGATACGTAAACATATCCATAGTTTCAGAAGTAAACACATTTAATTTACCAAATTTCACACTTTTATAAACTTTATACGTGAGCTTCATATTCGTGTTTCCAGATTAAGAATTTTGGCTTTGCAAATATGTATAATATGTATGTATGCCGAACATCGTGTTATATTACCGACCGCCAAGTTGAGGTTTCACGTTCTCAAATATACAATAATGTAACACATACACAAGAAACTCGCTTCGTAGACTCGTGTTTAGTCGAAAGCAGAAAACAATTTGCTCGATGAATTCTCGGATATTGAAAAACTTGTGCGAAACTTTTCCACAAACAATATTTATGGAGCCTAAACGTTCGCTCCACATAATAATACTCCTAAACAGCACGTACGAATACTCACATAAATATAAACAATTTATTTTCTATTCATACGCGACCCCAACATGCTCACTTATTCTATTATATATGTACATACATATGTTGACTCTAATAATTAATTAAAATTCGGGCTAAATCAAATCTAACGTTTTATATATAAATATATATATATATATATATATATATATATATATATATATATATATATATATATATATATATATAAATATGTATTTACATCATCATTTCATGGTTTTACTCCTGCTCACAGTTCTTTATCGAATGGCTTCAATCCATGAACTTCTCAATGAAATTAATGCTGCTGAGCCGGAATATTCTCTCTTCCATTTGGGTCTCGCAGGATGTTATGTACATATGTTCTTATATATTGGTGCTGGCTATAGTAATTCCCTCCTTTGTAATTTATTATTTGATATTTTTAGTTTATCCCCTTTTATTACTATGCAATTGTTTTTTTATGAATATGTATAAATGTATTTAAGGAGTCCGCGGTCACTCGGGAAACGGTCCGGCGAGAGACCGTAACCAAGTCTCGCCATCCCATATAAGAAAACTCCATTGTATTAAATGATTTTCTATGAGTTGTCAACGATTTGACTGACACTCGTGAGTTCTCAGCAACAAAAGCAACGAAGCTCATGCAGTCAAAGTTGTTTCTATACAAACAAAAACTACTAAAACTACTATTGTATTTTTTGTCTTTGTATATACAATGTATGTAAGTAAATATTTTTATTTTTCTCATTTCTCTGTATTTTCTCGACCATTGTGGCGCATTAGGGACTCCTGTAATGCCACAATGGTCCAAACTTAAACTTAAAATATAAATAAAATATGTGTTACTGGTAATACCAAAAATATTCAGCAAGAAATATTTAATATGCATATCTTCTGGTACCGCTTTCGAGCAACCTTTCCGGGAACCATTTTTCGATCAAGCCAACTTATTTCTGAACATCATTCTATAGATCAGCGGTTTCCAAACTCGGAGGCGCGCCTCCCTGGGGAGGCGCGGACTATTGCCAGGGGAGGCGCCAAAACTTTTTGATAAAAAAATAATTTTCATACCATAATATCTACAAATAAATAAAACTTCATATCGTAGCTTAACAGTAAAAATTCAATGCATGAAATGTTTATTTTTATTTTTCTTTTATTTTTATATACACATTTAATTAGCAACCTTTCTTGAAGAAAACTAACATGAAGAGGCACATTTGTGGACGAATGATAATTTTATTGTTAAACTTGCCTATTTGGTTGAAATTTTTGGAAAATTGAGCGGTTTAAATAAATCAATGCAGGGATTACAAATACATCCACTTGTTCAAAAAGACAAAGTAAAAGCTTTGGAAATCAAATTTACAAAAGAATGAGTTGGATATGTTTTCACTTTCCAAATATTTTTGGGCCACAGCCAATATTGAAGCAAGTAAAAATCTTTTTACTGAGCACTTAGATGGTTAAGTGCTGCATTTTTCCAATTATTTCAAAGACCTTGATTTCTCAAAGTTTTTGTGTATACAGAATCCATTTAACTACAATGAAGAAGATGAATTCGAACTGACAACCATCTAAAAAGAAAAATTGATAGAATTATCACGCGTTAGCTCACTAAAACAAAAGTTTCAAAATGAAACCATAATTAAATTTTGGATGAATCTTAGTGGAGAGTATGAATCTTTGTATTGCAAAGCAATGCAAGTGCTTCTACCGTTTGTAACCAGTGCCGGTTTTAGGAGGGGGCTGGGTCAGGCGTCGCCCGAGGGCGCCGCTCGATGCGTCAAAGGCGTTTTAAATTTTAAAATTAGAGCGCCAAAAGCAATACAAAATTTTAGATTAGAGCGCCAAAGGCGAAATTTTTTTCTAAGGGTGTTTAGAAAAAAATTGCCCGGGGACCTCATTGGGTGTAAGGCCGGCACTGTTTGTAACGTCTTATTTATGCGAAACGGGCTTTTCGGCACTAGCTGCAATGAAAACCAAATATCGAACCAGGTTAATAGTCGAAATTGAGTTACGAGTGACACTCTCCATATTGCCCCTAAGATTAGATAAACTTTGTGCCAATAAACAACATGTGTTAGATGTAGTTTAATTAGTAATTTAATATAAAAATAAATATACGTCTTCGTATAAATTTATGTTATAGCAAAACCTTTTTATTATTCTGTCTATTGTAGTGTTCAGTATTTTTTTTTAAATAAAGGTTTATTATTTAAAACATGTCTATATTATTATATCTATTAAAAAATAAAAGGTAGGGAGGCGCGGAAAAAAAATTTTTTTTTAGGGAGGCGTAGTAGCATGAAGTTTGGAAACCGCTGCTATAGATAGATGCCTTTCATTGAAAATGCAACATTTTTCAACTTCTTTATATATATATTTATTTATTTTATTTTAAACAGACCATTGTGGCATTACAGGAATTCCTAAAGCGCCACAATAGTCAAAAAATATAACACAAAACAAACAAAATAACAATTAAACATAAATTAATACATAACGAAAATAATATACTAATCAATTATACATAAAAAAAATAAATTTGAACATAAACATAAATACATCCATACATAAACATAAAAAAATAGCATTTAATATATGTATGTATGTATAATATACATACATAAATACAACAGATGTGCAATTTTATCAAATCCCCACTCTTATCACGTAGTGGGAGAAACACTACCAACCTGGTTTAAAATAATATATAAATTTCAAATTAATAATATACTCCTAACAGTTGGTTATGAACAAGATAACCATTGAAGACACATACGATGCTCCGATTAACAGCATTTTATTTTTTTATCCTTTCCTTTTGATCATTACCTAATGGTATACAAGCTTGATAAAAAAAAGTAAGAGGATTTTATCTAAAAATTTATGGCAGATAATTAATCCTCAGGTTAATTCAATATTACCCTCTCCATTAGATACAGAAAAACCATGCACTCACCTGAAAAGCACCCTTCCCAAGAGATTGCCTGCCTCACGATAAACTATCTGAGCTAGACTTATACACATTACATATATAAATAGATAGAGCCATGTTTACTTTAGATAATATCGAAATGTCACCGATGATGTGGGGAAAAACGAATGACTTTTCCCGTACCCGTTCATAAATCAGATACGCGTGATCCATTGTGCGCTCGCGTAATATTTTCCTAGTAATTTTTTACAACACGCCCGAAAAACTCACCCTCATAAAAGTGCATAGGGGGTGAAAATTGGGTACGATGCACCGGCGAACACTCGGATTCTGCAACACGCCAGAGCGATATTCAGTTCCCCCCTCCCCCCATTGTGTATGCGAGAGATGAAATAGCGCGCGTCTCGCACGAAAAGAATAATGCACGCTTCAAAATTGAATTCAACCCTGTGTGGAGAAGACTCAGGGGTAGATTCAGACTCGGGGGTGTACTAATGGTCCCAAGAACAGATTGCAGAATGCCTCAAAAGCCTCCTTACAGCGACTCGCCCATACAACGACTCGTACGTGTAAATACATATCTGCATACATAAGTGTCAAAGTCAACAGCTCATAAATATCAAACTTATAATATGATCATAATATATGTGCATTAACTGTTTAATGGTGTTTTGTTTTTGTATACGTGATATGAAATTTCATATCAAAAGTGGCGACTTATCGACCGTGCGGAAAATCGCTTTTCCGGCATCTGGTCCATTCACCGTGATTGTTCTGCCTTATTTCAGAATGTGAGGTTTCGCATATCATGTTCCCCGTTGCTGTTTTGTGATTTATGGTCCGTTCAGGAAGCTCTCACATCCGTATCTATATACAGGGTGTCACAATTGAATGGAGTTTCCCCACGAAGAAGTCCAATTGTTATGATGCGGTGAAAACGTACGTGAAAAATCAAGTTTGATAATAAAAAAAGCAAGTAAAATATCACTGACATTTTAGAGATCGATTAACATTACAATTATTTTTTTGGCATTTTTAAAGTTCAACTAATGACATTTAAGAATCGACCTCTAGTAACATTAATTTAATTTATTGCTTAGCGTCAACCTAGATTAAGCTTAGCCATAAAAATATGCTTCCACCTTAATGTATGTACAGCATTTCATCAAAATACATGTTACCTGCTATATTTCGTCATAAGAGAACAATGGTGAAGTGTCCATTGATACCTTTTTCAAATAATATCATATTTTTATTACAATACAGCTGACACAAATCCTCTCAAATTCTGCCATAGACATGTCAATAACTAGTAGAAAAGAAAAGCCATAGAACTTTTTTGATATTCAGTCTTCCTGATCAATTCAATTCCTAGATCGCAATTAGGCTCTAAGAACGCGATATATTCTTATATGATATATGAAATTCTTGAACAAATATCCAAGATAATAAAACATCAAATACAAGTCGAGTGTACACGGATCGTGTTATTTATAAGATGTTTATATGATAGTGCGTCGCACATATATTTCCCAAAGTACGCTGTTGAGTAAAAATTCCTTCATTTCACTAAAGTCGTATAAACAAAAGCACTTATGATTTGTAAGGAAATATGCGAAAACTCGTGGGAAAGTTTAACGGTTTCCTATTGTAAGTGTGTGTATGTCTCGGGTAAGTAAGTACTTCACCGCAAGTTGAAAAGTGTTCCCTCGTAAACATGCCAACTGCCATAAAAAAAAAACAATAATAAAATAAGAAAAATTTACATACGGCGAAAATTCTGCCAAAATTTGCGTCATTACACACGCTCGCAATCAGTCAGTGTAATGACGCAAATCGGCATGATTTCAACGAATTATTATTTTATTTAGAACTGTACAAGTATGTAACGGTAAGTATAGGAAGTAGGTATAGGAAGTCTACATACATAGATATGATTGATAGCGATTCGAGTTTGCGTCGTTTGTTCGCGCGGCTATGTTGCATATTTAATTTCGCGTCTGGCGAAAAGGAAAAGTTGGAAAATTCACACGAATGCCATACATCATTCTCCATTTTACATCACTGTATACAACTACTTATGTACATACATTTTCCATGTACACAAGACTGAAAACGGTAGAACTTTTGATTTTCTTTGAGTTGATAAACAGTTCACAAAACTTATAAATCCATAAACATGTACATACACGGGCACATTGTATTCACATTCAGATAAAGATTAAATAATAAATAAACAACAAATAATAATAAAATGATAATAAATAATATATACTAAGCAGTAAATAATAAACAATGACTAATAAATAATTAATTAAAATCAAATGTAGGTATTAAATGAAGTACGTATATTAAATTAGGTTAAGTTATTTTTTAATTTTACGTTTATTACCATATTTATTGAAATATTGCTATTATGTATGTATATTAAAAAGATCTCCAGAAGTTTTTCTGGAGATCTTTTTAATTCTGTAGAGCAAATTATGCAGAAAACAAAATAAAATTATTGTGGGGCTTAAACTATTGTACATTGTGTATAACCAGCAGAATAGACGAGTGGTTAGCATATAATGTTTTGAAAAAAGTGGTCACGAGTTCAAATCCCACTGATTTCTGCTGGCCAGACCTTGGATTTGTGACTCCAAGTCGATCGTTTCTTATCAAAGTTTGCAAACCTGATTTTCATTGAAACGGTTCTAAATAATTGGCAACCTCAGCCATTTTCTCGCAAATCTCGAGTTTTCAGCAATCTCAAATGTCGCTGAATTTTATAAAATGTTGCAAATTTACAAATTTGACCATAAATGTATCTGTGGATGTTAATTGATATGTATTTACTTTGTATAATACTTGTATCAAATGTACAATGTACAATTTTACCTGTTAGGCCTTCCTAATATAAATTAAAAATAAATATATAAAGTTGATGGTTATTAAAAAAAAAAATCTTGATAAAATTTTGACTAGAAAAATAAGTTATTAACAAATAATATAAAAAATTATTACAAGAAAAAATTCAATCTGAATTTAAATCAAAACATTGGTTCTTTTAATTAAGACTAAAAAATAAATAACCTCCAAATGATGCACCATTTTTGCATGTATGTGAGTAAAACCAAGAAGAAAGTACGATAAAATTAAATTAAATATTCCCAAATTTTAAATGGATCAATTTTGATAAAATCATGATTTTCATACAAAATTGTAAAATATATGTACATACATATGTTAACTAAAAAAAATTGAAATAAATTCAAAATAATTTGTCGGCTATAAAATACAATAATAAGCTACAAATGTATCAAAGCAATAGAAACATACGATCATCAGTCGCGCGTTGATTAGATTAATCTGACATAACTATTGACGTTAATTGCACTCCGGTTCCGTACAATACTGACATGTGCATCGAGAATGCAATTCCATGATTAATTCTGCTGTGTAATAATTTCAGCGATATTCGCTACACACATTTATGGTTAGATACATTCACACGGATAATAGTGTACGTCAGCTCTTTATCTTGATGCAATTTTGCGAAGGAAACAACGCTTTTTCTATGTCGTAAAATATGACGTTCGGCTGGCAACTTCGAAATAATAAATCGTCATAAACTTGGCAATTGTCAGAAACTTTTTAGACTGTCGCAGACTCTAGCTGCATCGTCTGAGTCAACAGCCATGCACTGTTGCGAGTGATAAGACGCGGAAAATTCGTGGAAAACTCGCTGGAGTTTTAAAAGCCGTTTTACTATCTGTCTATGCATTTCGCTTGGTTACAATAAATTTCGATTGGAGCATTATAATTTATGTTCAATTTAAATTTATGCTGCAGAATTTGATTTGTTCGTTAAATTGAACATAGCATTGACGATATAATCAACGATTCAATTTCAATGAAACCATATTTGTAGCAATACATATCTATAAAAGTAGTATAATCGAATCTATTTTTCCTCTTAACTCATATGTACATATTTACGATTTATTTCCTTTATATTTTATAAATTTAATATCTTTTACTATTTATTTCACTTTCAATTCTTAATTTTTAATTTAACTTTTTTTTTATTTTCTTCTTTATTTTATAGCATGTTAATGTTTTTTTAAATAAAAATAAATGTGTTTTTATATATGTATTAAAATAAAAATATATTATTATATATATATATATATATATATATATATATATATATATATATATATATATATATATATACATAATATGTAAGTATTATATATGGACTCTTGGAAAGATATGTATTCTGTAGATTCTACTTCAGGCATTGAAGATAAAAATCATTTTTATCATTGAAATTTTAAAATATTTTGTATGGAACCATTTCAACGTTTAATGCAGATAAAATTCTAAATGCATGTACATATACACATAATTGAATAGGAGAAAATCTAAAAGCATTCAGCTTGTATCTCTTTTTGAACTCTGAACCCTAGGCTTAACGATCGTTGTAACTTTTCACCATCATAAACGTAAAATGTACAAACATTTTCTAAATGAATAAACGAACCAATGATTCTACCCTTTCAAGGAAACTTATTCCGAATGCATCACACTTTTGTATTCCAAGCTGTATATTTGAAAAGCAGCGCATACAATAAACAATTTCCAAGAAACGTGGTTTCATTAGACATATAAGGGTGATTTTAATATAGAAAAGTTAATTTTAAAACGATTTATGTTTATTACATTCGAAGCAAACAAATGCGAAGAGGGGTAAATTTTATCCTCCGAAACGTTTGTCTTCGAAACAGTGGGGCGCATAGACAGGTCCGTTCAGGGGAGATGAGCATGAGCAGGAGGATAGTGGGTGTGTAATTTTGCACCAGCTCTTGTTTAACAGTAGTTAATCTCTGGAAAGGTGCAACGGTGCAATTTAAAGTCCCAAAATGGCCCGTAGCGTATACATATGTACATGCATATACATAAATACAGTGTAACAACGCTTGACCGAACACTCTCTTGCCTTAAATTTGTGTATGTGTGTAACAAGCATGGAGGAATGTGTGCAATATTTAAGCTGTACAATGCGGTCCTTGGTCTGCACAGTCGACACGAAATATTGTTTTTGCAAAAACCCAGCTTTTGCCAAACAAACCGCAAGGGGGTTACCTACCGTATGCAAGTGCAACGCGCGGCTTTTGTCTGCGAAATAAACTTTAGTCGGCTGAGAATTGACAAAATTAAATTTTAAAAAACAAGTTCAACACTGCAAGTTATACACAGAATGCATCTGTAAAAAGTTTTACTTTTATTATAAATTAAAATCGATTAAGTGGAGCATCATCCGCGCCAACCGACACTATGTACCTTGACGCAGGTTAAACAGTTCAAAATATAATATTTCTAAATAATTTGTAAATTAAAATGAAAGATAAAACTACCTAGAATAAGTATTGAATTCAAAATTTAAATTTCGCACGTAAAATCCATCGTTTTTGTGCGTTATTAGCGAGCGCTCATCTGTCGCAAGTGTCCGTTCTCCTTTAAGCGGCGATGGGATGGACTGGGGTACAGTTTTAATATAGTTGGTGGTTTTCCCGTTCGGTGGGAAGCTGGGAAAACGGTATGTGACCACAGGGACCGACTTAACCTATGTAAAATGATAGGGTTAGAAGGACTAATGCGTACCCTAAAGTCACCCTCGACCGGTCGAATTGACGCGTAACGTTCTTGGCATCGGCACTAGGTTTCTAACCCTCCGAGTGCCATGTAATGGGTCTGTAAAAACATCGCATAGTAAATATTATTTATCTTATCCGTTTATAAAATGATTTTACTCCAATGGAGATTAAATTAATAAACATACAAATATATTGATTTTATAATATTTGAATTTAAAAAAAAGAACAAACAAGGATTTTTTTAATTTGTGAGGCTATTCCTTGGGAAAATATAATAACTAACTGATGGTATGTAGCAGGAAAAACTCTCCATTCACTCATCCAAAAATGTAAATAAATCTCTTGGAAATACATCACCTTACAAACTATCGCCGTTCATATATATTTGTTAATGCTAACCATTGAGAGGTTCACAAGTTCGAGCCCTGGGTTGACCTCTATTGAAAATAATTTAGTCCGAGTATTCCTGCAGTATTACTGGTCAGAATTGATATTTTTGACTCCGAGGTAGGAATTTTAGCTTACCGCGAAATTTCATAAGCTCGTAAACGATTTCTTACTACCAGTATACCGATATTGACCGGTAAATGAAAAAAGAAAGTGGATTACTTATGTAATAAATAATCGTAGTTACTTTGATTATACAATTTAAAATAAATTTCAAGTAAATAATGTCATATACATATGTATGGATGTAAATATTATACATTGAAGTAAATTTGAAATAATAAATAAATTTTATTTTTTTATTCAAACCGATCATATAATTTTTTTTAAAGTTTGGATAATAATTGAAACAACCTCTTGATCGCATTAATTATTATTTGGTTCGTCTGTGCAAATACAAGCTTAATAGCATAGGTGTCGCTTAAGGGCAACCCGTAATGGCAACATGGAAAAATATAAATAAATATAATAAATGCATATATGTAAATGCAATTAAGCCTCTTTAACTTTTCAAAATAACTTATTATCAAAAATATTTCCAACTTCACCATCTGAAAAGTAAATAAAGACTGATATATGTAGGTGCTGATATACATACAATCTTATTAAACAATTACTTGAAATATATTTAAAGGAGATTCCCGTTAAACCCGAATTTATCGGAAAGCACCCGTCAAAACTGCTGCAGCTATGCTATCACTAGTGAGCGGACCGGAAGCGTGCCGTTCCATTGAAATATCCATACATACATACATTAAATTTTATTTTATTTTATTTTACATATATACCAAGAAGGCTTTACAGGTAAATCCCAATGCGCCTTCCTGGCCAATTACAAATACAAATACAGCATTTTTATTATAAGTCGTTGAATTGCGAGACACTGAAAAAACTCGCAAATTAACGAGACATCTATGAATTGTACATAAATTTTTATTGTACATCAATCAAATTTTTCAAATAGTGGTGACATAGTAGGTAGGAAGGATTTTTAGCCAATTTTTTTTTTCCGGGAACCGTTTCAACAATGAAATCAGAGAAAATTGGCAAACTCTGATAGGAAACGATCAACCTGGAGTCACAAATCCAGGTCTGACCAACAGCATACTCTGAAAAATTCATTTTCATTCAGGGATAGAACCCGGCACCTTCTTGACGGTAAGCAGAAGCTTAACGTCCGAGAAGATTTGTGAAAATTTATTCTACAGAAGATTTGTGAAATCAGGTAGGATGATTTTTTTTTGCCAATTTTGAGGAACCGTTTCAACAATGATCAGAAATAATTGGCATACTCTGATAAGAAAAGATCGACTTGGAGTCGTAAATATCCAAGTTTAACCAGCAGTGAGACTAGCCCGGGATTGATCCCAATAATATCTTGGTGCTAAACATAAACGCAACCACTAGAACATACTGCTGGCCATGTATGTATGTATATGTGTATACCCAGCAACAATATAAGAACCAGCCGCAAATACACAACATCCATGCGAGGCACAAATGGAAGAGAGAAGATCAAAATTCCACTCATAATGTAATGACATTCCATTATGAAAATAATGATGAGCGCAAGCTACCAGACAAATAACTTAAAATAATCTCTGATAACCTACGCTCACTGAGATGAAAATATCACATTCAGGCTCAATATTTCATATAATTTCAATAGCCAGCAGTATGGCTCAATGGTAACGTGTATGTTTAGCACCAAGTGTTCAGAGGGTTCGTTTAGCTATACTGCTTTATTTATGACTCCAAATTGATCGTTTCTCATCAGAATTTGCCAATTGTATCTGATCATTGTTGAAACAGTTCCTCAAAATTGGCAAAAAACCATCTTTCCTGTCGTCACAAATCTTCTGTATATATTGTATGTATAATTTGTAAAAATGATGTACAAATCCATAGATGTCTCAATGGATTAATTATTTTATTAATTGTTATTTCGTGTATTGTTTGTAATTAATTGTCCAGGAAGGCGCATTGGGGTCTTCCTGTCAAGTCTTCCTGGTATATGTCTATGTAAAAATAAAATAAAATATATTACCTGATTAAAATATATTACGCCCACTGAGATGAAAAATATCACATTCAGGCTCATTTGAAAAACGTCAATACACACACACACAGCATCAACATCGCCAATCGAATACGAAAACTCCGTATCACTTTTGCACTTTGAAAGATCAGAGTAGGGTTGAAAATTCCTACGTTGGACAGGTCCGCACCCAGGGTTGACACATGTCCGGCCGCATTGTCCTTATTAAACATTTCACGTTCCGGGCTTCAAATTCGTTGTGGGTCCCCAAACTAGCCGGCAGGGTCCCCGGACAACAAGACAATTACTTGGCAGACGGCGCGCGCGATTAAATTATTAATTCCCTTTTTCGCGCTCTGTTTAGAGATGAGGGGGGCCAAAACCAACCTTCCCGACCCCCCTTTTGCCCCCCCCCCCCACCCCCCGTTTGCTCGGAAAGCTGGGCCTTAACGACGCAATTAGAAAACCCAATTAGACGCGCGTCCCCGTAACCCAACGCAATACTTTGAAGCTCATCATCGCATTGTGTGTGTACGCGATCGTTTCCCCCCCGCCATGTTTCGGTCCGTTTTTATGGCCGCCAAATTGCCTTTTTAGCCCGCCGCGTTTAGGAGGAGTCGAGTCGTGATCCCGAGTCGTTGTGCGTCTAAATAAATACACTTAAGATCAATTATTGCGATAAATGTTCAAGGTCTGATCGTCCGAGCAGGCGGGCGTCGCCGTTACGGCTGGTAGTGATTTTTTATTGAGCTGTGTATCAAGAGTGATAATGAGAGCGATTTGAATTTTAATATGGTGTTCGAGCATTATGGCGGACGGGTTCGGCTCCGCGCGGGATAAAATCTTAGCTCAATAGTAAAGCGAGTATTTACTATAGAAAGACAAAGAAGAGCTATTAAATATGCAGGCAAGACGGTTTTACCACTCCAGTGTAGAGGTCAAGAGACTATTGTTTATGTTCTTTTGTACTAGCTTATATACTGGAGAACTATGGACCAGATACAAGGAAGATAAAGGTTCAATATAACAACAGCTACCGTGCTCTCTTCAGGCTACCTAGGGGCTACAGCGTGTCGCAAATGTTTGTGGAAGGGCATGTATGTGCCTCACTTTGAGGCCATTCTCAGAATGAGAGCGGCCTCTCTACGTCTTCGTATATTTTTATCGTCTAATTGCCTTCTGCTGCTGCATCTTCTCATTTACATTCTTCACTGTATGTTCGATGGATGGAACTACTCCACCGACCGCCTTAAATAGACATTAAATTGATTAATTAATTAATTATTCTTATAATTTTTATTATTATTATTTATATATGTATTTATGTATTTTTCAATAATATTGTATTTATTATCTATATATTATTTATATGGACGTTGGGGATTGCACTATTCTCCCTTTCATCTGGAATAAAAAGTTATTATTATTATTTATCAGTTGAAAGGTCGTGGTTTTAAATCTCACAAATTTTGATATTTTTTTTGACTGTTGCAAGCGTACATATGATATGTATGTACACCTGCAACTTTATTGATACTTTTAAATTATTAATAATAATTAATAGTGTAGTGTACATATATGTGAAAAGGAATTTCTGAAATCGGAGTGAAAAACAGTGGTAAAGTTAGTGGTATATGTAGTTTTATGTTGAATCGTCCACGAGCCAACTCCAAATATTTATTTTTATATATGTGTTGTACCCGATGAAATATCATCGCATGGGTGTTGGCATCTTAATTTATAAAAAAAAAAAAAAAGAAATGCGTCGGTCCTGTGTTCAATCCGCACGTGGTCGAATTTTTTTCAAATACCTTTTAAATATATTTAATTGTTTAATATGAAAAAAAAAGTAAAAACTACCTCTCTACCTACATTTAAACAATATATGTAAAACACCGATATAAAAAATAATTAATTAAATAAATTTTCAATATCTGGCGGTAAATTCTCAGCCAAGCGGAAAGATTGGCATCGATTAGTTTATAAAGAAGTTTTTTTCTTTAGTTATTGTATCTACAAATGCGTTTTAGCAGTGACTTCCATATGTACATATGTAAGTCACTACATATGTATGTATGTCGAATCGAAACTACTATTATATGTAGTAAGGCGAGCGTTATATCGCGCATATAGACAGACAAACAGACGCAATAGCGATATTATATATATGATCTATTTTTCATTTGACATTTTTTTTGCATTTTTGCAGAATTTTTATAAATTAATGAATTCGACATGCTGAAAACTTGCGATAAATAGGACAAGTTTGTCAATTTGTTAGAACCTTATCAATGAAAATCATATAAATTGGCAAACTCCGATAGACTAGAGTCACATATCAAAGGTCTGGCCATCAACACAGAGCAGGAATTGATCCCGTGACCACTCAGTTTTCATTTTCAAGCATTTCATACTAACCACTAATCTATGGTGCTGATTAATAAATCACAGAACAAATCCGGTGAATATTTATACACGAGGTGTACTCTCACCACAGAGATAGCATTGGTCGATGGGTGGCGAGACCTTATTGGCTTTTGTATAAAGCTCGCTAATACGCCGAGGCCATTTTGGCGCAAACGCGCGATCAGGTGATTAGTGCCGGTAAACCAGTGGCCGAAAGGCACCAATCACCAACAATATTTACGCTACAATACATACTGTTGCGTAGGGGTGGGTTCAGGATCCAAATAAAAGGCCAAAGTCACAGTTCACAGCATTCATTCGATGATTCCAGAGGTCCACACAAAACCGTCGCTCACTCCAGAATATTTGATCTACCGTGAGTACCTCGTTATAAAGGAAAGTGGCCCAGCATAGCATCCCCGATCCGTTAGCGTGTCTATTATCTAGACACGTAGGTCTACAATCAATCACCCCATTCTATGAGAACCCCAGTGTGTCATTTGTTCGGGCACTTACTGATGTAACGTGTGCACCTCTTTAAAAATGACAAGTTGCTCACCACAGCTTCCTTGATCCATTTATGTATCTATTGCCTAGGCAAGTAAAGGTCTACCGTGGTGAGTCTATTGTTCCGTGAGAACTCCAGCGTATCATTTGTTCGGACACTTACTGAGTCCCGTTAGTCTAATCCGGGATGCACTTACACAGTGGATACTCTCTCCCGCGTTTCCGCGTTACAATACTAATAAAAAATGAAGATTTATAATGTTTATTTTCGTTCATACATATGTATATATGTATGTGCATACGTACACATATACCTAAAAATTACAGTTTCATGACATGTGAATACACACCACTCTAGTTAGAGTCCAATCGAATTAATTCTCAATTAAAAAATTGACATATCAAAATTAAAACCACCCGTATCTAATAACAAGAGATCGCCGACAACGAGACAAATTATCCCCGGCCGGAGATCAGAAGGGTCAAATGGGAAATTGACGTATAAATTAGAAGTGGCAATTACGTACGTAATTCTAAAATCAAACAATCCAACGCGCCTTCGTTTCCACACTGGAAACTGTGTGTATATTTGTCTATCTCGTTTCACCATTGATATATTGCATTTGAGCACACCCAGGCCTCGTTTATACAAAGGCTTTGCGTTTTGTTGCGTTAATTAAACCAGAAACGGAGGCTGGGCAACGACTTGCCATAAACGCACAAACTGTACCACTCTAAGCTCCACTATACACCCAAATATACATGCATACGTATTGTATAATATAGTACGAGGGTATTTACTCAGATATGCGCGTATAAAACGGTGACGTTCGAAAGGGAAAATTTAATCAAAGCCGCCGTGCGGTCGTAAATTTACAAAGACGACGTAAAAATGTAAAAATAATAAATATGAAGGGAAAAAGAGGAAGAAGATTGCACCGCGTCGGTGTGATTTTATTACGAGTTTTGGAGCGCGTGTGAAGTTAAGATGATATACGTTTTCATTACGTTGCTCGACCCTCCCTCATCTCGGCGTGAAAAGTGAAAGTTCGGACAGTCTGAGATAAAAGCTCAAGACTTTGCGGCTTTTCAAGTTCAATGTTATTAAAAATTAAGTCTTTCCAAAGTTGGCTGAAGGGCGTGTCAACATGAAAGTGGTGAAAATCATAAATAACTGGGAAAACATTATAGTATACGTACATATATACCTACGAGTGTAGTCTAACAAATCATTTTACTTTACTTTAAGCTTTTGAATTGAATTATATAATTAATAGTCCTTATTTATTAAGTAAGATTCTATTCGAATGTCCAATTAGATCCATTCGTAATCCTTCATTATTTCACATTAATCGCTACCCTATTCTACCCATTGTGATTCCTTCTAATTTATTTATTTTATTTTTCAATTTCATTATTATAATAATTATCTAAAAATGAATAAAGAATTACAATAACAAATTTTATATAAATATGTACATATGTAGGTCTTACTCTTCTTTTAACAATATTCCCCCTCATATTGCTCCTTTTTATTATTCCTTTTCTTGATGATACAAAAATCGATGCAAATGGCGTACTGTGGATTATATTGTTTGTAATTTATTTATTTTCAGTATTAAATGTGATCATTTCAAATTGATAAATTCACCGGCAACACAGACCAACTAAATCATAATAAATGTGATAAGAGTTTTGTTTCAACAATGATCAAAACTTTCGAATGGTCAAAGCTTTAAATAAATAAATATGACTTAAAAAAAAATTAAATTAATTTATTTATTATTACGAATTAACTTAAGTGCATTTATATGACATTATTCACCTGAGGGTTATTTTTAATTATTTATGATTCAAATTAAGTTCACGTTTTTAGGAAAAGTAACCACATACATACATACAGTTATCTAATCCACGAAAAAAAACTTTTTTCATGTACCGGTAAATATTTTTCAACACTTCTTTCATTCACCGGTTTTTTCATTTAATTTTATCAATACCAATAGTAGAAAAAGTCATTTACCGTTTACCGGTTTATGAAATTTGACGGTAAATTGCAATCCCTACATTCTAGTAATCCCTCCATCCACGCTATAGTCAGCTTCTCGCTGCAGAAATCTCGGGCAGATTTCATCACTAAAATCTAAATACATTTACATACATATATTTTTAAGTTCATCCACCCAGCTTCCATTCAGCATTAATTCTTCTACATCTCTTTGGGTATCATTCACTCGTCAAACTATCAAAATTTAACCTCATACTAATTTATCTTCTCCACATTCTTTTGACACGTTCTAACTATTTCTATATTTTTCCCTTTTCAAGCATTTCTACATGTATCTGATCTTCACATTTAACATTTACGCATTCGCAAACCTTCATTGATAGATCAAAAGCATATTTATTTTCTGAAATACCCAGATCACGTCAAGGATTGGATGTAACTTATAAGTTACATCCAATTAAAAGGAGAACATCATTGGTATAGCCGGCAAAATGTGCTATTATTGTCTAAAGAGTCACGTTACAAAGTGAAGGTCATAAAAATTATCATGAACGTACATACATACTATAAGCACGTTGTAAAGATAAGGATAAAACAGTTGGGGTTGGCATTCCAACATACTAAATACAACACGTATCCAAGCATTCACCTGTACGTATTATGTATGTAGGTATTATACATTGAAAAAAATCGATTTATATTTATACACGATTCCACAACGCATGATGGGAATATGAAAGTTGTAACATTGTAAAAGCACACTCACACTCGCACATCAGAGTGGTGCAAACCCACCAAGAGTGTTTGCAACACGGCCGAAGGTAAACACGGAGCTGGAATATGTGGGTGGGGGAGGGATGGGGTGGCCACGTGCATCCCCGCGAATTACCGGGGCTTTGTTGTCGCACGCAGGGGGAATGTAATGAGATTTATCCTCACAAACCCCCAATTTCCCCCCCTCCCCTCCCACCCTCAATTCCCCTTCCCGACCTACCGACCGCTTTTATTCCGGTGTCAACAAGACCACCTCTCCCCCTCCTCTCCAGACTATTCCTGCAGAGTTGCAGCGGTGCATCTGCAGCAGCCGTGGAAGAAGACTATCGCTCGGGTAGCCAGGCAGATACCCATAACACACCGCACACGCCTGTAATTTGCTTGCCGTCTGGCAATAAAAGTAGGGGGTGGGTAAGAGGGGTTTGAGATAGGGTTACCATGTCTGCCAAACCTCAAATGAGTACCGATTGTGATAATCAAACAACATTTTTATGAAGAATTATATAAAGCCCAAAAATAATTTACTTTAGAAATTCTATACCCACAATTTCTTTATATAATACATTAAGAGTCACGTAATTTTTTTTAATGATTACTCCCTCCTTTAAAACAACTTACCCTGCACTACTTCCTATTTAATGCAAATCTCCCATAATAAAATACTATGGTAATTTAATATTAGATATATTGCTGACACATCGTGCATTGATTTGCATTTTGCTGACTCGGATAGTCCCGTTCTTCTTCTCCAATCCCGTGTTTGCTTTGATTCGAGATTCCAGCACCTGCTTCCAAATCTAGTCTCCTTCGGGAAAGTCTGTCACAATAATATTTTTCGAATCCTTCTGAATTGGGCTATTGTATTGATGTTTTCCATTTTGACATAATCCACATAATTATCCATATTCTTTTGAACCTAATAACCTACCTTGTTAGCCTAATAATAGTTTAAATAATTTAAATTTAAACAAAATAAAGTAAAATTATATTATACCGCGATGCCATACGGGTTTTACCCCTGATATGTTAAACTTGTACATATATAAATTTATAGATTACTAGCTGAACCCGGCATGCGTTGCAATGTCACAATAACCTACTGGATCCTGGATAAGTCCTACTGGATCGTTCAATATCCATATTTTTACTTTATCTGTGTACGTAGTAACAATATATGAAGTTTTGTGATCATGCGAAAATTCGAACTCGAGATTTTGACTGATTTGAATTCAGAATCGATTACTGATCACGTTTTTATGATCTAGTTTTTCTTAGCTGTCATTACCTCACTTTATTTCAATAGTCTATATATGTATATGTAGAACATACTAAATTGGGACAACTCAAAGTCCAACTCATAACCGCCACAACAAGAAATCTTTTCGACGAATCTATATATATATATATATACAGTGGCGGACTGGGACTGAAATCAGTGCATGCCAGGAGTCAAAGGGGGCCCCACCCAGGGTTAAAATAATTTGTCCCCCCCCCCCCCATATAACAAAATTTTCTTCTTTCCATCATGCTAAAAATCAAGGGAAATTTTTTTTTTTTTTTCAAAATTGGGAATAAACAAATTTAGGTACAAGAAAAATGGCAAAAGCAAAATAGATCCATAAATTATATTGTATATTTCGTTTTAACCCTTGTCCTAGGTAAATATAATGCATCATAAAAGAATGCGGTATAAAAGCGGCTTTTACTTTCGGTAGAAAACAATCAGGGACGTCATTTCAGCTTTTTCTTTGGGGGGCAGGGCAGGCAAAGATTAGTCAAATTGAATTTTTTTTCAAAAAATCTTTTTTATATCGGAATAAAAATGGAAAATATTCTTTACCTTATTGAGTTATAAAATATGAAAAAAATAAGCTTATTTTTGAAAAAGTAATTATAAAAAAATATTATGTAAAAAGAAAAAAAAGCGCCGCAGGCGAAAATTTTTTTCCACAAATCTTTACATAGTCAACATTAATCGACCATCAAACTGATTCTCCAAAAAACTATCAATTAACTTAATTTCTACCGACTGTCTTGTCACTTTATCTATGTACATATGTACGTAATAACATTAGATAAAGTTTTGTTTTGTTTTTTTTCAAAGCACATAGCAGCGATTATTTTATTAGTTACCCAAAAGTAACATACATAAGAAATACACGTAGCATTCATAGATCCATAGTATCTCATTAATCATTAAATTCATAATATTTTCTAAATTCACACTATTCCTTAATTTAGGCGAGTGCCCCCCTATGGCCCCCCCCAAATTACGTCCCTGAAAAAAATGCATAATATTTTCAATTAATGTTAATCGAAAATCAGGATTTTGGGGAGGGGGCCCCTATCCTATATTTCTATTTACATGGATGTGTCTAGATTAGGAATAGATTTTATATTCGGAAACTGTTTAAAATTGTGTATTTAAATCTTACTATATCATCGAAGTATAATCAAATGTTATTTTGAAAGTATGAAGTAAATTTAAATCGCTGGTTGATGATGAATCATCCTATCAAAATTGTTTTAAGCAATTTGTTTTTTTTTAAGAAAATTTGTTTATTCCCATTTTTATTTCAGTAGTTAGTTGTTACATAGGTATTGGTATATACATAATCTTGAGGTTGGAATAGGCCCGGCAAAAGGGCCCACGCAAATGTTGAAACTTACATTTCAAGCCTAATAAAAAAGTTAACCGATCCTTGGGCTGTTAAAGCAGGTATTAGTTATTTGTGTATATCGTAAGAAATTTGTTTTGTTGAAATACCCAAACTGTAGGTCCTAAAGTTGCAATATCCTATACATTTTTACACACGTGAAATAGTTAAAAAGTTATTTAATTTTACTGAGGGCCCATATTTTCTAACAGATAGTGGGGCCCACATGCCATCGGGCATGTTCGCTTGTATGGCCAGTCCGCCACTGTATATATATATATATATATATATATATATATATATATATATATATATATATATATATATATATATATATATATATATACATACATATATATATATATAAAATAGAATGTCTCTTGGTTTGTCTGTCTGTCTCGTATAGGCTCCTAAACCACTCAACCGATTACGATAGAACTTTCAGGATTTGTTGTATGCATGTCCGGGAAGATTACTGTGAAAAAAAACGGGAAAAAACCTCTTAATAGCAATATTCGTAATTAAGATTTAACCGACAATAAAATTTTGAGGCGCCATTGTGTAGTCAAGGAAATGTGTTCGTTGGTACCCACGTTGACAGTTGATTTACGACGACACGGCTTTGAAGATACGTTATTTGATCTCCAACCATCACTTGAAACGGGAACGGTAACGGGAATTGCATGCCTTATTCTGGCATTGTAACGCATGCCGGGTTCAGCTAGTTACATATATAATTCGCTTTTAATGATTTTCAAAACTCAAAATAATACTTATCCACCTTAAGAAGTGCGAATGGTAGCCCTAGTGGTTAAGGAGTACTCCGTGTGCAGTTTAAACGCGTCACGTGCCGGATATGGTCCTCGGCTCGAATTGCGGGAATGATCGATGCTTGATTTAAAATGCAGCTCCATCCGGCGCGGGCAATTGTCCAAAGTGAGATTTATACGTTCGGCATGTATTGTATTGTATCGTGTGGGTTAGGTTAAGTGTGTGACATGTAATGTCTCGCATTGTGGAGCGTAACACGCTGTAGTATGTGTGAACAGGATAAAATAATAGAGTCAAACATTCCAAAATCAATATAATAAAAAAAATGTGGAGGAAACAATCGACTTTGACAACATCAAAATACACGCAATTCAACGAAATACGTAATTGAAACATACCGTAATATAATACTATTATTAATTACTACGACTCTGCGACTTCGACTCCTCAACAGCCCTGAATCTTCAATTACAATGTGACGACAAATGACGACTTTTTTTTGGTTCAGAGACGAGATATGACTTTTCTTATATATCTATGCCCAGTGAAGACGAATCTGGTAATACAAAATTGAAACACAAAACCGTGCTCCACTAGTATGAGCTTTTAGCTCGCAATTTTACTGATTTAAAATTCAGCACACTTCCAATTAACCCTTTTAAACGAAAACAAAAAAGAATGTGGTCAGAACACTATCTCAATAAACATGTTTCAATAGAAAATACTCAATATAAAATAGTATTAACAGTGGGAAAAAATCCCAACTGAAAATACGTACTTTTGACTTTTGATTTGAATTGGACGACTACTTAGAGAAATTTGAACGCTTAAAAGTACTACACATGAAAGATAAAATACCCAACTATAGATTGCAATATTCGTTTTGAACAGAAAATTGACAGATTTTGGGACATCGACCGAACAACACCAAGATATAGAAAAATCGTGCGATTTAAAAAACACATATATCTCCGAATCTCGAGCCGATCAACATTTTTTATTACCAGATTTTTTTGTTTATTGGGCATATATCTATAAGAAAAGTCATATCTTGTTTCTGAACCATTTTTCGTGTCGAACAGTGTTATCACACAAAATGTACATACATACATGTTACAATTGAAGTGTATCTTCCGATTGTAATATATTTTTACTAGTTGGAATATATTCCATCTAACCCACGTGAGTTGACTCATATGGCGAATTACATTCCAACTGGTCAAAATATATTACAACTGAAAATACAGTTCAACTATAAGTTGGTACCAAGTTAAATGGAGAGGTTAGGTTTTCGTGAGAACGTCACTCGACTGGTAAATTAAGTTGGAAAGTCACATTTATGTTTTGCACACATTCTTAGAGTTATCGTAATACGGCACTCGTTACCTTTTTTCTTGATATCTAGCAAATATGAGTGCATTATAGAAAAGCATTTGTAAAAACTCAACTGTCGTATTACAACTGGCGGACGTTGTTGAAAGTGTATTTGCGCTTGTAGGGATATAATTTATAATTTGAATTGAAATCGAATATGAATGACCAAAAACGGAATAAATTACAACTGCAAATACACTTCTACTGTAATATATACATACATACAGTAATACAAAATGAAGCATAAGTGCAGGCCTTATTTATTTATACCAAATAGTTTAGAGGGCTTTAATTTTCTATTGAAATTTGTTTTTATTACGTATTTATATTATATTTTACTATATGACAACACTTTAGATGACGGTAAATCCGAACGACACTCGCCCTTTTTTATTTATTATAAAAAGAAAAGAAATTAAAATCTATAAAGACACATTTAATTATAAAATCTAAAATAGCAACTTTTTTCTCGTTTATTTAAAAATATATTTTATCAATTAAACTAAAAGATCATTATTTTTATTCTAAATTCTACGATATATGTATGTATGAATGACATGAAAATTGTTTTTACCAGGGCTGTGGAGTCGGAGTCGGAGTCGGAGTCGTGGAGTCGCGGTGTTTTGGCCGGAGTCGGAGTCGTGAAAAATGAGCGACTCCGACCATTTTTTCTATAAAATGCATTTTTTTAATTATGAAATTTTAACTGCGTAATAATGAATGTGTACACTTTCTTGACCCCATCCATATTGACGGAATAAATAAATAGAGCTAAGAACGCTCTGTTTGCATTAACGATTCGTATGAAAGGTCTTCAAGTGGGAAACGAGACGACATCAGGCAGCTTTGATCAATCAATAATTGAATTATCATCATCTTCATCCGACACCGCTGAATCTGAAGATGATTTTGAAAAATATCTCAATGAACAAGATGAAATAAATCGTCCTCGTTTGAGTCCCAATTTAGCAGACGAAGGAGACTCTATTTCAAAATTTAAAAATGAATTTTACGATGCATTAAAAATGGTGGAAAAAATTGACCGAGCTTATAATTTAAATGTTAAAATGGCAATACAGCAGTATCCAGATTCAGCGTTGATCGTTACAGCATTGCCGCCAACCCAACTATCCGTAGAGCGGTTATTTTCCGCTCTTTAAATCCTCAATTCTGATTTGAGAGCTTCTACGAATACAGATTTAATAGAAGCAATGTTGTTTTTAAGAATAAATTCAAATAAATAATTAATAAAGTTTGATCTTATTTTATTTTTATGCTTTAAGTTTGATCTTATTTTATTTATAACATGAAAAATATTTGCAAAGGTTGGAAAACAACATGATAAACTTTAACATTTTCGAGTCGGAGTTAGAAGCGGAGTTGGAGTCGGAGTCGGAGTCGTGTTGTTGGTAAATATCGGAATCGGAGTCGGAGTCGTGTTTTTTTTTAACGACTCCACAGCCCTGTTTTTTTCCTATATATTTGTACCAAAAAAATACATTCTAAACATCAATTTTCGACTATGAAGCAAGCTTTATTTAATACGAAGCAAATTTTTCATATGAAAAATGATCATTTAATTACATGAGAAGGTAATACTCTCAAATTTTAGCTCAAAATTGATACGATCCATCATATTATTCAAGCAAATTTAAATAATGTGATTTATTTCCCTACCCATCGGTGCTAAAAAAATGAAAATAATTCAGACCTGTCATTCAATTTAAAACGCACCCTTTCATTACGTCGACGACATGTGTAACACAATACGACTGTGCGTCCCCGTCCCGACTTCGAGTGCATTTCATTTCGCGCGCACTCTTTCCGAACTCGAATCAAATTAACAGCACGAGAAAATCCACGAGTGTCTTCACGCATTTTACCCGGTTTCATTATCGTCGTATTTAATTAAAGAAACCGATCGAGCGGCAAGAGATGTCGCCACCGTTAATCGATCGGTTCTGCGCGAAACAATGGCCGTTTCCGTCGACCGGTCGAAAAATAAAATCGTAACCGGCCCCGTGAGCAAACACAATAGGGTTGTTCACGCTTTGAAGCCCGACAGGGGGAGGCTGGGGTAGGGGGAATTAACGAGGGGGATCTGGCCAACAATGGGGCTCCCGGTCCGTCGGTTGCGCGCCCCTGGAATCGTGATTCGATCGTCAACAATACGAGTATGTACTTGCTTATATTTTGTTGCTCGCATTGGCGGTTTTACGCGGTTCGACGTTTTTTTTTGCGCGGTCAAATTTTCGGTCGGAATCCATGGTAAATTGAGATTGGTCGGAGGCGAAAACAATGGTGGTATTATATAGAAAAGAATGGGTTAAAATTGTATTTAATTATATACTGTTATAACCATTAAACTTGTAATTATGAACTTTTTTACTTTTTTTTTAATACAGCTGTATGTACATATATACATATGTAACATATGTCCGAGTATAATACATATGTACATTGAAATTTCACTTTTTTCTACACATTTGTTTGTATATATGTATATTTTCCCACATACAATATTTATGTTTCATATAAAATATTTTTTTAACTACAGTTAATCAGTTCGTTTATTTTTTTTTCACATTTAAATTTGTGTATTTTGTTTTCAATTTGTGTGCATCATTTTTACTTTATCTACATATGTACATAGTAACAATAGATGAAGTTATTTTTTTAAGTTATGCACCTATATATATTTTTTATATTAAACACGACCTTGATGGTCAAACATGTACAAAGTATTGTAAGTATTATACGAAGCAAATACAAATATCAATTAACCCCCACAAAGACAAGCATGTTCAAATTTTCAGCGTTTTATATGTACAACTCAGCTAAATTCAAAATGCTGAACACTCCAAATTTGCGTGAAAATGGGTAAGGTTGCCAATTTGTGGGAACCCTTTCAATGAAAATCAGATAAATTAGAAAACTCTGATAGGAAACGGTCGATCTGAAGTCATAAATCCAAGGTTGGGCCAGCAGCAACCGGTGGAATATGAATCCGTGACCACTTTGTTCGAAAGAATTATATGGTAACCACTAGTCTATGCTACTGGTACATACATAATGTTTATATTAATGCTATTATATTATTATACATACATACATATGCACATAGCCAGCAGTATATGTAGCTCGGTGGTTGCGTTAATGCTTACCATCTAGATTCTAGAGGTTCCCGAGTTCGAGCTCTGGGTTGACCTCAATTGAATATTTGACCTTATTTATTCCGAGTATTTCTGTAGTACTGCTGGTCAGAATGGGATATATTCGTGACTCCAAGTCAAGTCGTTTCCTATTAGAGTTTGCCAATTTATCTGATTTCCTCATCAAAAATCTAACAAACATTACCCTAACATCTATTTCTCACCATTACTTGAATATGATTTCAAAATAATCTAAATTTATATTTGTACAACTCCATAGGTGCTCAGAGACAACATATAAAGGCAAATTTAATTTAAATTTAATAAAACGGTTAAAAATTAAATTTAATATTTTTCAAATATATGTATGTAATTCCTTCGATATTTTACGTACATAATGATTTAAATTTGAAATAATATTAAACAATAAAAAATAAATTGAGATACATCGGTCATATCACAAAATAGGCGATGACATTATCTAATTCAACACCCAAAATGATACATTAAAAAAAATTACACAACATCAAGCATGCAATAGATCCACCCCATCGTATCTACATACATACATACATAGACAAACTCGAATTTAATCTCATCCAAAGAGACATTTTGAAGTATGAGCAACATATTGCGACATTGTGTATCTCCACATCACACACTGCATAAGTACATAGTTACCGTTATGAATTATCGCACATGCACACTTTGGGGGTAGATGTACGTGCTTCGGGATCTCCCCTAAAGTTGATAATTATAGCCAACACGTAGCAAACATCCCCTGCGAAAGAGGAGAGGGCAGGGGTGTGCATTTTTAATTCAACACTGGACGTAATGAGGGTGCATTGTCGTCGAACGAGGCCTCAATATGCAAACAAACGGCCGAATTAAAGGCTCTCCCTATGAAATTCGCACACGAGCGACGAATATAAAGGAGTCGATAATTTCGCAAATTGCAATAACGCACGTCGAAATACCCCCACAAGCAAAGCCCAGAGGCCAGAGCGAGAGCTTTCGAAGCGTTCTGGCCTGTTTGCGCGCCATGTGCTAATGTGCCATTAGGAGGCTGTGCTGAAAGCAAATTTGTTCCACAATTCTTAACAGTGGCCATGTGCTCTTTTTGATCTTGCTGAAATTGCCACCTCCCTGCGAGATGCTATCTGCGAGATTAACGGAACGAGGGGGGGGGGGGCTGTAAGGAATAGTTGGCGAGCTTCAAAGGTCAAAAATGGACGGTGAAAAAGCTGACCCAGAAGCCGAGGAGCGTCGAGTTTGTAGAATTTATGGCGCGAATGCTCGCTCTTTTCGAATTAAGTTTTAGCACTCGCGCTATATTACCTTAGTTTCTCGTTGATGTGAGGAAAATGGAAAGTCTTGTTCAGTTGAAAGGGTGCTTTGATTTTATCGTTCTATATTTAACACCCTTCAAACGTCATGACCAATTGTTTTTGACCTTCGACAGACAGGTAAAAAAAAAAAATATTGGTGAATTTTGGGTATATAAACTGTTGAAAATAATAGACATGTCCGGTAGTATAAAATAAATGTCCGGTAGTAATGAAGAATAAATAAAAAGACGTATGAAATTAGGATGGAGTGCATTTGAACGAATGAATGCGGCGGTTAAATCATAAATGCCAGTTTACGTGAAGAAAAAGATCTTCGATCAATGTGTTTTGCCAGTGATGACGCATAGTTGTGAAACTTGGACACTGAACGCCAAGAAGTTACACAAAATCCAATGCACTCAAAGAAGTACATATATGCTATATGCTTGGCATAGCGAGGAAAGACAGAAAGCTGAACACGTGGGTGAGAAGCATGACAAGGGTAGTGGACACAGTGGATAGAGTAAAGAGATTGAAACGGGCCACGTGACTAGAAGAATGGACGAAAGGTGGACAAAAGAAGTGCTTGAATGGTACCCAAGAGAATGAAAAAGAGTAAAAGGAAGACCGCAGGCAAGATGGGTGGACGAAATTTGGAAAATGTGGAGAGACGAGTGGAAGCGTGTTCGTCCTTCATCCAGTAGTGTATGGTGAATGGCTGTAAATGATGATGATGATGATATATGCTTTCGAACATAATGGTCACGGTCCCACTCAGGGCTGCGCCTACCATATGTAAAAATTTGTGCAATGCACACAGTTAAAATTTATAAAATATATTAAAGTTGGAACGAAAAAGTCGTATCGTATGAATAAGATCAAATATTCATAGGAGTAAGAAATGTAATAAAATTATGGTTTTTCTTTTAATAATATTTATAAATAAAACTATTGGTACAAAACACAATAATTTACTTTTTACATTAAATCTCATTCGGTTGCGTTACTTTCCGAACGTGCGAAATAAATATTATATTACATTGTCGTGAACGCATACATAAATATTACAAGCTTATAGATACACATTGTGTGTCATTGCTGCATATTTTCTCGGAACGAATGAAGAAACACACACACGCCGTATCTGCCGATTGCAATTGCACTTTTGCGCTAACACGTCAAAGAGAAAGCTGCTCGCGGAAGCTTTGCAAAAGCTCAATCTCCAGGGAAGATGACTCTGCGAAAAATACACACAATTGGAAAAACGTTCTCGTTCATTCTCGAACAATATTCATCTCCGCTTGGAAGATGAATATTTTCGACTTTGCGTTTCATACTCGCATATTCGAAAGAATTAGAATTTAATTATTACTTCTACAGTAACAAATTACATCGGAATCGAGCCCAAAATCTTTCTGAGTGGTCTGAAATAGATATTATTAAGTTTTTCGAAGTATCAGGAAGTAACCTGAAGCGACCTAAAACGGCATGGACTAACCCAACATTATTCGAAAACACCTGAAATGGTTGCAAATTCCGTGAACTCACTAAAAAGTGCCTAAAATGATCCACAGCGCCCCAGGCAATCTGAAGAGACTCAAAAATGTTCTAATTGGCCCAAAGACAAGTACTTATGAACATATGTATGTACATAGTCAGTATATCTAAAAATCTTATGACCCGATGCTTTCCGACCTCGATCAAAGCGTACACCGTGATATCCTTAGTGAAGGCATTAGTTTCGAATTTTATGATCGTGTCCTTGTAATAGACGAGTCCTCTTAACTAGTGAGTAATTGAACGCTTCGCGGACCACACACGCTGTCGGCCGATTCCATCGGCTCTCAAACGGTGGGACGGACAGGTGTTTCGCCCCTTCGGGGTGGTCGGTGTGCGCGTTAAACACACGAATCATCATCAACGGCTATTGTCGCTCACAAATTAGGGTGCATCCCCTTTCCAAATGCAAGAAACGCTGACGTTAATTGTTCGACGTTAATTGATTTATGAACACCGTTTTGTTTTTCCGTTTTTCTTTTTGCTACGCGAAGGGCGTGTAAGTACACCTTGCTCGATCGATTCCATTCAAGCGACTCTGAATGTAAATATTATTTAAATATTTAATTAGTTTAGATAACATATGAAAACGATTATCTGTACATTGGGTTCATTCAAATCAACAGATACAATATTTAAAGTAATAATTAAATAATTATAACTAAAAAAAAAACAACATCAATATAAAGGTTAAAACAAATCTTTGTAGTTTGGTTAAAGTTTAGAAAAGTTAATCAATACTATGAATGCCCACAACATTTTTTAGGTTAGACTTCAGACTTCAGTTTCACTCTGAAGAAATTATACACACCGGTGAGATAAGATGTATCTGAAATAGTTTTAGTCCCATTTATCGATCGGTACAGACCACACAGTGGTTTTTTTACAACTTGAAACTCACCACCATTCGAAGAGACATCAACCACCAAATGTCAAATCTGTCACAATTGGCCATAAGACAACATTTAGAGGTTATATATATACGCCAATCATCAATATATATAAGAGATAAAACTAAATATATATATATATATATATATATATATATATATATATATATATATATATATATATATATATATATATATATATATATATATATATATATATATATATATATGTGTATATACGAGACATAATGAGAACCTATAAAGCAAATTTTATAAAATATCGAGTGAAAAAAGATAAAAGTTATAGGCATTTAAACAATTAAAATCTGACATAGAGGGTGGCGAAAAGGGAAAAAAACAATCGGAATAGTGTGGATAAATCCGGCAATGTGGACAATAGACGTCACCGAGAAAGATAATGGAGTATTTTCAAACGTGTCTATTACGATTATTTTTCACTTGATTTATACATGCATTGTATATTGATAACGAAACCGAGCAAAATGCCGAAGTTTGAAAACGATCGGATAAGAACCCAAATTTCGTCAGACGAAATGAGACGTAAAAATCGAAATCGAAGTAATAAGAGGCTAGTAACCAGTAAAAATATATATAAACCTTTAAAGTAAAATGATATATTTTGAACCACAGTCCCGTTTCATACATGTGAAACCGGCTTTCATGTTCGTTCGATGCAACAGGCAGCATCAATCTAAGCTCTGTAAGCTTCCAGCGAGCTCTTGATATGCCAATCCAGACCTACCAGAACTACTAATTGATTACATCGAGCAAAAGTTCACCGGAACCAACCAAGCGATAAATCACCCAACTTTGAACCGCGATAAATCAAAGACGGCCACGCTTACGACTTGATCTTGTGGGAATTGTCGATCTCAACTCGATCGACAATTTTCTTGTCGTGTCTACCATAATAGACAACTGGTGAAACCGAAGTGATGATTTAACATAACATAAGAACGTGGGATGAACGCCATATCCCATTTATCCCATAGCGAAGTTTCGTACACCGCATAAAATGGACTCAACTACCAACGACCTCTACTTACATACATGTATCATACATGTACGAAATGGTATCATCCTACTACTTAATTGTATGTGTACTACATACATCAGCAATACACTTTACCAAAGATTCTTAACCAGTGGTGTATGGACTCCGTAGAGGTCCATAATTAGATCAAACTTCCAAATTAAAGATATATTCGAACACAATACAAGACTATTTTAAAAATTATATGACATCAAAGTTGAACGAGGGATTATATGTCCTTTTTCTGAAACATACTGCATAAATGATGCTGAACTAATCAAAAAATTAACTCTATTAAATCAAGATAAAATAAAAAAGCCAGCAGCATAGTTTGATGGTTGCGTTAATGCTAACTACCGAGAGGTTACCGAGTACGATCCCGTAGGTTGACGTCGATTGATTAAATGTAGTGTTGCTCGTCAGACTTGGATATTTCCGACTCCATGTCGATCGTTTTATATCAAAGTTTGCGAATTTAACCGTTTTCATTGTTGAAAAGATCCCTCATCAATTTGATAAAAAAAACCATCCGGCCCACTATGTCACCACTAGATATCGCCCAGGAGCAACCCGATAACGGCATCTTGGGAAAATATAAACTTGGATCCATCGGCTTTGCTACCTCTCCCAAGTAAAAATAAATTTAAAAAAAATTAACTCACAAAGAAAAATTCAGAATTTTTGTATTCCCTAAAATCGTATCCAGATCTTGTAAAGAGAACTATAGATGTTTAAATTCCGTTGCTTACAGCATGATATAAATATGCGAATTGTGATTTTTGAAACTTGCAACAATGTAAACAAAACTTCAAAATCAATGAATCGTCCAACATGCGTGTTGCCTTGTCAAATACCAATATTTAACGTTCTAGTTCAAGACAAGCAACAAATAACTGGTTTCGTATATACTTTTACATATACTATGCATTTAAGCAATATATTCTGAAAAGGTGACTTACATCCGACGACAACAAAGAAGTTTGAGAGTCCCTGCAATACACAATCGTCGAATGATAAAAGTGCACGGAACTTATGCACAAAGTGAAAACAAATGCAAGATATGCACTCGTACGAAACAATCTAAAAGCTTCGACGACAAAAGACATACTACGTACATACATACATACATATGTATGTATGTACATAAGTGCAGTTTCAAAGTATGCTATCGATGGGAAAAATTTCCATAAGATACACATCCATTAACGAACACGGACATGTCTGGAACAAGACGTGTGCAACACCTGTCACACACGATGCGAGAATGTGTGCAAAAAGTGCCAAAGCAAATGGAGATTCGTTCTCTTAATTATCGCCTATTTAGCGGTATGTGTGTATGTATTCCGCGTAGACATTTCCACCCCAATTCTCAATCTTGTCGAGTCGGAATATTTAATAAGGGAGAAATTGAGCGAGAAAGTGGGTCAAACGCTATTAATACATTTACATGAATTAAGGGGCGCCTATTTGTATAATAAAATGGCGGTCTTCCTTAAAAAGTGGAACGTATTTAATCGGACGTGATTCATCGGCGGAAGAGAATTGTTATGTTTAAATTATTCAGAAGCTGAAAAGTGAAGCGCCGAGACAAATGTCGGCTTATATTTTAAAAGCGTGGAAAGCTACGTACAAAATGAACAATAAAAAATGGGTAAATAAATAACATAACATCGTAATATAATTCAATGACGAAATTATCAGGTTTGAAATTATTCAATTTGAATATGAATAAGTTTACATATTTAATATATGTGGCGAGACGATCCGGGACTTTTTTCCCGTGAATTCCTGACTTTTTTGCTGTCTCGGGACTCGAAACTTTCTAATTTAATGTGCGTAATATATTTTACATTTTATTTGTTGAAAATAATATTCATATGGTTAAAACTCTTGAAACAACTGTTTTTCATTGTATAAAAACAGATATTATACACAAACCAAGTTTCAATGATGCTCTTATTATAAAATTGTTCAGAAAAGGCTAAAATATGTTAAAAGTGAATTTGGTATAGAACTTATGTATTTATGTAGATATAATGACAAGGTACAATACGGTGATACCGTAATAACGTATTATATGTATATTTTCATAAAAAATAAACAAATGTATTAAAAACATACCCCTTCTTAATTAAATTTGTTTTAGTAAATTAACATTTTGGCTTTCTATCATACATACAAATATTAATAAAAAAAAATTATATAATTTTATTGATGAGCAAACAAAAGTCTCGAGTCCTGGGAAGTCCCGGGACATTGAAACTACCACGTTTCGAGTCCCGTGACATTAAAAAAGCCGAGACTTCAGAATCACTAATTGGCATGAACTATCATGACAAGCATGCATACACATTGTTCTTAACAATGTGAAATCAAATTTTGCAACACTTAAAATTAAAAAAAAGTCAAGAATTTGAGCTATCAACAAAATTATAATGATTAATGCCATGTATATTTACACGATGCACAAACTAACAAATCACAATATTTGAAAAGCACTGATTTCAGAACCTAATGCCGTCACATAATACGTTTCAAAACCATGTGTGCCCCCAGTTTTGTTTATCATAACGCGACGTCTTCCGGAATTCCACGACTTCACTTCAGATCCAAATACTCCAGTCAGAAATAGTTTAACCAATTTTTTACAGCATCCTATTTTTTTCACGGGAATCTTCTGAATTTATAGCCACGACATATCCTGTCGGTCGGAAATAAAATTGATCGGAACGAACGGGCAAAAAGACGTGTAATATGTAAATACGTATACGACACGTTTAATACCTCGCTTCCTGTATTCTTCCCGTATAAAATATAAATATATTCAGATATAAAATATTGCAGGAGAATCCCGACAATCGTATCCCGCGTATAAAATCGAATTTGTTCCACTTTTACAAGCAAGAACACACATATGTACAGACATAGGCGATGTAGAGCAAATCTGAAAGAGTTAGCATAGGTATTTATTCAAACGTGGCCGTTCGCCGTAGGCTACTTTGAAGACTTTACACATGCTTTCCAGCTAAGTATTATGCATACTACAAGAGAACGCCGCGTTCAAAGTTTCAAGTTCTTTGAATTATGAAGTCACTTGTTCCTGCGTCAAAATATAAAAATTCTTCAAAGTGTTCCAGCGAATAGAATGCACCGAATTTAAAATTCCATGCCACGAGAAGTTCAAGTGACTTTTACGTACATGCACTGAGAATGGCTTAAAACCATGACACGAATACGGCTATTTCTATTTATACATAAATGTAAATTATATATAGAAAAATATCTTATCAACATTGATCAATTTGAATTATTTTATTACATATTTATTAATTCCATTGTTGAAAATTATTATTATATAAACAATCACTAGCTACTGGTCAGTTTTGATTTAATCAACTTTAACTATGTAGACTTCATGTACAAGGTACATATGTAACAGTGGCGTAACTTCATTGGATTAGAGGAACTAGGCTAGTCCCCTAAAATCTTGTACATTAAATTTAAAAATATTAACAATTTTATTAAAATGAATTCAAATTGTTGCCCAAATTGATATTGTTCACTTGGAATAAGCGAAGTCCAGAAACTGAAATCGGCCCTACCTGAGGTAGGTAATAGAGGTAGTGGATTGTTATGGTATAGTCCGCCGGGTCGTTCGCTTGCACGGACTTGCAATTCTGTTCCCTTCGCAGTATTGACGAATTATTATGTACATATAAGCGTTCCATTGACGACAAAACATTTTTTTTAATTTATTCGTTTTTCAAATGTATATGGAATTTTCACTAAGGATATTCTGATTTTTGTCTATCAAATATAATATCTTTCTGAACTTTTTACTTTATCTATGTATGTAACAATAAGTTTTGTGATCATGCAAAAATTTGAACTCGAGATTTTGTTTTTTGTTAAAATTACACATTTACACAGAACAGTACAAATATTACAAGGGACTCGGCTCAGTTTATCGCAATTTAATTCGAGTTTCTAGCGTCTCTAAATTGTTGATTATTATAAATATGCTACCTGTATAGTCGGTTGCAAGTACGCTGTATATCGAAATTTATAATTGTTGATTATGCCAGTCAATCCATAGATGGCTCTATTTTATTGTATAATAGTGTTACATATACTAAAAAGAGCCGCCGAGTAATTGCTATCGGATTAGGCCGGGTAGCGTCCTGAGAGACCGTGAGACCGGTGTACGTGGTTTTAAGGATTAGCGATAAGCTCAGTGCATGTAGGCTAAACAATGGCGACCGAGTTGTATTGGTGGTATTGCTGGTATTGGTCCTTTCGCAGAATTGACCTGTACCGTGTCGTGGGAAGACATATCCGTACGTGACCATAACAATAGGTAAACAAATTAGACGTCGAAGATGTCCCGAGAGATCTATCCCTTATAAGGCGATACTTAGGCGATATCAGGTCATTCTGGACTGAGCAGTGACAGTGCGTGTAACTCCTTAATCATCAATAAATGCTGTGAAACGACTGTTGGCCTTTGACTTGGATCCTCCACCCACCCCTACGCAACAATAGGATAATAATTGTATTGCAATGTTTAGAATTTTTAATACAGACTTGTATATACAAAAACATTGACCTTAGTGGATAGTGTATTGTGTATATAAAATTTTTATTTAAAACAAATCGAAGATCTTGAAAATATCAATGACATATGTATATGTAAAATATACAAACGTTGTCTAAATAATAAAATGTGTTTATTTGATGATAGGAAATTAAAAGTAGACCCTCTATTTTATTCGTTTGTGCTCCCTGTGATTTTGATCAAAAGTTTCACTTTGCTTTCGAATTGAATTACATACATACTTTACTTTCAATATCACCCATCGAATACATTGTGTATGAAATATTAGACCTATAATCTAAACATTGAACGTGAAACATTAAAATGTATGTACATATAGTAATATATACACAGTGGTGATCTGTTAGATTTTTGGAAACAATATATGAAATGTTATACTTTGGAATCAAAATATAAGCAGTACAACATAATTTGAAGAAGATTTAAATTGTTTATGTTTGTATAAAAATATGCTTACAGATAAAGTATATGCGGGTGTTATATTAAAACTCCTACCTTCACTGCAACCTAAAAAGTTAAATATAATATTTAAAATTAACAAGCAGATATTTTTATATAAAATTTTACAGTGTGAAAATTCACCTGCTGTATGTAGTCTCCATAGCAATAGTTTAAGCACCTTTGCCAATCATCTTCTTCAATTATCGCACATTATAATAAAATACACTGATATTTATTTTTGATTCAATTTAAATTTATTTTGATTATTTTTAAAATTTAAATTCACTTCATACAAAAAACAAATGAATTTTATTTTCACACGTGATGGAAAATTTCAACAAAAAGAAATATGTAATTAAAATTATTATAAAAAAAACACACTGAAATCACTTTCCATCACAATACGTAGCTAATAATCACTAATAACTAGTACGAATGATGATTTTTCAGAACAGAAAAAGCGGATGCTACGTACAAAGTACAAATTCGCAGACAATGACATTTAATAGCACTAAAGTCAACACTTAAATAGCGTTGACCTTTCTTGAAAATTTGCAGCTTCATTCGCGAAACGATTGATATTTTTGATGATCAATTAAAACGTTAAAATTCGCGAACAATATTTGCCTACTGTGGGCTCGTCCCTTTTTCGTCAACTGAAAATAAATAAAAAAAAAAACAACTGAATTCAATTATTAAGTTCAAATGCACTTTTAGTTTCTTTCATTTCAGTTCCGCAAATGAAAGATCTAAAGTAAGACTACTACTTGCTTTTTTAGCTGTTAAATTCATTAAATTAAAACTGTTTTCAACTTTTGAACTATTAATTGCAGACGCACTTGCTATTGTTCTAGTCTTTTAAATTGTATGA
Organism: Arctopsyche grandis; assembly: GCF_051622035.1. Taxonomy (NCBI): domain Eukaryota; kingdom Metazoa; phylum Arthropoda; class Insecta; order Trichoptera; family Hydropsychidae; genus Arctopsyche; species Arctopsyche grandis. Next base: position 24,124,845 of record NC_135367.1, on the reverse strand, counting down.
GACCAATAAACATTTTTTGATCGTATTATATTGAACGAATGCATAATTTCATGCCTGATTTTCATCGAAAACTGTAAACGTTTTACTAAAGGAAAACGGGAATGAACTTATGCAAACATCCAATTTATTATCATCAATATTAATTGTTTTATTTCATAGAACATGAACACTCACCTTTACAGGTCTCTTCAAAACGGCGAATGCACTTAAACAGATACAATACAATCAATATATTATACATCAGCATTTTATTCAATGTGAATTCATACACACATCCAAAGTGACATCTATGGAGAAATTTTTGCGGCATTTTCTAAACAAATTGGCGAACCTCAATACGCTGAATAATTTGATATTACCAAGATAGATAAGAAAGGAGATGCCAATTTTACAGGAATCGTTTCAATGAAAATCAGAAAAACTGACAATCTCTGATAAGAAACGATCGACCTGGAGTCACAAACCAAGGAGTGGCCAGCAGCGGAATTCTAGTGGGACTCGCACCCGTAACCATACTGTTCGAAAGCATAATATGCTAACCACTAGTCCAGGCCGTTAGTTAAAATTAAATATTAAAAATAAGTGATACTGAAAGGTTCATTCAATACATTGAATACAATCTTTAGTGTTTCCCAATCGTTAATTCGCATCAAATAATCTCAATGCATTCAACTCTTTAGTTTTGCTCGATTAATTGGCAAAAGCAACATCTACATATGACGAAGCTGCTATAGCAGCTTCCACAATGGAAGAGTTAATTGGCTGGGGATGTCACCCAGTATTTTCAACTTATTTTTGTGTATAATCATTATGTGTAATGATGTAATTTGGTACTTAAGTACAAAAGTTTGATCATATTTACATAGGTGTCACCTTAGGCAACCTATAGTGGCACTTGTGGTCGGGATTAATATACATATAATGGATAAATAAACAATTATGTAAAAACTTTTTTGGTGTCAATTTATTGAAAAAAAATTGTAATACTGTATGTTTCTGTTATTAATAAATAAATAAATCACTAAATTCATTGATATAAATTTTAAATGTTAAAACTTCCGGCTTCCGCTCACCCCTAGTTATACAAACATACATAGTTTATCCTATCAATCTGAATATTGTTTATAGAAAAAAATCCTAACCATATATACATATGTACATATATAAACCAGACGAATTCAATACCAAACTAATCCACTGTCCAGCACCCGTTTACCTAACTAGATCAAAGAATACCGTGCTTCTTTTGAACTGATATATATGTATATATGTACATGCATGCTTATAATAAAATACACAACATTGACGGCTATGTATAAAAGCGGTTAAAGCACAATAAGATAACAAACGACAAATTCAACAGCAGCTGTATCACACCGAAGACCCAGTTCCGAATAAAGGACACGGCTTCTTTTGTGCTTTCGAAAAACTCGACAATAACCTGTCGAGTCGTAAATGTGACGTCTGTATCGTTTGAACCGCAAAAAAATGGCACACACGCGTTTATCATATACCTAAGTGCATGTTTGTATATTGCGAACAGATGCTGCAAATTTCGCTACTTTTAAATACTGAAAATATCGGCGGATTGAATTGGATTCCATAGGCAAACAAAACGAGTGAATTTCGCCCATCAGCAAAATAAACCTTTTAATGCGACCCCGCACTGTAAAATGTTTGTACAGCACTGGACCAGCACAAGCAATCAATCGTGAGTACTGTGCACTCGTATCATATAATATTATATAAGTATTATAGTGAAAAGTATATTTTTATTTACAGAAGGTAGATCCAGTATGGATTAAGTACTATGATACTTATGATTGAAAGGTACTGAAAGTAAATTTAAAATAGGATTAACTTTTTTACTGTGAAAATTCGAATTAAAATGGTTTGAGTGAATATTTTTCTATTGTTTGTTAAAAACAGATCAAAAAGTGAGTAATAAGTGCAAAAATATTACACGGAAATCCATTTGCTTGAATTTATTAATGCAGTCCTTTGTATACCCTGCGTTATATAGATATGTATGTGTATAAGGCTTTGCTTATTTTTTCAATAAACACTTTGCTATGTAATGTAATGATCATGATTAATTATCAACAAAAATTATTACGAACTCAGTGAGTCAAACTTTAAAAATTTATTAGTCTCTGATAAAAAAAAACGTGATTTTTTTTTTTGGTGCTCAATGTTATTGTAGTAATAAATAAATTAAAAATATTATATTATATTTAAAAACAAATGGCCCAAAAATATAATGAAAGCAAGAGATGATGTAAAAAAACTTAAATTTTTGTCAAAATGTTCAAGTTCAAGTATTTAGTTATAAAAGACTTGAAAAAACGTTTTAAAATTTTATCATTCAAAAGAAATGCTTGGAAGTTTTCATAAAAATAATAAAACAAAACATTATTTTTGAAATGACAAAAAAATACCTCGATTAGAAGTACACCAATCCCTAAACATATGTACATATACATATGTATGTACATACATACATAAATTCAACGGAAAATGAAATTTTGAGTTTGTTATTTCATCCCGAATTGACCATCATTCATTATACATGCATGCAAAATGAATTGTCCACTTTGATCAAAACCACGTAAAAAAGTCTGGGTAAATTAAGAGAAGTGTAAAATTTTTAATATCATTTTGGAAAATAAAATCCGTAAATTTGCCTCTACATACACGACACATTTAATAATTTCACAAAAATTATGTATTTCAAGGGGTTGCAGTTTGTAGAAGGGTACACGCCTCACTTTGAGGCCATTCTTGGGATGAGAGCGGCCTCCCTATGTCGTCGTTTATTTGTATCTTCAAATTGTTTGCTTGCTGTCGCGTCTTTTCATTTCGGCTCATTTCTGTATGCTCGGTAGATGAAGTTAATTCACCAACCACCATAAATAGACTTTAAATTGACTAATTATTATTATTTACTATTAATATTATACATAGCTATTATTGTTATTTATTATTATTATTTTATTATAATATTATCTTTGTATTATCTATTGTATATTATTTACATATGTACTGTCACGTTCCAATGAAAGATTAATAAATTTTAGTTTATTCATTCCACCGCTGCCACCGATATTATCACTGCAGCGTTTCAATAAAAGATGATCATATTTTAAAACTGCTTGATTTTCTAACCAAGATTTCTTTATAGTTATTATTACGTTACATTTACTTCATTTCTATGTATAAACGAAAGATTTAATTATAGAACTATGAAGAATTTAAATTAGATGCGTATAACTATTTCACTTTAACTTTGCTTCACTATTTAACTTCGTTCTGCTGCTGTGCTGACCGTCACTTGCGGGGTCGATATTAATGACTGATTATACAGACTCGGTTGTAATGACTGACTAATTCTAACAGTAATGAGTTTATATACTCTTATTTAAAAAAAATGAAGTGTTGAAGACACGTGTCGTACAATTTTGGTTAGTCAGTAAATTAGGTGTGCCACAAATTAATGGTTCTACTTAGTAAATTAGGTTTGTCACAAATCAACGGTGTGTGTTATTAAATTAGGTGTGCCACAAATCAATGGTGTGTCTTATCCCTACTGGTTAGTCAACTACATTGATAAGCGAGGAATGTATGAACATAACACTGAGTTGGGCATAGCCCGGCACTCCTGTCATTGACAAGGGAGGTACATAACAGTACATATATGGACGATGGGGATTGCACTATTCTCAATATCTTCTGGGATAAAAAAAAGTTATAAGTTATTATTATTAGATACGTATGTGTATGTACATATGTAAATAGGTAGGTAATACATGCTTTCAAGTACTCAACACTTTACAAACAAGTAATATGAAAAATTATAATAAAAAAGCCTTTACATACATACATATGCATATGTATATATCACGCTAAATTGCATATTTTAAACACAAATTACCTAAACACAATCTGCTTTAGATCGTCGACTTTTGAGAATCTTTAATTAATATTATGTATTAGATGTACTGTGAGCATTTATAAGAATTGTAAATAGGTTTTTGTGCTCTTTTTCCTATTATGCTGTACATTAACATTAGAATAATATAATACTATGATTACTAACAAAATTAAATTACAATTGTAAAATAGAAAATTATCAGTAGATCAGTAGCTATTAAAATAGATATAAGATGTATTGTTAATATAATTTAGTAATAATAAAAAGCATTTAAAAATCAAAAAAAAAATGCATATTTGTATGCATTGAAGAATGTTCAATTAAAAGAATAACAATATCCATGTACGATGCAGGGCATGAAATTGATAATAGAAATTTTCAGCTCAAATTGAAGTCGAGTTTGACAGACAACGGATAGAATTTAATATATCCCCGGGCACAAAGGAACATAGAGCGGAAAGTATGCGGTCGGTTCTCTAGTTAAACGGTTAAATCTTGCCAGGCAGGGGGTGGATGCAATGACCCTTTAAAAATACGATGTATACACCCACCCGCACACCCACCGTCGGATAATTCCAAGTTTGAAAGTAGCCGCAGAATTGAATGCACCTACAAAGAAACGACGGCCCAACCCCCGGTGCAACAAAGGAGCGCAAAATCGTTCCTTGTATCTGATATTCGAATATGTACTGCATTTTTGCACGAGATTGAAGCGTCGATTTTTCTTATAAATATTAAACGTCAAACTTTGAAGCGTGCGAGCTTTTGATTGGATTGAGATTGAATGCACTTCATTACATGAAAAAAATCAATGCGTTATAATAAGATTAAGAATTTCTTTTGTATAAATCAATTTTTAAACATTTGATCCAAAAACTAACAGCAAATTACAAATTCATCACTTTATCAATTTTATTGCCATCATTGCCTTGCAAATTTGCTTTGTGACTATCATTAGAATTTACAACAATTGTTTTTATTGTTCATTTACAAGGTTTTAAATATGTTTGAATAAATTTAACTCAAAGCTATGGACTGACTGCAAGTCGCTAAGCCAACTTATTCAGATTATTAAAAAATCCACATCCTTGCTCTATCCAAAGGTATAATTTTTTATTATAATACGAAAAAAAATCTCAGATGTATAGCTTTTTTAGAGGCACTTTTGTACACATATGTGTATGTAGATGCACCCTCATAATTAGGCATAAATGTACGACAAATCTTAATTTTTACTAATTAAAAAGAAATACATCATCTATATTTTTATTTATTTTTATTTTTTTTATTTTTATTTTTACATATATACCAGGAAGGCCTTACAGGTAAATCCCAATGCGCCTTCCTGGCCAATTACAAATACAAATACAGCATTTTTATTATAAGTCGTTGAATTGCGAGACACTGAAAAAACTCGCAAATTAACGAGACATCTATGAATTGTACATAAATTTTTATTGTACATCAATCAAATTTTTCAAATAGTGGTGACATAGTAGGTAGGAAGGATTTTTAGCCAATTTTTTTCCGGGAACCGTTTCAACAATGAAATCAGAGAAAATTGGCAAACTCTGATAGGAAACGATCAACCTGGAGTCACAAATCCAGATCTGACCAACAGCATACTCTGAAAAATTCATTTTCATTCAGGGATAGAACCCGGCACCTTCTTGACGGTAAGCAGAAGCTTAACGTCTGAGCTATGCTGCTGTATTATGTTACATAAATTATGCGTTACTTTTTTTCTATTTTAATATTGATTAATAGTCAAATGTCAATTTTCAGTGGGCATTCCTATATAATATGTAAACAATACGTACACACTATTAATTTGAAATATTATTAAGTGTTTTACATTTTTTTTTAAATCAAATTTGAATTTTAATAATATACAATATCAATGTTTATTTTGAAATGAAATTAACATAAAATATAAATAAGTTTTGGCCATTTCAAATGAGATGATCCTTTTTGGCCCACCTCGTTCTTTTTCCGTAGTCACTGCATATAAAATTAAACATTTTTTCCGACGTTATTTTTTATTGCGGCTGATCATAAAATTGCTCCTGATGAGGCCATATATCCAGAGTAATATTACAAAAAATCTTTTATTACAAAGGATTAATTTTTTTATCGAAATTTTCGTCACGCGCGTTTCACACATACACTTTTTTCTCCCACATCTCGCGTTCACCGAACCGACGCGCAAGCATTATTCTTGCTTATTTTGGCAGATATTCCTGGGGACCTGAACGACAGAAAAAAAACCACCGGCAAAAAGAAGAGAGTCAACATGAAAATCCAGAAGTATGTGGCCAACACATAAACACAACAATAAGCGACAATGGATCGCGACCATAAAAGGAACCGCCGGTAAAGGTGTCGAAATATCATATAATATTATATGTATGTATGTATTTTTTTTCGTACATAATAACATACAATATAACTCGGCTTTCTGTTGTTCGGTTTATTGTGGTCAAAGAGACCGACTTCGGGAAAAGAAGGATAACGATACCGAAGATACTCGCTTAACGAGAAAAAGGCAAAAAAAATACACATGTTATAGGACTATATAGATGTCAAAAGCTTAACCGGCCGTTTAGACACTATATTATAGAGCTTTACATAAATTATATCATAATCGATTCTTGTGTGTTTTAATAAGAAGCCTTAAATCATTATTATTCTAACTCGGGTATTTTTTGAAATTCAGGTTTATAATATTTGGTAATATGATTTAACTTGAGCTCTTTCTCTAATAAGTGTATATACATATTTATAATATAGACACAATTCAATACTGACTTTGAATATGTGTTAATTCATATAATATTTCACTTCTTGATAAAATCTTAGCTTTATTCATCTATTTTATAACTTTATAGCTGGCAATTCATTTTTTTTTAGCTTGCAAACGATTTTTATAGTTTAATTTGCTCATTTAACACTCAATTAGACGATAGGATTGGAAAATCTTAAGTTTAAATACACTTAAAAAATCTATAAAACATATTATGAATGTTACTTATAAATCGCCCACTTAAAGGTATTTCAAAATTGTCTAAAAAATGCTGGCTTAAAATTTTCTCGTCTTTTAGATCTAATTAAAGAAGACACATATAGAATTAATTATTATGAAATCAATCTTATATCAATTACTTCAAATTATTTAAAAAAAAATACTCTCATCTCCTAAAGCATTCAAACTTATACGAAGTTTCATTAAAAATTCTTTACATTTTATAATCTATTATTTCTTTGGTCCAGTGATTTTCGAACATTAATCTTCCACCACAAAATCTCAAACTACTATGAAGCAAGTGAAATTTTCAAGTGGAATTCCGCGAACGTTCGCAATATTTAAATATGAAATGATTAGTTTTAGATGAGAAAGAAAATTCTCTTAATCAAATTGCTGATTAGTTTAATACTAGGTGACATCCCCAGCCAATTAACTCTTCCATTGCGGAAGCTGCTATAGCAGCTTCGTCATATGTAGATGTTCCTTTTGCCAATTAATCGAGCAAAACTAAAGAGTTGAATGCATTGCACCTCAATATTGCTGCTGCTTTAATCAATTCAACCAGGAAGGTTGACTGTCTTGACATTACATCGTCATCGTCATCGCCCAGGCTTGCAAATATTCCATCGATGACAGCAAAATTGTGCAAAAGTGTTGAGATTATTGATGCGAATTAACGTTTCTGAAACACTAAAGATTGTATTCAATGTATTGAATGAACCTTTCAGTATCACTTATTTTTGATATTTAATTTTAACTAATGGCCTGGACTAGTGGTTAGCATATTATGCTTTCGAACAGTGTGGTTACGGGTTCGAGTCCCACTAGAATTCCGCTGCTGGCCACTCCAGGTCAATCGTTTTTTATCAGAGTTTGCCAGTTTTTCTGATTTTCATTGAAACGATTCCTGTAAATTTGGCAACTCCTTTCCTATCTATCTTGCTAATATCAAATTATTCAGCGTATTGAGGTTCGCAAATTTGATTATAAAATGCTGCAAAAATTTCTCCATAGCTGTCACTTTGGATGTTTGTATAAAATGCTTATGTATATTGATTGTATTGCATCTGTATAAGTACACTCGTCGCTTTTCAGTGATCTCTAAAGGCGAGTGTTCATGTTCTATGAAATCAAATAAAATAATAAAATAAAAATAAAAAGAACTGATAGTATTTTTGACCTTTTTTATTAGTTATTTTCAACTGGTTTACACTCGTGTAGTAACTTGTATATAAAACATTAATTATCCAGCATTAAATTTGGATCCCAACATCTTCGTAGAGAATATTCATATGCTCATATATGTACACATTATATCATCTGGAAACTGCATCACAGATTGAGCTCGTCTACTTCTCTTAGCATCCTCTAAATTTCCCCAATAATTTTTTTACTACCAACACTTTAAAAATAATCATTTTCTCCAACTGTTCGTTTCAGCTCAACTGAACCATTCAACGTCATATATATGTATATATGTACATATACATATTAACTAAATTCCATAACCGAGACAAACATACAAAACACAAATGAATATTTACACAAACACATACAGATTTTATTAGCAGGCCTTAAGATCACCGATAAAAAGTCAACCGTAAAGTAGCAACAGAGGGTACGTACATATTAGTGGCGGAAGCTTTTATCGAGAAAGCACATGCTCACAATCTCATTTGAATTTTATACCCACATACGTATGACAAAACGGAGAATGGGGGGGAGGGAGATGAGAAAGGGGATGTTATTGGGGTGGTAGCAAACGGTCGACAGTAAACCGCCCCTAGATACACACCGACACCGACTCATTTCATGCCAATAAAACAAAGTGCTCGTGAAACTAAATACACCCATACATACTCATACACGCGTAAGTGGGTGGTCGGGGGGATGTTCCGGGATCTCTATTACGAGCTTTTTCAGCGTGCGAAAGCTCTCGCTGTAGCCTGCAATGCTACAGTAGCGATCATCTCGGTCTTTTTATCCGCGTAGGCTACTTACGCTTATTGCATTATATATTCAATTACGCAATTACGTTGTCGTCGTATCTGCTGAGTGAATTCTCATATGCGTCTGTGCGTGTACATATGTACCACGATGGGCTGGATTGGTGGGCGGGTGGTAATAATTTATTGAATACATCGTGAAATATTGAATATGTGGATTATATGGATGTGATTTAGTAATTGCTTACTATTTTAGGGGCTGTGGGATGAAATCCTGGTCAAAATCGATATCAAATATTTGTACAAATATTTGATATGGTGAAGTGAAAATTAATTGGTTTGTTTCTATTAATAATTAAAATAATTCTCGTATTATATTTTATTAAAAATACTTACATTATATAACTTTGTTGGAACAGCTTTGTACATCTCAATCTGTTTTTCAAAATACATACATATATTTTAGTATTAAAATCCACAGCTGATGTTAGCAGTGAATATCAAATAGACAATAGAAATAAAGTTCATGAAAAAATGTATCTAAATGATTACTGCACAAGTTTAAAGACGATTATTGAATGTATGTATAAGTTCGTCGTATTGAAAGTATAATTTTAAGTATAAGTAAGTAAGTTCGTCGTGGTTGAAGACATCTGAGATGATTCTGGCTCCAAACATACTTAATATGAAATGTTACATAGAATCAAAGTGTACAGTATGTATGTACATATGTATGTACATACTTGTGTACATACATTTACTGTCAAAAATCTTAGTAATATGTACAATGTCATATGTGCAATAGTCATATGTACAAAATGTTTTATTAAAAAAAAGATCATACAAAATTATTTTTATAAAAATTATATTTATCATACAAAATCGTTTTTATCTTTCAATCTGTATGTTTTTATCTTTCAATCTGTATAATCACCTGAAGTATGATAATCAGAATTATTTTCATCAGAATTATTTTCATCATAATTATTTTCATCATAATTATTTTCATCATAATTATTTTCATCAGAATTATTTTCATCAGGTTTATCTTCATCAAGCTTATATTCATTATATTTGTCTTCATCAGGTGTATCTCCATCAGATTTATCTCCATCAGATTTATCCCCATCAGATTTATCACCATCAGATTTATCTCCATCAGATTTATCTCCATCAGATTTATCTCCATCAGATTTATCCAAAGGCTTGATTTCATTATTTGGAGATACAATTCCATTACTTGAAGGCAATGTTTGATTATTTTGAGGCAAAGTTTCACCACTTTCAGGCAAAGTTTCACCACTTTCAGGCAAAGTTTCACCACTTTCAGGCAAAGTTTCACCACTTTCAGGCAAAGTTTCACCACTTTCAGGCAAAGTTTCACCACTTTCAGGCAAAGTTTCACCACTTTCTGTCAAAGTTTCGCCACTTTCAGGCAAAGTTTCGCCACTTTCAGGCAAAGTTTCACCACTTTCAGGCAAAGTTTCACCACTTTCAGGCAAAGTTTCACCACTTTCAGGCAAAGTTTCACCACTTTCAGGCAAAGTTTCACCACTTTCAGGCAAAGTTTCACCACTTTCAGGCAAAGTTTCACCACTTTCAGGCAAAGTTTCACCACTTTCAGGCAAAGTTTCACCACTTTCAGGCAAAGTTTCACCACTTTCAGGCAAAGTTTCACCACTTTCAGGCAAAGTTTCACCACTTTCAGGCAAAGTTTCACCACTTTCAGGCAAAGTTTCACCACTTTCAGGCAAAGTTTCACCACTTTCAGGCAAAATTTCACCACTTTCAGCTAAAGTTTCACCACTTTCAGGCAAAGTTTCACCACTTTCGAGCAAAGTTTCACCACTTTCAGGCAAAGTTTCACCACTTTCAGGCAAAGTTTCACCACTTTCAGGCAAAGTTTCACCACTTTCAGGCAAAGTTTCACCACTTTCAGGCAAAGTTTCACCACTTTCAGGCAAAGTTTCACCACTTTCAGGCAAAGTTTCACCACTTTCAGGCAAAGTTTCACCACTTTCAGGCAAAGTTTCACCACTTTCAGGCAAAGTTTCACCACTTTCAGGCAAAGTTTCACCACTTTCAGGCAAAGTTTCACCACTTTCAGGCAAAGTTTCACCACTTTCAGGCAAAGTTTCACCACTTTCAGGCAAAGTTTCACCACTTTCAGGCAAAGTTTCACCACTTTCAGGCAAAATTTCACCACTTTCAGCTAAAGTTTCACCACTTTCAGCTAAAGTTTCACCACTTTCGAGCAAAGTTTCACCACTTTCAGGCAAAGTTTCACCACTTTCAGGCAAAGTTTCACCACTTTCAGGCAAAGTTTCACCACTTTCAGGCAAAGTTTCACCACTTTCAGGCAAAGTTTCACCACTTTCAGGCAAAGTTTCACCACTTTCAGGCAAAGTTTCACCACTTTCAGGCAAAGTTTCACCACTTTCAGGCAAAGTTTCACCACTTTCAGGCAAAGTTTCACCACTTTCAGGCAAAGTTTCACCACTTTCAGGCAAAGTTTCACCACTTTCAGGCAAAGTTTCACCACTTTCAGGCAAAGTTTCACCACTTTCAGGCAAAGTTTCACCACTTTCAGGCAAAGTTTCACCACTTTCAGGCAAAGTTTCACCACTTTCAGGCAAAGTTTCACCACTTTCAGGCAAAGTTTCACCACTTTCAGGCAAAGTTTCACCACTTTCAGGCAAAGTTTCACCACTTTCAGGCAAAGTTTCACCACTTTCAGGCAAAGTTTCACCACTTTCAGGCAAAGTTTCACCACTTTCTGTCAAAGTTTCACCACTTTCAGGCAAAGTTTCACCACTTTCTGTCAAAGTTTCACCACTTTCAGGCAAAGTTTCACAACTTTCAGGCAAAGTTTCACCACTTTCAGGCAAAGTTTCACCACTTTCAGACAAAGTTTCACCACTTTCAGGCAAAATTTCACCACTTTCAGCTAAAGTTTCACCACTTTCAGGCAAAGTTTCACAACTTTCAGGCAAAGTTTCACAACTTTCAGGCAAAGTTTCACCACTTTCAGGCAAAGTTTCACCACTTTCAGACAAAGTTTCACCACTTTCAGGCAAAATTTCACCACTTTCAGCTAAAGTTTCACCACTTTCAGGCAAAGTTTCACCACTTTCGAGCAAAGTTTCACCACTTTCAGGCAAGGTTTCACCACTTTCAGGCAAAGTTTCACCACTTTCAGGCAAAGTTTCACCACTTTCAGGCAAAGTTTCACCACTTTCAGGCAAGGTTTCACCACTTTCAGGCAAAGTTTCACTACTTTCAGGCAAAGTTTCACCACTTTCAGGCAAAGTTTCACTACTTTCAGGCAAAGTTTTACCACTTTCAGGCAAAGTTTCACCATTTTCAGGCAAAGTTCCAGGATATGGTTGCATGAAAGGGTACGGTTGCATTAAATGATTCGGTTGCATGAAAGGGTACGGTTGCATTAAACGATTCAGTTGCATGAAAGGGTACGGTTGCTGTATCAAAATTGGGTATTGATAAGAAGGAGAATAGGATGGAGCTTCAATTACAGTGTTGTCACTGGAATTCACTGGTGCAATTTCACCTAAAGGTTCAACAACAAATGAATTTTCTTTAGGGGTAGCAAAAGTATTTGTAAAGATTGGTGCATAAGGATTAGATATCGTTTGAGGTTGATAGTAAATATTAGACTGTATCGAATTTGGATATTGATAAGAAGAATAAGGAGAATAGGATGCAGCTCCAAATACAGGATCTATCAACTCATTGCCGAAACAACCGGCGATTCCACAAGTTATAATAGGTTGATGTACGATATTACTTGGTTGAACCGGAAAATAGGGAGGAGAATGATAATACCCCGGTCTATAATGTGGACCTTGTCTGTATAAAGCTCCCACGTCGTGTCCATCATCATAGCAGCCGGCACAATCAGGTGCCACATTTCCATAAAACCGTTCAAATCCATACCCATAATGATCGTAGCATCCTTCACAGTTAGATTTCTGATTTCCACATTTCACATAAGGCCAATCAGCTTGATATACACATCTGGGTTCCGGTTGAGGGACGTAAGCTACAGACGGAGGACAAGTTGAAGGTGGTCCATTGCAGGGTTGCCTCACTTGTGCGTGGACAGTTTGAGAAGAGCAGACTTTGCCACAAGTGTAATGTCTCCTACGTACGCATTTATTCAACCTATTGCCCTTTTCAATGCTATCTAAGGTTTTACAAACTTTCGGTTGGATGACTGTGCAGCATTTATTATTCTCGTCTGTGTCAGTGTGTGAATCACTAGATCCCTTCAAATGTATGTGCTTCACATTTGAGTTGTTTATAGTTGTGATTACGTTGATCAACATAGTGCTGTTGACGATGTTGGTCAAATTTACGTCGCTTGAAAGTTGGCGATCTGTATCATTAATGTTTTCAGAGCTATCCCCGATGATTCTTTGAGGTTGATCCACTCGTACAAGTCGCGATAAATTCGTATCTAACGTAAATGGGGGAAGGTCTGTCACCGGCAAGATGTCAAGTGGAGCTTGTGTCACAGGTAGACAGGAGACGTCACATCTTTGGTGACATGAACTTCCACCGCAGTTCACCAAGCACGTGTCGTGACACGTGTTACTCGAAGGGTAGCAGTCAGGAGAGTTGCATGATTGTATTGGCTGGCTACAGTTTCCATTTGGGCATTGGTTCGATGTGACGGCTGGTATAAAGTTCACGGTCTGGTTGCATATGTTTTTGTCAACACAATCTGCATGGATCATCAGCAAGCACTGGGTTAGAATGAGCAGTATCTTCAGTCGCATCTGAAATTGATTAAGTGGTCATTATTAATAAGACATCATAACGACAAACTCATTTGCATAACACAATTAAAACCTTCAAATATATTATACAGTTGTATACATACATATTTGAGGACACGCTTTCATCGTTTTGTAAATATGATTATACTACGTAAGTATGTACATATTATGTTGTATAATATGTACGTAGCGCACCTTCAATCAAAACGCAATACCAACAATTAAAATACATGATTCATTTCAATAAACATGTTTAAATAATTTAAAAGACACTCCAATTTTATATGTAAATGTAAGGTCAAAACATTTTAAATTAAAAAAAATGTATTTGAGGAATGTAAGAAGGTCACAAAACAAAATGTGATAATAATTAAACATACATACACGTTCACACATACTGCTTATGAAAGCATTTTCGATATAAATTGAGCGCAAATATAGGGAAACTTACAAAAGATAAAAGATCTAGATTTTTCTAGAATATAGGTTGTCGGATTTTGTTCGAATTTTTTTAATTGAAAGTTCGAACATTTTCTAATTGTTTTCGACCCCTTATACATGTGTGCTCTTCCCAAGAAAATTCAAATATAATTCTTGTATCAATGTGATGAAAATAAAAAAAAATCACTAAATTTTATAAACTGGAAGTGGGATTTTTTCCTCTTAGAAAGGTCAAAAATGTTGTAGCCACGATTATGTCCACACCCATGAACGTATCAAGCTGAAAATTTATATTTGTATTATGTATGTACAATTTATATTTGTATAATGTATGTTTAGAGCTGATAAGATTTTGGTAAGAATTCGTAAACCGGAAGTAGTATTTTTGTTTTAAAACAATATTTCATTATTTAATTTTGACCTTTGAAATTATTTTAATCTTCTTGATATTTATTGTGTACAATACTAAAGGTTATTTTAAGTAATAAAAAAAATTTGAACAAAATTGGAAAACCGGAAGTAGAACTTTTGTCTTGTGCAAGTTTCCATTTTTATCGAAAATGCTATCACAGCTATTAGTATTTCATAATGCTGCCGGTATGTGTGAATATGTCTGTACGTTTCAATATTGAATTATGTTTTCTAACCTCCATATATTCCTCAAATACATAGATAAAATCATGGGTTGGTCACATCCGAATTTTTTTATAGATGATGGTAGAGGATAGATATTTCAACATACATATGTACTTCTTGTTGTTTGGAATTTATTTTATTTTATTTCTATTATCATAAGCATTGTAAAATCTTAAAAATTGGATGTTTATTTAAAAATCACTGCATTCGTTGATATATCTATTATATTTTTGATATGTTATGGATTTTCCAATTATCTAAATTTCAAAAGTTGACAATGATTGCAGTGAAGCCATTTTTGAACCCCAAGCGGCCAAAAGTAAATACATAATTTTATTAAAATACGCACATAATGGTATGAAAATAATTAGATGATTTCATCAAAAAGGATAAATAATTTTATACATATGATATAGTTTTAATATGATACATATGTATATAATAATAAGTAATATAAGTAAACATATTTAAAATAGTAGATACAATTGGCGATTATGTAATTTATGTATACGCTTATGAACATAACCTACGAATTTGGTGGGTCATATTTTTTATACACTTTGATTTTTATAGCAATTATTTCTACATGTACTATTTAGGCCGGGGCAAAAAACGCGAATTTTAGATTTCCATCGATAAATCTAGTGAAATACTTCGTCGTATCAAGAAAACGTTAAATAAATAAATCGGATGTATGTGACAATCCACGACTTTATCTATGTATTTGAGGAATATAAAAATCAAAATTGCACAATGAAATGTATAATATATAATTTCGAAACAGACTTTGTATGTTTGCTTGGTTCGTAAAATCCTAGACGTCATCGTACAAATGAATATTCAAATAAATTTAATCAAATGTTTACTATTAGATTGTACGTGGTTTATATTACAAATACCGAGCGAAGCCGGGTAAAACCACTAACTAAAAAAATAATTTAAAAGGTCAAAATAAAATAATGAATAATTGTTTTTCTCACCAAAACCTTATCAATAGAGGTAGGATAGTCACAGTGCTATCCATTGTTAGGCAAACCTTTAACAATGCATTTACAACCTTTGAACAATACACGGCCCCCTCAGGCTCCGGTGACTACTTATCAACTCTATGCAAGTATATAAAAAAATTAAAAATAGTTTTCAATTTTGTACGTTCAGTGCTGAGGAAAAATTGTGTGTTCACAACTTTTTTGACTTTTCCAAGAATAAAAAATCCCGCTTCCGGTTTTTTTTCGAATAATATTTTAAATATTTTTAACACAACCGAAATTAGTACTTTTTGTTTATAGAATCAATTTTATTTGAGTTTTTCTTCGAAACTTTTCGATGTATTGAACTGAAATTTCATATCTAAGAGTTTTAGCTTAATACTAAAAAAATCAAATGTGCCTTCCTGGCCAATTACAAACATCGATATACAATTTTTAGAATAATTTTAACAAAGGAAAAAAATAGAGACGTCAAAAATGTTGTGACCACACGATTTATTCCACCATACAACATGTACAGAGCTGAAAATTTATATTTATATTTCTTATATACCAACTTAATGTCGATAAGGTTTTAATTAGAATTCGTAAACCAGAAGTTTTTTTTTTAATAATATTTTATCTTGACCTTTTTAATTATATCTATTTTATTTTTATAATATTTATATAGTAATGTTAAGTAACAAAATACCAACCAATTTTATATTTAGAATATCTAAACTCTGTATTAAATAAAATGTTTGTAACATTATATGTATGTATAATTCAAACTTAGACGCCTATAAATGATAAACCTAGATATGTATATTTAATATTAAACACAAACATACACACATAGATACACATTTTCCGCAAAAAATGTGCATTTCCAATCGCGATAAGCTTATCGACTGAGTCAATATTGAAATTTAATGGTAATTCTTTTATATTCTATTATTTTATTTATTTTATTTTTTTTATTTTATTTACACCAAGAAGGCCTAACAGGTAAACCCAATGCACCTTCCTGGCCAAAGACAATTATATAAACATATATGTACACCATCCATATATACACAAATTCTTACACGTACACACAAATACACATACATACATTCATAAATATAAAAATACACATATATACATATACATACATACACACCTACACACACATATATATATATATATATATATATATATATATATATATATATATATATATATATATATATATATATATATATATATATATATATATTCACATATAAATACATACACATACACATACATTACATACATCCATAAACATACAAAAATTATACATGCATATACACATAAACACATAAATACACATAAATAAAGATTATAATTATAATTATAATTCTAGGTTATATATTATATGATGTTATAATATATTTTTACCTTGCTGCTGATGCCTAATGGACAGTTCACTTTCAACGCTTGAATTGTAATGGATTGAGTTTTGAAAACGTTAAAAAACATTTCAATACCTTTCAACGCTTGTAAACCTTATCTCAATTTTAGCATGTCCCTATCTCTTGTACATACAAGAAATATAACACTCTCGTTATATATCTATCCTTTTTTTTGCACATTCGATTGTACATACATACATATGTATATATGTAAGTATGTATGTACTTACGCGTGCGTATATCTTCGAACTTCCTCCATTCCCAAACATGCCGTGATAATTCATTATCAGCACGATCAGCAGATCATCTAAATATACATCGGTAATTCTGAGTAAACAGTTAAAGTTAGAGCTGCTATTGATTCAATCGAAGCTTCCGGATATCGTGTGAATGGGAGCTTCGAGTTGTTAGGCCTGTACGCTGGACCGGTTCGACGTTAAGATAATAATGACTCTTTATATTCGGCGTATCTTCGGTGTTGAGATAAAAATAAATAATAACGAGTAAAACAACCGGTGTTACATATCTTGATATGACCGAAAATCCAATTAACGGGGAGCAGAGCGTTCACTCATAGTAATGTTATGGCGATATCTCCGATCATGCATCCGGAATTGACGTGCAACACGATAACAACACAATATCAGGTAGCTATAAATTATAATCGAATTCATATTGTGTACAATGCATATGCTGGGTATTATACATACCTGACAGAAGGTCTATCATAGTCGTAGGACTCGATTGCAAGGTGACGTTGGTACTTGCATATGTAAAGATATGAGTAATTTTTGAATAGCATTTGATGATGGTATGTCGCCTTTAATATCGCCATAAATCTCAGATTTTATTACAATATATTATATATTTTTGAATGAAGGTTCGTATAAATAACAAATTTTTGACCTGTTGAGTTTTATTTAGTGGGTAGTATTGCGTCAAAGTTATACTGACAAGTGTATGTGAAGTCCCGTAAACTAACCTAAAATATATATGAAACTATTTTTATTCTAAAAATATTTATAAAGAAAATGTACGTCAAGACAATCGTGATATTTAAATAAATAAATCTATTTTTTTTCATAGCACATTTAACTCTTTGAGTGCTTACGTCTTTTATGTTGAAAGCCCGCCGCGCTGAAAATTTCGCCAACATTTCCAACTAGAACTATTTTAAAATCCAATAGAAAGCTGGTATAATACAAATTGAGCGAATCCAAAGGAACACAGAGGATTTCGAGTTTTGTAAAGGTGTGTTTGGACTCTTGCAACAATAACAATAAGCAAAAGAAGTCCATTAATGAATGTTTTTTCCAAAACTAGTTCTAAATTCTTCACTGTTGTTAAAATGTAATGCTCATAATCTAAATTTCAAGTCACAATCTAAAATACTCGGCAGTTCCATCGAGTAATTCTGCTATACATAGTTATAAATTCAGAAATTCCGGTGCAAGCGAGTCTTTATAAACATTGACAAATGAATGGCACGGATCACACGACCCATGTTGAATGCATCTTTACTTTATCTACATATGTACGTAGTATAATAGATGAAGTTTTGTGATCATGCGAAAATTCTCATTTGAGATTTTGACTGATTCAAACTCAGAATCGATTACTGATCCGGTTTCATGATCTAGAAAAAATGTGTGTGTCTGTCTGCGTATTTTAGGGATTTTTGAACACCGTTAGTCCTATCGAACTGAAACTGGTATCGGTTACTGAAATTATTATCGACACGACGTAAATTTTTAAGTTGACCGGAAATGGTCAAACCTCCCCTTATATGGTCCCTTTTTTTTAAGTTTTTGAATCCTATTATCTCCCAAACCACTAACTGAATCGGACTTAATTTTTTTATATGTAATAGAAATTATAAATTTTATAACCTCATATTTTTTTGAATATTTTTATCTGAACCAGAAGTAGTAATTATACTCTAGAGCAGGGATTCCAAACCCCGTGCCCGCGGGCACCATGGCGCTCGTTGACTGATTTGTGATTATTCAACCGCGACAGAACTTTTTATATTTATATGGTAATACGTCATGCCCGTTGTTGCTGGAACAGTTGGGACTTTATGTCCCTAATAATTATGTGCGTGGTAGACATCATCATTTGATGGTTGTACCTGCTGCTCGCACAGTTCTTTTTCGAATGGCTCCTATTCCAAGAGCTATTCGACTTCTCAATGAAATCGTTGCTGCTGTCCCTGAATGTGATATTTTCCACCTTGGGGAGCGTAGATTGTCGGATATTATAGTTACAATTAAAAGATTTATTGGAAAGTTAATTTTGAAAAAAAAATTATGTTAAATTGGATTTAAAAGTAAATTAATTTATATATTTTTATTGAATAGAGTTTTAAAATCTTAATTTGAATGTGATGAATGAATGGAATCTTAATCTACTCTCTTCCATATGGGCCTCGCTGTGATTTTATTTTTTATTCATATTTTGTTTTATTTTATTTTACTTTTTCTTTCTCCTTTGTACATTTTTATATACTATTTTAATTTTGCTCAGTGTAAACAAAGAATGGGATTTATGGATTTTATTTTTAATTTTTACACTTTTGTTATTTTTTTTTTTCTCTCTGAATGATGTATTATTTTCCTTTTGTTACTTTTTTTTTTATTATTTTATTTTACCATGTTTTCTGCTTTTGCTTTTTTCCTTTATTTACAGTTTACTTGTTTTTATATCATGTTTTTATATATTTTTCAAATGTAGGCCATTGTGGCGCATTAGGTTCTTCCTGTAATGCCACAATGGTCCAAAACTATTAAATAAATAAATAAATAAATAATTTAATTTAATTTTCTCGAGTTTCTAAAATACATAATTCGACATGTTTATGTTGTCAACACTGCTCTGGGGACTTAATGGAAGAGCACTAAATGGGGGGGGAGCAAGGCAGCAATATTAATTAGCTCTGACCTCTCATTTTTATGTTCTCTTCGTTTGGGATTGTGATTGTGATTGCTATTGACGCGTCGATCGGATCAGATTTGGCTGGTGACTTTGGGTTTTATAACAGACATCATGGAAAAATTGAATTCTTTTATCTTGGGAGCTACAGCTAACATACATATATGTAGCTAAAATGATTGGTTCTATAAACTTATTTATGTCTCTCGTGCATTTCAAAAAAATATGACGAAAATAGCAGGTGACAGTGAATCCGACGCGTCATTATTGGTTAAAACCTTCGAGTGCTTCAAGAACAGTTTGGAAATAGATATCAGCAGTTTACTATAATCGAACCAATGGTCTCCTTTTTCATTAATCCTTTTACTTGAAAAATAAATATAATGGAAATAGCTGTATATATATATATATATATATATATATATATATATATATATATATATATATATATATAAATATGTACATTGCAGAGCTTGTTCAAGTAAAGAGAGAACTGAAGCTAGAGATTTTGGACCTTCAGAATGATAGGTCGTGAAAAAAAATAGGTCGTGCTCCCCGTCCTACCGATATTTTAGAATGTGCTCTAATGTACAAAAAGGTTGTGAAGCCCTGCTCTAGAGAATCGAGGATTTTTATGTTTTTCTCAAAAACCTTTTAGTTTATTGAACTGAAATTTCATATCTAAAAGTTTAAGCTTAATACCAAGTTATGTATAAAATTGACAATTTTACACTTCTCTTGTTGATTGTATGTACTTCTATATTTGTTTTTTTTCCTACAGTTATTTGAAAATGATAATAATTCTTATCGCAGTTATTATCTCCATTCCCCTGGTTATTATATACTACATAGGTATGGCAATGAGTATAGTGATTTGATTGAAGTTTTTGGAATAAGTCTGGATTCGGTTATATTCCAAATTATGTTATTTATTTGTTTTTTTTTTACATATGTATATGTATACCAGGAAGGCCTTACAAGTAAACCCCAATGTTCCTTCCTGGTCAATTACAAATTACAATTACAATGCAGCATTTTTATAACAAGGCGTTTAATTACGAGACACTGAAAAACTCGCAAATTAACGAGACATCTATGAATTGTACATAAATTTTATTGTACATTAATCAAATAGTGGTGACGGTGGCACGACAAATCAGCGCAAACCAACTTAGCGCCGACCTTTCGGCGCAGACAACTCAGCGCAACGACAATTCAGCGCATGGATTATTCAACGCAACGACAATTCAGCGCAAAATCAATTTTTTGTCGGTGCGCCAGTGGTGACATAGTAGGTAGGAAGGATTTTTAGCCAACTTTTAAACGGGAACCGTTTCAATAATGAAATCAGAGAAAATTGGCAAACTCTGATAGGCCATCGACCTGGAGTCACAAATATCCAAGTCTGACCAGCATCACTACAGATGTACTCAGAAAAATACTTTTCAATCGAGGTCAGCTCATGGGATCGAACCCGGCGCCTCTCGACGCTAAGCAGAAGCTTAACGACCGAGCTATGCTGCTGGCTAGTTTTAATTGGTTATATCTATTTTCTTTATATATTTATTTATTATTTATTTATTAATAGTTTTGGACCATTGTGGCATTACAGGAAGAACCTAATGGGCCACAATAGCCTACATTTAAGAAAGATATAAATACAAGTAAAATTAGTAAAAAATGAGCAATATGGCAAAGTATGAAAACGATCGGATAAGAGATAAGAGATATAATGACCACTAACACGAAAACCATGTGAAATGCAAAGGAGGTATGTAAAAAACAGAAAAATTAAAAAGCAGAAAACATGGTAAAATAAAATAATAATAAAAAAGTAATAAAAGGAAAATAATAATACAATTAAAATAGTACATAAAAATGTACAAAGGAGAAAGAAAAAGTAAAATAAAAAAAACAAAATTTATGTATGGGAGTGTGTATATATCTATGTACATACATATAATTATATATATATATATATATATATATATATATATATATATATATATATATATATATATATATATATATATATATATATACAGTGGCGGACTGGGACTGAAATCAGTGCATGCCAGGAGTCAAAGGGGGGCCCCCCAGGGTTAAAAAAATTTGTCCCCCCCCCCCCATATAACAAAATTTTCTTCTTTCCACCACGTCAGGGACGTCATTTCAGCTTTTTCTTGGGGGGGGCAGGCAAAGATTGGTCAAATTGAATTTTTTTTCAAAAAATCTTTTTTATATCTGAATAAAAATGGAAAATATTCTTTGAATACACCTAATTGAGTTATAAAATATGAAAAAAATAAGCTTATTTTTGAAAAAGTAATTATAAAAAAATATTATGTAAAGAGAAAAAAGCGCCGCAGGCGAAAATTTTTTTCCACAAATCTTCACATGGTCAACATTAATCGACCATCAAACTGAGTCATCAAAAAACTATCAATTAACTTAATTTCTACCAACTGTCTTTTCACTTTATCTATGTACATGTACGTAATAACAATAGATAAAGTTTTGTTTTGTTTCTCTTCAAAGCACATAGCAGCGATTATTTTATTAGTTACCCAAAAGTAACATACATAAGAAATAAACGTAGCATTCATAGATCCGTAGTATCTCATTAATCATTAAATTCATAATATTTTCTAAATTCACACTATTCCTTAGTTTAGAGGGGCGAGTGCCCCCCTATGGCCACCCCAAATTACGTCCCTGAAAAAAATGCATAATATTTTCAATGAATGTTAATCGAAAATCGGGATTTTGGGGAGGGGGCCCCTATCCTATATTTCTATTTACATGAATGTGTCTAAATTAGGAATAGATTTTATATTCGGAAACTGTTTAAAATTGTGTATTTAAATCTTACTATATCATCGAAGTATAATCAAATGTTATTTTGAAAGTATGAAGTAAATTTAAATCGCTGGTTGATGATGAATCGTCCTATCAAAATTGTTTTATGCAATTATGTTTATATTTTTCACGAAAATTTGTTTATTCCCATTTTTATTTCAGTAGTTAGTTGTTACATAGGTATTGGTATATACATAATATTGAGGTTGGAAATGGGCCCGGCAAAAGGGCCCACGCAAATGTTGAAACTTACATTTCGAGCCTAATAAAAAAAGTTAACCGATCCTTGGGCTGTTAAAGCAGGTATTAGTTGTTTGTGTATATCGTAAGAAATTTGTTTTGTTGAAATACCCAAACTTTAGGTCCCAAAGTTGCAATATCCTATAAATAGTTAAAAAGTTATTTAATTTTACTGAGGGCCCATATTTTCTAACAGATAGTGGGGCCCACATGCCATCGGGCATGTTCGCTTGTATGGCCAGTCCGCCACTGTATATATATATATATATATATATTATTTTTTTTAATGATTCTGTATTTTATTAAAAGTCTCTTATTTGTATGTTTAAATAAATAACAAAAATTGATTATTTGATATAAAACATTATCCTTTTTTCGTCAGTAAAAATTTGGAATGATTCTTTCAATCGTTTGAAAAGCTTGAAATGATAATTTTAAAATATCCACACGCTACTCAGAATGATCATCGCATATTTGGGTGTCACTTGCGAAAAAATTCGAATGTATTTTTCATTAGAATTATTCGACGCGACGCGCCTGCATCAATCTCGAGGAAACTTAATAAAAGATAATCAGCATGAGGGATGGCCGCGTCAACTGTCGGATGGATGTGATTTTTCTCGAACACGTCAAAATTATTATTGACATTGTAAAATGTTACTTTTCGTGATAAATAGACCTGCATCTGGGACAGACGTCGTCGAGATAAAATTCCGCCTCTCTCCCCCGGGGTCTGCGACGCGAGATAAAATCTGAACTGAATCACGAAATCCATCATTTAACTTCGAAGGTTAAATGCCTCGACAAACTTTTAAAAAATAATCATAAAAAATATATAACAAACATCAGCCTTCAAATGAGTAGTTTTGTACTGTACTCAAACTCGTACAAGTACGAGAATACAGCATTTGATTGATGCTTAAATAGTACATGCATAAAATGTATACAGCACTATAATTATCCCATCAAACCTAATCAAATGTAATTCACGCTCTACTAACACTTTAATTCTAAAATTCACGATAAAAAATTGTACCACCGCACTATCATTATACACTTTACTGCACACTTATAATACTAAGCTGTATGATTAAAAGTTTCTCTATATTTGATTCGTATTACGCATTACTTATATTGATATTATCATATTGATTTACTATAAACTTGTGAATACCCACACATGCATTTATAATGCAGATGCACATTTTTGCACAACTTCCACCAATTCTGTACCGCATTTGGCAGTTGGAAATAATTGACCGACAATGCAATTGTCATATTTAATCCTAAGATTCCACAATGCGCAGTATTGCTGAATCTTAAAGCCAAGTATTTAAAATTTTACAGTAAGAATTAAACAAACTGGAATCTGTTTCTTTAATCGTCTATGTATGCAACGATTTATATTTTATTTTTTTAACTTACAAAGCTTACAAAGATAGTGCTAGTATTTTTTAATTTTTGTTTTGAAATCATACTTCGTAATATTGAAAATACACACGTATTAGGTGAATGAAACATATGTATATGAAAAGGACTGAATTGGTCAGTAGCCTCCTTTTGTAAATGTAAATGTTTTTGGTCAGTAACTATAATATGAAAATAAATTATCGGTAAATAAAATAAGCGGTAAGTACATTTGATTTATGTGTGTACATATATCGATTGGTCAGTATTTTTATTAAATAGTCAGATTATTTCGACAATTGATTATTAATTGACATATGAATTTAAATTTTACACATAATGAAATAATTTTCTCATTTTAAATAATGAACATTTTGATTATATCTATAAATTGATGTACATATGTACATACTTATATTAGGATACATTGAAAATAGTGAATTTTGGAATATAGAAATAATTTAGGTTCTAAAGTAGGTACGTTCTGTATCATGAGGAATTCGTAAAACGTTCATAATATTTTTTTGCACTATCTCCATAATTGTTTCTGGTATTTTTGATGTCCCGCATCCCAGGAATTTTTATGTCGAATCCCGGGAAAAATATTTGAATCAAAACGTTATCGTACGATGAAACCATTACAAAATAAGTCTATCCTTTTGGTATTAACGATTTCACAATAGAAGAAACTCTTTAGATTAAAGAAGATATCAAAGACAAATACCTATTTTTCGTCCCTTTTAACAATGAAACCAACTTTGACCGAAATTTAAAGTGTTTTTTGCAATATTGATAATTTCAATACTGAATTCAGTTTTTTGCAGTACTGATAACTTTCAGATTCTCATTTAAGTATTAGTATTCTTAAGAAGTCATTTCAAATAAATTTACTTTTATAATAATTTTTTTCTGTTAAGTTATATTATGTTAGGTATATTATCTCCTTATTTTTAATATTTATATTAATAAAAAATAAATTAAATTGAAAAAACATTAACACCATATGCCAGAAGATCCCGGAATTGAAAAAGTCTAGGAAATCAGAAATCCTAGTCGCCATATCATTAAATGTGTGAAAATCGTTAGGTTTTACTGATTTTCGACGATTTTTTAAAATTTTAAATACCCATTTAATAGTTTATTTTTTTCTTTCACCTCATCATAAAAATGGAAAACTTTACATAAGATGCCTTTTCACATTTATAAGATATGAAAAAAAAATTTAAACTTTGCCGCGCGTACCTCAAACGCCAGTATCGGCGCGTCTCTCGATCCATTATCAATGTACCTTTAACATCGTTAACTATGTACTACATATTAACCTTTAAAGAACGGAGCGTCGAGATCGAACTAGTGTCCCGAACCGGGGTCGAGTAAGACCCCCGTATTTTTATCAAAATACATCTTTTCTCAATACAAATGGGTTCAATATACTATATATCTTATTAATCATTTTATACATCAACATTTTATTGTTACAATCAATATACACTCGTCATTACAGATTGCTCCAATGCGACGAGTGTACGTTTTTAACGGTCAGAAATACATATACAATCAGAATACATAACATATAACGATTAATCATATAACAATTAATCAGAAATAATAATCATAGAGACATCTATGGATTATTTTTAGATTTTTGTGTACAATTTTTATACATATAATAAATACGAAATTATAGAGATGTCTATAGAGATATCTATATATTTCAGATTACTGTGCATAATTTTTACAAATTATACACAGACAGATTTTTATGACAACAGGAAATGATCTAATACCAATTTTTCAGGAACCGTTTCAGCAATGATCAGATAAAATTGGCAAACTCTGATAGAGAAATGATCGATTTGGAGTCACAAAACCCCCAAACATAACCAGCAGTTTGACGATGACTCGAACCTCTGGTCTCAGCGGTGCTAATTATATACGCTACCATTAAGCCAAACTGTTGGCTTAGTGGTAGCGTATATAAAAAAACATGTTATATGAAAAAAGTTTTAGTCCTATAATATGTTTTTGACTATTTTTGTATTAAAAAATAACAAAAAGCATCGACACTCAAACGCAGATAGATAAGGCCAACAGTCGACTACATTACTCAATAGCAACGCGCCAAAAGTCTCTTTCTTTGGCATTGATTCATCGATCAACAAGGATATGCAAGCGAACAGTCAAATACATGACTTATCGCTACCGCCTTTAAATCTTACTTTGGAACGTAGACATGAATAAATGTATTTTTTTACGATGTACCCCTTTTCTAAATCATACAAAATCTATTAAAATAAATTTCTTATAGTTCATTCTAGGAATGCAAGAAATATAGGGTGTATAGCTTTGAAAACCACATAATTATTACGAAAAACGTAAAAATTGGGGCACTTACATACCCCACTTCGGTGAGGGAGGGTTAAAGTCTACTATTCACTCAAAATTCGCTACAAAATTCCAAAGTTCGATGTACGTATATATTTACTGGCCATTAAATTTAAAATTTACAGACCAACACTAATTAATAACTAACCAAAAACTTACGAAAGCCATACGAAAAACCCCAAAAAATAATAGACCAGAAACATTTGATCATTCTAAAAGAATGCCGAAATTATATATTATACATGCACATACATACATTCAAGCCATTAAATTACATTAATAACAAAAACGATACTATCATAGATAAGTTTAATTAGGCAAAAAACACAGGACATGCATCTTTTAGCGGTAAGTAATCCTTTTCAAAATGGCCGCGCACGGTACGTTCGCGTGTTGGCCGTTTTTTAACGAGCCGGCTGCAAAGGATACGCCATTGTTTCGACGAATTTATCACGAAATTAATGAAGTTGTTAACGAAAACATAACGTGTAAGTCGGGGAGCGGCCTAGCGTGACAACAACTTAATTCGGACCGATTTTTATATCCGAAAAGTGTACCCCAAGTGTAGCTCGTACGGGCCCAGGCGCACGCTATACGAACACATTAAACATTATATGGATTGTAATCCTAGATAGGAGAGGCATACATACATACATAATAGTCAAATTGAAGGTGTTGTAATTTGATGAATTACAGATAAGATGCACAAATAAATGTATATGCATATGTGTGTCACGTTCGTACAATTGCGGTTATCGGGGTCAATATTGATCCAAGAACGGTAGGTGTCAATAAATTGACATTTTTGGCGTACATATTTATCCTTCCTCTTCAAGAAGGTGATAATATGAAACAAGAATTACAAGTCGGGTGGAATCAACGTGAAACTAAATTTTGGTAACATGATCGACATACATATGTATATACGTATATATGTATTATACCAATGTATGCTATATGGCATGCTTTCAATATATGAGCCGTTATATTTGAAAGTGGCAAAAGTCCATTTTTTCTTCATTTCGAGAAATATCTTGCAAATCATTAAATGTAATAATAGGTTTTTGAGCTCTTTTTCCTATTATGCTGTACATTAACATTAGAATAATATAATACTATGATTACTAACGAAATTAAATTAAAATTGTAAAATAGAAAATGATCAGTAGATCAGTAGCTATTAAAATAGATATAAGATGTATTGTGAACATGATTTCGTAATAATAAAAAGCATTTAAAAATCAACAAAAAACAATTAAATGTAATGTTTTGCGTTTAACAATATTTAAAAATATTGGTGACCGGTCGTAAATACGTATATTCTGCTTTTCCGAGATTCTGGATATATCGAAGTTATAATAACTTGTGAATTTATTATAACTTCGATATAGTCAAAAAGTCAAACAGATATAGGTAGTGTTTTTGGAACTGAAAATTGGACTTCAATTGGATTGAAAATTGGTTTCATCGCCATAGTTTGTTATCAATACAAAATAAAATAAAAACATTAGTACTCTTATATTATTTACGGAATAATGCAATGCAATATGAATCACTCAAAGCTCCAAATAATCAAAAAAAAGTCACAAAATCTTTTATAATTCATCTATTTATACTAACGCGAAAAATCTGCACTTCCAAAATATCTACATAGTATCCTGCTAGTCATAGATATTATTTATTAACAAATTAACCAGAAGATTCTTTCAAAGAATCACTAACAACCATACTAACAAACTTATGGAGAGTCTCAGTGATTACAATAAGATATATATATGCCCCTTAGAATTGAAGATAATATTATAAAAACTAACAACAACAAAAAAGTGTATTGTAGATAATTATCACTATATCAGTAGCTATTAAAATAAGCTAATATGTATTGTGAACATTTATAATATATGAACGGTAAAAAGCTTTTAAAAATCTATATAAAAAATTCTTATGTAAATAATGGTCCATATTTAAAACAGTCAATCATGCACTTACATATTATATTAACCCAAAATTTTTACCTTTCATTTCAAAATTTTAAAGTCATCTAAAGCAGAAAATTGTAAATAATATAAATCAAAAGATTGTTTTTCGCAAAAAAGGAAGTAACATATGACTAAGGAAGGTCATTAATTACTAAATCTCTCTTCCAGTTTTCGAATATTGTCTAATGGTGTTTTTTTTTTAATAAAACCATCAGACTTTGATCATGGGGCTGTTGTTTTCCCCGTCGTCGTCTAACCTTGTCCTTGATAGCTAGGGGATGAACTCGAATATTTGCCGCGCGTTTTTCGAGTACACAACAACGACACGACAATCCCATTAGGATATTTACCTCATGCTGGGATTTTACCAGAAAAAGTTGTTAAATCCAGTGCATTTATCAAATTTTCGACAATAGGGTTAGAGGAGAGGGTATGCATGGAAAAGGGGGTGAGTTTGCCAACTGTGACCGACAAACACCCCCATAATAGACACACCATATCGGTTTCATGGCGCACTTTATTTTTATTGGATACTGAGCTTAATGTGTCACGTTTAGTTTTTATTTTAGTGGGTGTTATAATTGAACCCTATCAAAAAACGTTGATTGAACTTGAGAGTTCGTATTACTATTACTACAGTTACAGCAACTCTTATCTGATATCACTAAAAAGTTTTAATTGAAATAGCTGGAATTTTTACTATGAATAATCAAAGGAGTTAAGTATCAACAACTATTATTAATACGTCCTTTATTTAAGAAGACAGTCCTCTTTTCACTGATATGTCCTTTAGATTTATTTATTTTCAAAAATTGCCCTTTTGTCCTTTATTTCGTAATATTGACTATTGCTAAAAATATTAACACATATTTATGAATAGCATATTTAAATATGCAATTCATAAATTTTATCAAAGCTGTATTTATTATACTTAGCAACAAAAAAAAAATACCAGAAAGAAGACTAATCAATCTTTACCGAATTTGACCCACTGAATTTGAATATGACAATGATTCTTGTTGTTTGTGAGATATGAGCGTTTTAAAAATGGGCCATTTTTACAATTGTTTTGGCTTTTACAGTTTTTAACTCAAAATCAATAATGAATATGCCATGTAATATACAATATGTGCTGCTAAGTTAGATTTCAATCAAGTATCAGTAATAGAATCTTAAGTTTTATACTATATAATATCCCGTAAAAATTGATTAATTACACAGAGCAACAATAAGTCACGTTTTTTTATTTATTGGAGCAGAGACTACTTTATTAAATTTGAACCACTTAATTCGAAGGTGATAATGATTTGAGTTGGTTTCTTTTTGTTTATGATATATGATATAAAACTGTAAAAAAGGGCATAAAAATATGCTCATTTTTCACAGTTTTTCGGCTTTTATAATCATTAACTCAAAGCTTTTATAATCAAATTTAATATTTTGATGCCAAAAGTGAGTTCTGGAATCAATAATTACATACTTTTTCTATTGATTGTGATTTTTCAATGCTTTATAATACTTTTAATTTTTAATCTAGCGAATTTTTTAGTTATAAAACAATTCTGATATAAAGATATGGCCTTTGTTTTCTCCAAAAATAATTATAACCCAACTCTAATTATAACTCAACCTAACACATTTCTTGGATATTTGTGACTCCCAGTCGATAGTTTCTTACCAGAGTTTGCCAATTTATCTGATTTCATTGTTGAAACGGTTCCTCCATCAAATTGGCAAAAACCATTATACCCGCTACGTCACAAATATCTGAATTTGATTTATGTACAATATGTAAAAAATTATGTACAAGTCTAAATCTATAGATATATCTATGGATTAATTATTTAATTAATTAATTGCTAATTTTGTGTTCTTTAGCCTCTCCATAATACAACGATTTATGAAATAAAAAATACTGCAAGTTTTTTCTAGGAAGACGCATTGGTGTTTACCTATTAGGTCTTCCTGGTATATATCTTTGTAAGTAAAAATAAAATAAAAATAGTATCTATCGTTGTTGCAATAGATATGCAAAGGAAAATCTCAGATTTACATGAATCGATTTGTATTTGTCGATAGTTCTTCATAAATATTATAGAAATATTCTTCAGCCTCTCGAAATACATCTATCTATGTAAAACAAATGCTGCAGTGTTTGTAATTAATTGTCTAGGAAGGCTCATCGGGGTTTACCTGTTAAGCCTTTCTGGTATACATCTAAGTAAAAATAAAATAAAATAAGTGTCTATCGTTGTTGCAATAGATATGCGAAGGACAATCTCAGATTTACATGAATCGATCTGTATGTGTCGATAGTTCTTCATAAATATTATAGAAATATTCTTTAGCCTCTCGAAATACAGCTATCTATGTAATACAAATGCTGCAATGTTTGTAATTAATTGTCTAGGAAGGCGCATTGGGGTTTACCTGTTAGGCCTTCCTAGTATACATCTAAGTAAAAATAAAATAAAATAAGGGTCTATCGTTGTTGCAATAGATATGCAAAGGAAAATCTCAGATTTACATGAATCGATTTGTATTTGTCGATAGTTCTTCATAAATATTATAGAAATATTCTTTAGCCTCTCGAAATACAGCTATCTATGTAATACAAATGCTGCAATGTTTGTAATTAATTGTCTAGGAAGGCGCATTGGGGTTTACCTATTAGGCCTTCCTAGTATACATCTAAGTAAAAATAAAATAAAATAAGGGTCTATCGTTGCTGCAATAGATATGCAAAGGAAAATCTCAGATTTACATGAATCGATTTGTATGTGTCGATAGTTCTTCATAAATATTATACAAATAGCCTTTAGCCTCTCGAAATACAGCTATCTATGTAATACAAATGCTGCAATGTTTGTAATTAATTGTCTAGGAAGGCGCATCGGGGTTTACCTGTTAGGCCTTCCTGGTATACATCTAAGTAAAAATAAAATAAAATAAGGGTCTATCGTTGCTGCAATATATATGCAAAGGAAAATATCAGATTTACATGAATCGATTTGTATGTGTCGATAGTTCTTCATAAATATTATAGAAATAGTCTTTAGCTTCTCGAAATACAGCTATCTATGTAATACAAATGCTGCAATGTTTGTAATTAATTGTCTAGGAAGGCGCATTGGGGTTTACCTGTTAGGCCTTCCTATATATATATATATATATATATATATATATATATATATATATATATATATATATATATATATATATATATATATATATATATATATATACATATATCTATTTAAAAAAAAATTTCAATGTAACTGCATAAAAATACCGATCAATTCATTGGTTCACTCTCATTCTCATCCCAAAAAAAATGTTTTCCTCACACGAATAAAATCATGAAGAAATTTTCTTACAATCAAGTTCTAAGTATACGAGCACTTGAAATGAAACGTAAAGGAGGTAAGTAAAAAATGACCCACAGCAGTTCATAGGACCAATTTGATCTGAAGATCAGAAGTTAGTACATAATCTCAATCCGTCACAGGCAACTATACCCACTTAAACGTGCCTCCAAATGGATACCTCGGCCAGATACATGTGGGTATAAAAATGTAGAGGTGAAGAGCGGTTTGGTCGCTGTCGGCAAATCGTTGTAATGGCGCCCGACGTGGCGCGGGAATTACAGACGGATGGACGGCCATTGTTCGTCTCTCACCGAACAAATTACAGGCCTCAAAATCGACGGCATCAGGCGTGATGTGGTTTGATTCATGAACATATTCATACTTGAGTAGTTCTCACATTGCCCAAAAAGTTTAATTTCTTAATGTTCAAACAAGTACAAGTCTCTTGGTGAAAGTCTCATAATCTAATTTGTTTCCATTTAAAATTTATAGTAGCTATGCATATTTTTATTATTATTTTTTGATTTTCATACCAGGAAGGCATTGCAGGTAAACCCCAATGCACCTTCCTAGCCAATTACAAACAATACAGCATTTTTTATTGTATAAGTCGCTAAATTACGAGACACTGACTTAAACTCGATAATTAACGAGACATCTATGAATTGTACATACATTTTATTGTAATATTTACATTGATCATACTCAAATAGTTGTGACATAGTGGGTAGGAAGGATTTTTAACCAATTTTTAATCGGGAATCGTTTCAACAATGAAATCAGAGAAAATTGGTAAACTCTGATAGGAAACGATCGACCAGGAGTCACAAATCCTGGTCTGACCAGCAGCATTACGGATATACTCAGAAAAATTCTTTTCAATCGAGGTCAGCTCAAGGGATCGAACCCGGCGCCTCTCAGTGTTAAGCAGAAGCTTAGCGACCGAGCCACGCTGCTGGCTTTTGGCTTTTATTTTACATAGATAGGATTCCATACCATGAAGGCCTAGCAAGTAAGACCAAATGCGCCTTCCTAGTCAATTAATTAAAAAAATTGCAGCATTTGTATTACATACATACATAGATAGCTGTACTTCGAGAGGCTGAAGAATATTTCTATAATATTTATGAACTACATATCGTTACATACAAATCGATTCGTGTAAATATGTCCTTTACTTAGATATATACCAGGAAGGCCTAACAGGTAAACACCAATGCGCCTTCCTAAAAAATGAATTACAAACATTGCAGCATTTTTATTACATAGATAGCTGTATTTCGAGTGGCTGAAGAATATTTCTATAATATTTATCAAGAACTATCGACACATACAAATCGATTCATGTAAATCTGAGATTGTCCTTCGCATATCTATTGCAACAACGATAGACACTTATTTTATTTTATTTTTACTTAGATATATACCAGGAAGGCCTATCAGGTAAACACCAATGCGTGTTCCTAGACAAATATTGCAGTATTTTTTATTACATAAATCGCTGTATTTGGAGAGGCTGAAGAATATTTCTATAATATTTATGAAGAACTATCGTCACCAGAGGTAGGACCAGAAGCGTGCTGTTCATTGTTCAATGGTTGTAAATCTGATGTAAAAAAGGATCGACAAACCTTTAACAATGCATTTACAACATTTAAACAATATACAGCCCCCTCAGGGTCCGGGCTTTAATCGTCACATACAAATCTATTCATGTAAATCTGAGATTGTCCTTCGCATATATATCGCAACAACGATACACACTTATTTTATTTTATTTTTACTTAGATATATACCAGGAAGGCCTAACAGGTAAACCCCGATACAAATCAATTCATGTAAATCTGAGATTATCCTTAGCATATCTATTGCAACAACGATAGACACTTATTTTATTTTATTTTTACTTAGATATTTACCAGGAAGGCCTAACTGGTAAACATCAATGCGCCTTCCTAGACAATTAATTACAAACATTGCAGCATTTGTATTACATAGATAGCTTTATTTCGAGAGGCAGGAAAATTAACAATAATTAATCCATAGAGACACCTATGGATTTAGACTTGTACATAATTTTCTACATATTGTACATGAATGAAATCCAGATATTTGTGACATAGCGGTTAGGAAAGTTTTTGCCAATTTGAAGGAAGAGCCGTTGTACAATGAAATCAGATTGGCAAACTCTGATAGGAAACGATCGACTTGGAGTCACAAATATCCAAGTCAGACCAGCAGCATTAAAGATTAGCACGGAATCGAAACCGGTAACCTCTCGATACTAAACATAAACGAAACCACCAAGCCATACTACTACACTCAGTTCGTGAAATTGTCAGAAAAATATTAATGACATTGTCAGTTTATCAATTTGAACACACAAAAAAATACATTTTAGGAAGTGATATAAGTTTCAGTATGATAGGATGAACTGTGTTCGAACTATCTTCAAAATAAACAGACACACATTTTTCAAAACTAAAAAACGTTATCAGTGATCGATTGAGTTTGAATTAGTCAAAGGTCGAATTTTCGCATGATCGAAAAACTTCTTAAATTTGTTACTACATATGAACATACATATGTACATATGTACATATGCAGCAAAGTAAAAAAAATACTTTAAAACTCTCTGCAAATAATTTTTTAATGAAAAAATAAATAAACACGATTTTTTCAGCATTTAGACTTTAGAGTTACATATGTATGTTGAAATTCCCGAATATTTTGAAATGCTTATGTTTTTATTAAACATGTTTAGAGCGCAAACACACAAAGGTTTAAAAAAATATTTTAGCCATATATTCCAATACCCAATGCTTGTATTCACGTCACGACTGATGCGATTCATACGAACAATGTACCTTGCAATTTTATTATTAAGACATTATCTTCGAAGTACAGAGTACATACATACGTAACGAAAATTCAATTGTTGGTGGAGCGCTCGTCGAATTATATTTTTTTCTCTTTTTTTTAAGTACCCATACTCGTTTTTTTCATTATTATTTTCTTTATAATACTTTCCGACGTTACGTTACGGTGCAAAAAAGACAACAAAAACACCATGGATGTGAATTTTCGTACGGTCAACGAGCACACCGATCGATTTAATCAGTTAACTGTGATGATCGGTCAGAAATTATGGTGAATTTGGTGTGCTTTTTTAACACTGTTTTACAATGTTTTTTTTTAAAGATCGCCCTGAGGGAATTTGTCCCTTCCCCCTCTCGTCATATTGAGATACAAACAACCTTTTCACGATAATCAATCATCCGAATCTCCGAGCAAACAACTGGTTCGCAATGGTCAATATATATATGTAGGTACATATGTATATTTCCATTCAAATGCGACGCGTCACGACTTTTCAAACGTCCGAAATTCCTCCAATTTCAAATATTTCGCATGTGGTTTGTTGCAAGGAAATATTGGCAATAGTCTGTGCTGCGCTTACGAGTCAATCCAAATATAATTGAGTGGATTTGGACAGCCCTGACGAGGCATAAAAGCACGCGGACGCGTTCCCTCCATTATGCCGAAGCGCGGGCTGTGTGGTGAATAACGAAAATGAATGATTACCCGTTGATCAATCACTTTCGATTCTGACAATATTACTTGCATTGTTGATGTTATAATGGTGAAATGATGCCATTAGGAAGAAAACCCTTGTATACCATCCCATCTATCCGTCTACGTGCGCGTCTATCTCCTCGTCAACGCCAGATATTTGAAACTTTCGACTCGCGTACATTTTGATGTAGATAAATTAATGAATACATACAATTTCGTATTAATATCTTCTATATGTAAAATGAAATGACTTTGATTTCATCATTCAAGATTGGTTACGTCAATCAATCCACGAGCCAATTTTTAATACGAAACTATGTTACGGCTCTATAATATTATAAAAATTTATTTATTAATCTAATTTTGAACTAATATAATATAAAATATTTTTATAATACATAGATAGTAACATAATAGATTTTATTACTTAAATGATATCGCAATAAAACTTTCGTAACAATAGATCATGTTTTATGATCATGCAAAAATTCGACCACGAGATTTTGATCGACTTGAACTCAGAATCGATCACTGATCACGTTTTCATCGTTTAAAAAAAATATGTGTGTGTGTGAGAGAGATAGAGAGAGTCTGTGTAATTTGGAGTTTCTTTTCAATATTTTTATTGTGATAAACTTAATTTTATTTATATTTAAAAAACAAATGTCTATCAAATGAAAAACAAAACAGTATTTACATGGTTGGTTTTTTTTTAATTTTGTCTAAAAATTTTTGAACTAAACTACAGAAATTCCTGTAATACGAGAAAATATACTTTAAAATTTGCTCAATATGCTTTGACGCTTATTAAATCAATATGATCCAGCAATCTGTACCCGATTATACAACTTACTGAACAAGTATTTTATAATAGTGAATAAATAACAAAGACGCTGTATTAGATATATGTATACTTATTGTACTTGTAATAATTTTCGACATTAAAAAAATTCTCAACCACAAAAAACTTATTACATAAAATATAGACTCATTTAAAATGATACATATTTCAACCTAATTTTATAGATTTTTGATCTTTTTTTTTACCTATAATGTTGTATACACCAACATTAAAATGAGATAATACTATAAACACTAACAAGAAAAATAATGTATGAACAGATAATGATCACTGGATTAATAACCATTACAATTGATTTAAGATTTATTGTGAACATAATATGTATGTATATTAACAATATGTATATAAAAATCAATGTTTGTCTGTGTCGTATGCGTTCCTATACAATTCAACCGATTGCGATGAAACTTACATGAGTTATTTATTGTATGCATGCATGGTTTCTATAAAAAAATCGATTTCACATTCTGTAAAAAAAAATAGCCCAAAAACGGGAACGGGAATACAGGAAAGAGTGGCATTGCAACGCATTCAAAAGTACTTCAATAAACAGAATGAGTGGTGTTGCTACGCATACCGGGCTCAGCTAGTTAATAATAAAAAGCATTTATTAACTAAAAAAAATCTATTTTTCAAGGACTATTCTGTAGTATTGAAATTCGATATACACATTTCAAAAATTCATTGGAAATTTTGTCTAATTAAAATATACGATGACAGCAGTCCGAAAATTACCAGTTGGCCATCCCTGTCGCCTATCATCACAAAACAATACATCAAACACTCGATTACGAGACGGCGATGATCGTACGAAATAAAATTTAATAATAAAAAAAGAGAACGAGCACAGTATTTTACATGATGATTTTTATTTCGTGCGATCATTGAGACGTCAAAGGGTCAACGTGTGATTCGACGATGAAATAACATTAAAATAAATTACCATCGAGCGAATCGACCGTGACCCTGCGGGTCATACAGCCTCCACCATCGATCATCGATATATAGCCATTATCATTTTCCCCCTCACTCTTTTATGCATGAGAATTTCATAATTTATATTGCGTTGATAATTTCATCAAAGCACCCTACCTTAATAGAGTGAGTCAACTAATTCAAGGTTTATTTGCATACCAATTAATTTTAATAATATGTATATTAAAGCAATTTAGTCATTATTTTATTTTTATTTCATACAATTCAAATATATTTCACTTCCTGTACTGTAATGAAGAGTGTTCTTGAAAGGGTATTTCTCTGTTAAAGACCTTTTTAAGAGAAAATACCGATATATACGATGGAAAAATGGTCTCGACATGCAGAATGAATTATAAAGCTGTAAAAATAATCTGAATCAAATTTAGATATGTACTGTAAGATAATTAATAAAAAAAATATATATATAAATCCAACCGTTAAGTCTCCATTTTAAAAGTGACAAAAAAACTGCACGCCCACATATTGATATGCTGAACGTACATATGTATACCTTTGATTCAACCGTCGTTTTACTTTTAATACTACACAATAAAAATCCGAATTAAATAACAATGAAAGCCGAAGATACGACTCATCCAAAAATATATAACATTTAAAGTATCCTGTAAAATTCAATATCGAACAGACGTGTCAAAATTATGTAAATATTTACTTAGCGACGTTACAAGGCAACCATTATTATTACCTTACGCGTTGTACATACATACATAATCCTTTTATCACAAAAACGATATACGATAAAAAATAAAATGAATCAATAGTAGAAGCAAAATATATGATATATTAAAAAATAAAAAATAAATTTATTATCCTATAAATTCGGGTATTAGCATGGCGTGTCAAAATTATAACATTTATTTCACACCTCAATATATCCATTCAATCCAAAAACGACATGTGGAAATAATCAAAATTACACACTAATAAAAGTCAAACATATGAGTTATCGAAAAATTTAAAAGTATATATATATATGTATATATACATACTGTATTCTATGAATTTATATATCATAAAAGCGTGGCGGGTGATACACCGGATAAATATCAAATTTCAACATGACAATTTTGATACATTTAATCAAACGATCTCAACACAATAAGGACATGTGCTAATAATTTTGTTTTAAATTTTATTTTTCATATACATGTGTACATAACAGGTAAACCCCAATGCACCTTCCTGGCCAATTACAAACATCGATATACAATTTCTTAGAATAATTTTAACAAAGCATCAGAGACATCTATAGATAAATCTTGACAAATTACATTTTAGGATCAATTTTTTTTTTATAAATCATCACATTTCAAGATACAATTTCAAGACAAATTTACAGCATTTTTTATACAAATCAGTGAAATTCGAGATGCCGAAAACTCGAAAATTGCGAGAAATGGGTAAAAGTTGCCAATTTCTAATTTTAATTCTTAAATTTTATTAGAATCATATAAATAAAAAAAATCTTACCTTGTGATAAATATAGTGTTGAAAATTTTTATCACAATAAAAATTAACCAAGAAAACCAAAAAGGTTAGTTCTGAACAGGGCCAGACGATAAGAGAGGCTAAATAATTTCATTTTTATTCATGAAAATATAGTGTTTTTACCCCCAATCCCACATCTAGGACATAGCTCTTTCGATGACCAACCAATACTCAATATCCTTAAAGAAATACATCTGGCAGTCGCAAAGATAAATGAACATTAAACATCTAGCGGACCGACGCTATACCTGCTATCCCGTTATTTCCCCAAATTATAGTTCGGGGGTGTTACAAGTTGTAACTTGCAACGGTAATTCACAAATATACAACAAAACAACCTAAATTCATTTTAAAAAGTACGATGTCTTATTTCGTATTTTTTAAATAATGTAATTTTTTCTACTCTCATTTCTTTCGGCCGCCTTTATATTTCGGTTGCCTGTGTGCATTGCACACATTTGTACATATGGTAGGCGCGGCCCTGAGTGGGACTTGAACCCTTGACCATTATGTTCGAAAGCATATATCATCATCATCATTCATCAACATTTACAGCTATTAACCATCCACTGCTGGATGAAGGCCTCTCCAACACACTTCCACCCGTCTCTGTTTTGCGCAACTCTCATCCATCTCACCCAGCACATTTTTCTAATTTCGTCCACCCATCTTCTCTGCGGTCTTCCTTTTACCCTTTTGCATTCTCTCGGGTACCATTCAAGCACTTCTTTTGTCCACCTTTTGTCTATTCTTCTAACGACGTGGCCCGTTTCAATCGAGGTAGGACCGGAAGCGTGCCATTTATTGTTCAATTGTTGTAAATCCTTTGTAAAAAAGGTTTGGCAAACCTTTAACAATGCATTTACAACATTTGATCAATATACGGCCCCCTCAGGGTCCGGGCTTTATCCATCACCCTTGTCATGCTTCTCACCCACGTGTTCCGTTTCCTATATTTCCTCGTTATGCCAAGCATACAGCGTTCCATGCTTCTTTGAGCGCATTGGATTTTGTGTAGCATCTTGGTGTTCAGTGTCCAAGTTTCACATCCATACGTCATCACTGGCAAAACGAGTTGATCAAAGATCTGTTTCTTCAGGCAGAGTGGCATTTTTGATTTAAAAACAGCATTCATCCGTCCAAATGCACTCCATCCTAATTTCATACGTCTCTTTATTTCTTCATCTTTACTACCAGACATGTCAATTATTTGTCCTAAAAGCATATATGCTAACCATTAATCCACGCTGCTGGTTATAAATACCCCTTATTCAAAAAAATATAAAAACAATCAGTATCCTGCAAAATTGGATATCGAAAAGGCGACCCAAAAATACACACACATAACATAACTTATTTACACCGCCGCGATACATCAAGTATGCACTAACGGCTTATGATGCGTCCAAGCAACATTTTTATGACTGTGTCATAACTTCGTCTTTTTACGACAATACTGAATAAGTTGATTGCCTTATTAACGTTTGATTTAGTGGGCACACGTCACCTGACAAACTGGCCGTTTTGCCCTCACAATGCACGAGGGCTATACGTAACGACTTTGCCAGTAATAAACCCCACTTCGGCCACACCAACGACCAATAAAACCGGCAAGAACACCCCTGGGTCGTCGGCAGAACAAGCCTTTTTATATACATACATATATACAGGGGCCTCGTACGTCACTTTATGGTAATACGCGGTGGCGACTGCAGAAAAACATCGAAAAGTTGGCGAAACTGAGCCAAATTGAAATCCAAAGTCTGCTTTTTGTACTAGTTTTTTTATGAAAATGTGGCTACGAATCGAACGTGTTTTGCTATCAGTCCCCTTTTTCTGTGTTCTTATACCTACACAAAAAAATAAATTTAAAAAATCGCCACGGATGAATTGATTAGACCCGTTGATGTTTCATACAAATATGTAATAATAATGAATGATAAGTTTCGCTTAACATTAATTAGTACTAGTGTTGCAAGCAACGGTATTTTTTTTATTCTTGAATATATGTACATATGTATGTATCAGCCACATCGAAGTGCACTGGTAGAACTATTGCATATCAGTAGAGAAGTCATGGGTTCAAGTCCCGGCTAAATTCGTTGCTGGCGAGATCTCGGGTCTATCAAAACACAGATCGACCGTCCTATTAGAATTTCCTAATTTTTCTAGCTTACATAATTATTGTGATGGATTCAATAAATCGGTATCCATTCCCTCAGTTTGAGTTTTTAGCATCTCGAATTTGTTGAATTCTATAAAAATTCTATATTGATTTTCCATATATGGGTAATTCTATTACTAGTGATTCCCGGTACATATGTTTCAGCGATGTTTAATATTTTTTTTATTTATTTAACATACATACTTGGGAGAGGCGGCAAAGTCGATAGACCCAAGGGGTTTGATTTATACATATTATATCAATTTATACATATTTGTAAATTAAATGAGAAAAAAGTAAAATACAATTCCAAATTACCATTTGTACCAACTACAGTTTGAAGTTTTATTCGTGAGTCGTTGATATTTGACAGTCAAATTCCTGCGTTCTTCGTAAATTGTAATATTTTACAATCAGTATTGTTACTTCGAGTAGAAAAATTAAGTTGAATGTAAAATGTTTTATAAGTTCAAAGAAAGTCAAAAATGGGGGCGCCTCGCAGTGCGCCTTGTCTATGGCGCCCCTAGCCACGTGCATAGTCTGCTTCATCTTTGAGCCGGCCCTGGACATGATGGTAGATTTATTCGTATAGTAGTTGCATTCGCCCTTTTTGTTCTGTAGTATGCGTAGTGATTTTCACATCGATGGCATTAAAAAGCGGCGGCCTCTTTCCCTCTGTTCTCTTTTGGACCCTCAATTATCTCGTAATGGGATAATGAAGGGCCTTTCGCTACATGGGCCTTTTCGCGTCTTATT
Source organism: Arctopsyche grandis (assembly GCF_051622035.1). NCBI lineage: Eukaryota > Metazoa > Arthropoda > Insecta > Trichoptera > Hydropsychidae > Arctopsyche > Arctopsyche grandis. The sequence continues at coordinate 24,082,649 of NC_135367.1, read as the reverse complement.
GAGACATTATCTCGTTCACTCGAAATGTGCTCTCGAGCTCGAGTATGTGCGTGTGACCAGACAGTGCCTAATTATTGTTGCCGGTTGGAAATTAAAGTAAACTGTTCGTTCGAGTTCATGCAGGGGTAAGCCCAAAGTCAAAATTAGGTTAAGCTTCATGCGATTGTGAATCATTTCAAAAAACATTACAATATATAAGTACATCAGTGTCAATTATGTACATAATACGAGTGGTGTATAAGCACTGGTAATACTCGTCAGTACATTTTTACTAGATTTGTGAATCGGAATTACATACATACATATGGAAATACGGGATGGTATATGTATAGTGAAATTCATAAGTATGAATCTCATTATCAACATCATCACTATTGTAACGTAGAGATAGGGTGAGTGGCGCTCATATACCGATGGTTTACCAGTTAGCGCCAAAATGGCCTCAACGTATAGTGGAGTCGTATATAACGGCCAATAGGATCGCGCGACTCATCGACCAATAGGTTCTCGCTTATGTCTGTATGTGTATTGCGCCCGATGAGTATAAATATTGGGCGCTCTCGAACTAGAAAGCATTCCGAGCTGGAGAGCCTACGGGTGCAGACGAATAAACCACTTCTACAATAATACTGCGTCTTTCTCTCCGATCCTAGGAACCCCTCTTCACGTCCACGCTACACTATCATCATTAACCATCCACCACATCTATTTATGTATCTATCTATCTAGCCAGCAGTATGGCTCAATGGTAGCGTGTATGTTTAGCAACAAGTGATCAGAGGGTTCGATCCGCTATACTGCTGGTTAGATTTGGGGGTATATGTGACTCCAAATCGATCGTTTCTTATCAGAGTTTCTTATCAAATTTGTGTGATCATTGTTGAAACGGTTCCTCAAAATTGGCAAAAAATCATCTTTCCTGTGATCACGAATCTCCTGTATTTATTGTATCTACAATTTGTAAAAATGATGTATAAATCTAAAATCTATAGATGTCTCAATGGATTAATTCTTTAATTAATTAATTAATTGTTATTTCGTGTTCTTCAGCTTCTGGAAATATGTACAGTGATTTATGTAATAATAAAATGCTGCATTGTTTGTAATTAATTGTCCAGGAAGGCGCATTGGGGTCAAGCCTTCCTGGTATATATGTACATACATATGTAAATAAAATAAAATAATAAATAAATAAAATCTTATGCATCCATCCACATTCATGATCTTCACATTTTCTTTGGTCCATTCCACCAACATCGTCTGCTATTATATTATTACTTTATCTACATTTCACTGAAATGTCAGTGAAAATATATTTTCACTTGAAATATAATTTCACTGTGACATATACATATGTAACATATATTGGTAATGAACATAATAAAAAATACAAAAATATTGAAACGATTGATATAAAAATCTCCAAGAACCAGTATTGCAGTAATAAACAAAAGCGTAAACGAAAATTATATATTCATACAAAACCTACGCAAAAATTTAAAATTTAAAACGTTAAATAAATAATAATAAATCAACGAGCCGAAATATGCACAGTAATAAATTTAAAAATCCGCTCGTGCAATTTGCTAATACAAAGCATCATCATAACGATGCTCCTTCCTTTGAAATGTTTCACAAATTTAAAATATTCATAGTGTACGTGAGTCTGTGTATGTATGTATGTATATCATGAATAATTTGATAAATGACAGCGAGCAGGGCGAGGCCCGAAAAGGCGCCTCAAACAATCCTCGAAATTCGGACCCTCAGTGTCCTCGGGCTGTTTGCTGATTGAGATAAGAGAGGAGTAGACAAGTTACAGGAGCCGAGATGATGAAGTAACAAAAAAAAATAAAAGAAAAGAAAAAGGAAAGGAGATGAAAACGAGAGCGAAGGGCCGAATTAAAAAAAGGCGCCCTGGAGGGAAGCGAGTGTTAATTATCGGTTCGGCAAGGCGCCCAGTAATTTATTGCAGTTTGCTTAACGCGCGCGCACACTCAACAAGTGCCGCAACTCCTTTTGCATACAAAGTCCTTGTTTAATTAAAAAAATCTTTTTAAGGATTTCAGCCGCTTTCAAATTTTGCCTTTTTCTCATCCTCGAAGCCTTTGGTGTGCTCTTGTGGATGAAACCGACTCAAATAAGGGCGAAAACACACCGAGCGGTATGGTGTGTTTTCGGTACGTCATGTGTAGTGTTTTAAAATTCTCGGTAATAATCTTTTGAAGAATATTCTCGGGAATACTCTCGAGAATATTCTCCAAACCGAGAATATTCTTTTTTAGAGCATCTGGAGGACTTTTATACTATTCCGTTGCAATTTCAAAAAATGGATAAATTCATGTGAACGGTAAGATGAGGGAACACACGAATAAAATTAATTGAATAATGCAAAAAACTAATAAATAATAATTTTTAACATTTTGCATTTCATACATACAGAGAGAGGGTAAGCAAATGTGACTTTTGAGCAGTTGGCGAAACAGATCAGAAATGTTACGCCTATTATGTAGTTTGTGTTAAAAGATTTAACGATTTCGGAGAAAAACTCAAATCTTTATTTATATATATGTAGATCTGGAAGCAAAAAAAACCAACTGACATTTTAGTGTTAATGGTAACTACGCATTGTTTATTTACCAATTTTTATCGTTTCTAAACTAAATAAATTTACGTTTTCATATTATTTAATATGTTTTAAAAATACGCACTGATGTGAAATAACAATTAAAATACCCAAACTCATACAAAATTTGTGTTAAAAAAATATGTATAATTTATTGCTTCCAGAGTTAATAAGCATTGCATTCCTTTGAGAATTTCGCGGAAAATGCTCATGGTGGTAGTGCGCGTATGTTAAAATGACGAAATGACCCATACAATGTCATCCGAATGAAAAAATGTCATTTAAAATGCTCTCAGACATTCTAGAAAGTCATTTTACTCCTATTAGGTCTTAAAAAGCTAATAAACTATCTAGAGATGTTTTATAACCAAGAAAAAAGAAAATTCTAATAATAATGAAGAATAATCTTTTGGAGAATATTCTCGACTTACAACACTAGTCATTTGTCCTTGACTTCCCGCTGTGCACGTGCAGAACGTACATACATTTGTGTTTGGGAGATCGCACGTGGATGCATATCCATATGCAACTGACAAGTTTCTCATACTTCTTCATATATGGAATTCACCCCTATCGATATCTGTCAAGCAAGGATAAAATATCACTGAAAACACTCCAGGGGGCGATTTTTGGGATTGCGTACCATGAATATGGGCTAGGGGTGCTACGTTTTTTTCACATGTTTGAAAGCATCTAAAAAAACACGTACCACGTCCGACTCAGTGTGTTTTTGCCCTAAGTGAAAGGCGCCTCGCATAATGTGGTTCAGTACAAAAGTAAATGGCGCTCAATAGTAGAAATGCACCATGCATATAATAGATGAAAAGTAATAAACATGTCTGAATTTTAATTTTTTTATTATTAAATTAGTTGTGAAAACGTTATTGTCGTCTCTGACATTTAAAAAAAGGTGGTTGTTGAAATGGATATTGACACAGCGTTCTCTTCCTTTTTCTTACCGTTTTTCATCGATTTTTATAGAACCAATCTTATTGTATCCTTTTAATGCCGTATGGAGCTGTTTTTGGGCGTAGTTCATATTTTGGGAGTAAACCTTTTTTTCGACTAATAAAGGACAAATACTAGTCAAGAAATTGATATTGGTCCCGCATCTTTGAAAGGAAATAACTGCAATGAGTACTTTTATGGTATTTTAGTTCCTGCTCTGCCCGTTCATTGAGACTATTTTTGTATGCTGTTAACTGTAAACTTAATACTTTTCTCTAAGCGAGATATTATTTAGCTGCCAGCAGGGATTTAAATTTTTTTTAAATATTACTCAGTGAGTGGGTTAAACTTCCCTGACAGAGAGAAAAAGGAGACGACGGATCTTATCTAAAATATTTACATTGTTATTGATTTATTTTATTAGCACTTAGTACTTGTTTATTTACATATATCATTGTGATTTATTTTATTAAAATACATATTATATTTTATATTGAAAACCCCTGTCAACTGCATCTATAGAAAAAAATAGGCCAATAGGATAATCCGGGAAAAATTAACTACCCCCAAATATAGCCCGCGTGGCAACCAGTGACATACAATAATAATTTAAGTTGTTTAGAAATTTGTATCTGTACCGATCATTGAAAATGTATTAAAATAATCTGAGCCCTGTTCCCTTTACTCTATTCTCATGTTTTGGGCATTTTTCAATAAAAGAAGATGCACTTCATTTAAAAAAATAAAAAACAGAAACAGAAACGATAAAAACAACGCGAAAAAACCGTTACTTTTGAATCAACGATTTTTGCGTAAAAAGGACAATTTCGATTTTTTTTTAAATAATATGTAATCTAAGTAAGAGAAAGAAAGGTTCAACAATAAAGGAATTCCATTTAGATGCAAATGCAATGCAAGTACATAGTGGCTTTTTTAAATACCCGGTAAGTATTTACGGTCAAAATATTTTTTTACAGATTTGTCCACAGATGTAGTTCTCAGTATTACAGGTTGAGCAAGATGGACGAAAATTGATTGGCTTTCATCCAGCAGTTAATGGTGAAAAACTAATTATGATGATTGATATGTATTTGTTATTATGTATAATCTTCGGACTGAACACTTATTACATCTTATTAGTCCCATCTATGCCCAAACACAGAAGTGAATATGTTTTAGTCAGTATACGAACCTTTTTCAAATCGTTTTGTATCATAGAGGTCGTAATTATTATATTTTATTTTCGAATTAGACCAACATTTAAAATGAAGTGTTTGATCTTTGAAATCTGCAGTATTAAATATGGACCTATCTATTAAATATATCTCAAATTAACAGGGCTGTAGAATCGGATCAGAATTTACCGACTCAAGAGTTGAACGTTTTTAGTAAGATGGACTTGCCAACGTATAAAATTATTGGTAGTAAAAATAATAGCGATTTTCAAAATATAAAAAAATTGCTAGAAATTGACATGTAACCCAATTTATTGAATTATTGGTAAATACATAGGTATGAATAAAAATTTATTCAAATAAAGTAAATTTATATTTTTTATTTTATTTTATTTTAAATATTTTTTTTTTTTTTTGATTTTTAAATGCTTTTTATTATTACGAAATTATGTTCACAATACATCTTATATCTATTTTAATAGCTACTGATCTACTGATCATTTTCTATTTTACAATTTTAATTTAATTTGGTTAGTAATCACAGTATTATATTATTCTAATGTTAATCTAAAGCATAATAGGAAAAAGAGCTCAAAAACCTATTTACAATCCTTAATTTTAAATATACAATACATCTTTACTGGATACATTAGACGGCCGTGGTACGCGTCGAACGTAACACGACATAGCTACTGTTTGATTTATGAAGCCTTGGAAGACATAGATTCTGGAATTACAATAAATGGCACAGTCATCAATCAGTCAACAGTCATCATTCGGTACGCGGATGACGCTGTACTACTGACCACTAACGACTTACAAGCAACACTAGACGCAATTGTTGTGCATAGCTCTAGAGCGGGATTGAATGTAAAAATAAACCACTAAATGTAAAAATAAACCAAAAGGATGATATTCAGGAAGTGGACGCACAATACGGCCAACTCTAATAAAAATTAACAATAACGTGGTGAAAAGAGTAGATAGTTTCAGATATCTTGGGTGCTATCTGGGTGAAACGTGTGTTAAAAAAAACAGGAAATTCGCGTTAGAGTGGAGCAAGCAAGATTTTCATTCTTAAAATTGTAAAATGTCCTAACCACACGTGATCTCAGTTTAGCACTCCGGCTTAGACTTCTACGATGCTACGTTTTCAGCATCCTTCTGTATGTAACAGAAGCATGGACCCTGACAGATGTCACGTGCAAAAAACTACTGGCTTTTGAGATGTGGACATACAGAAGGATGCTGAGAATCTCATGGATGGCGCTTCGTACCAATACTGAGGTACTAGCCCTGGTGGGAAAGCATGTCGAAGTGCTCAAGAGTGTGAAAAGGCGTAAATTGGAGTACTTTGGACATGTGATGCGGAACGAGAAATACGATCTCTTGCGCCTATTAATCCAGGGGAAAATCATAGGCCAACGCAGTCGGGGCAAACGGAAAACATCTTGGCTAAAGAATCTTCGGTATACACAACATTGTACATATGTACCAGGAAAGCTTAATAGGTAAACCCAATGCGCCTTCCTGGCCTGAAACAAATATTATTAGTATTATACAAAGTAAAAACATATCATTTAACATCCGCAGAGACATCTATGGCTAAATTTTGTAAATTTGCAGTCACTACTTGTATTGCCTCTTACTAAGAATTCCTCCATTGTTTAACCCCTCTCTCTCTCTCTCTCTTCCTTAGGTACATATTATTTAAAAAAAATCTAAATTGTCTTTTTTACGCAAATCAATGGTTCGAAAGTAGTGGATTCGTCGCGTCCCTTTCAGTCTTTTTTCTATTTTAGTATTTTAAATGAAAATCGGATAAAGGTCTGGCCAGCAGAAACCAGTGGGATTTGAACCGGTGACCACTTTGTTTCAACCATTATATGCTAAACAGTAGTCCATGCTATTTGAATTTCATACACAAACAAATCGATTTAATAAAAAACGCGAATAAAAAAAACGCATGAGACGGAAGAAATATCGGTTTTGGCCACGTCAAAATATGTTCAATTCAATGATTTTATTTCAAATGTAATTTAAATTTATGATTCATATAAAGAAATTATTAAATTTCAATTTATTAGAGTTAAAACATGGTGTAGTACTGTTAATTAAAGAAAGTAATGAAAAGGAGTCTGAATCGATTGACTCCGACTATGTACATATGTATGGACATATGTATATGTACATATTATGTATGTAGATAAACAAATCGATATGTACGTACATACATACGTATGAACACACATACACATATTATAAATATGCCCAAAATCTTCAAAATCAAATACCTTTCTGTGTATTATACTATATACATTGTACATATATAACAAATGTGATATTACACGAGTGATATTTCAATGTCATATAAACGAACTTTGCATTTGTAAATATTTTTTTTATCATTCGCCCTCTAATCGCACTAAGATTGTAGACGATAAATCTATTTGTAACTTGATCATCATTAACATCTTTAGAGATGTTAATGATGATTATTAACCGATGATAATTTAACCGAATCACTCCAGCAAACAATACCATGAAGTGCAAGTCTTTGATTTTGGCGACTGCCATTCTTATCATTAATTGTTTTACAACAGTTCATAGTAAGTTTAAATTATTCATATGTACTTCTACAACTTGATTAATTCCACTTGCTTTTTGTCATTGAATTTAAATTGTAATTGTAGGTGTGATAAAGGACACTGAACTTATAGAATATCGAAAGTATATGCAGAATGTCCTTCAAACTTTCATCTACGATTTGGAAGACGTAGGATTTTGCACGTTGCGTTTGAAAGACTTCAAACAACAGATCAAGTAAGCCGTTGACTTTGTATTTAAGTAAGAACTGTTTCTATTTTGAATATGTAGACTAAATATGGCGTGCATTTGGACGAACGGACGAATTAATGCGGTTTTTAAATAAAAAATGCCACTTTGCCATTAAGAAAAAGATCTTCGATCAATGTGTTTTGGTGTGGAACTTGGATATTGAATACCAATTTGCTACACAAAGTCCAATGCACTCAAAGAAGTATGGAAAATTTTATGCTTGACTAAATGGGGAAAGACAGGAAACGGAATACGTGGGTGAGAAGTATGGGTTGTGGATATAGTGGATTGGAATGGCAATGGGCGGGCGACGTGGCTAGAAGAATGGACGAAAGCTGGACAAAAGAAGTGCTAGAATGATACTCGAGAGAATGTAAAAGGGTAAAAGGAAGACTGAAGGGAAGACAGGTAGACGAAATTAAGAAAATGTGTGGGGTGAGATGGATGAGAGTTGCGCAAAACAGAGACGAGTGGAAGCTTGTTGGAGAGTCCTTCATCCAGCAATGGATGATGATGATGATATAGACTAAATAAGATGTTCCACTAACACTTCATCCTTCTAAACATTTTGTTCCTTTACTCATTATGCTTCTTTGTAAATTTCTTGTTTTGGTGTATTTTGAATTGATCCTTATTATGATTTATTTAATTTTAACAATGCACAAACTGAAGAAGACAAAACTTGTATAGATACCCTTTTACTTTATTGCAGTGAAACTCTTTACAATTTCGACGTGATCGGCACGTTATACTATTCCAGTGGATTTGTCATTGGATTGAACAGTGCCGATATCAAATTCAACCAAATCAATCGTATTCTCGATGAATCTGCAATGACGGCTACCATATACACTACTTTGGAAACTGATGGCATCAGAATTGCTTACGATGTGGAAGGACATATGGACGATTCTTCGATTCATAGGGCGACTGGGATTTACCTAGTCAAAGGATTTGAATGGATCGTACACGTAATTATAACAATTTATAACAACCAAAATGCGCTACAGACATTTATGTTTAATTAAAATTTATTTTGATTTATTTTGGCGTATTCATATCTGACGTGCAAACACCACAGATGCTATTTGTGATTACGTGTACATGTACATAGATATTGTACTAATATAATATTATCTATCACATTAAATGTTTGTAGATATTATACCTCATTCAATGAGGTATAGTATCGGTTACTGAAATTTTTATCGACGCGACGTTAATTTTTTTCAGATTTTTAAGTTGGCCGGAAATGGTTCCCCCCCCCCCCCCCCCCTAAAGGTGTCCTCTTTTTTATAAATTTTTGAATTCAATTATCTCCCGAGCCACTAACTAAATCGGACAGATTTTTTTTTATATATGATAGAAGTAATAGTCTTTATAACCTTACATCTTTTAAATATTTTTATCTAAGCCGGAAGTAGTTCTTTTACTGTGGAGAATCGAGGTTTTTTATGTTTTTCTCAGAAACCTTTTGGTTTATTAAACTGAAATTTCATATCTAGAAGTTTAAGCTCAATACCAAGTTAATTATAAAATTTAGTAAAGATCTGTCAACCGGAAGTGGCAGTTTACTCTTGTTCGATTTTTCTTCCACTATTTTTTTCGACTCCTTTAACATGTGTGCTCGTCTTAATTCACAAACTGTTATCACTTCTTTTAATTCGATATGTCCAGAATCTCGGAAAGCAGAATAAACGTATTACAGGCCACCAGTATTTTTACATACCTCTTATACAGTTCACATGGTTTTCGTGTAAGTGGTAATTTTTTATATCACTTATCTCTTATTAAATATTGTTAAACGTAAAATATTATATATAAATTAGATATAATATTTCGTAATCTATTGTTTTGCGAAATATTTCTCAAAATGAAGAAAAGTAGACTTATACAAATTTCAAATATAACGAAATAGATTTTTTTTAATTTTGAAATGCCTGTAATTGTTTATTAATTATGCACACAAAACATTATAGTTCTATTATAATAATTACTGATCTACAAATCATTTTCTATTTTACAATCAATTTTTGTTCGTAGTTTTTGACAAACTAAATCTTCAGATCATATTGAAAAAAAAATAGATTACAATTAAAAATATTTAAAATCTGCTACCAGCTTCTTCTACCTAATAGTTCATCGCTGCGATAAATTGTCGCGATAATTTGTCCAACTTATTTTATTGACAAATAGGACGGTTGGTCTCTTGAGGACTAAAATTAATTTATTTATATCAGATTTTGCATCCACAATGTAATAAAATAACATCTTATTCATGATAATGTTTCTTATATAATTATTTAGGTTTAATAATTTTTAGAAATTGGGCTACTTTGAAATAATCATTTCATAATATATGAAAATTTTGTTTTCAATTAAGTAAGTTAGTCTAACTTAAGTCGATATTTCACAAATAATTTCCACGTAATTATTAAGTATTAAAAAAATTGTGCTTTCCTCCAACAATATAATTATATACCCGTATATGTAAATGTACATTCAATTTCTAATTTTAGAATCGAATTGATGAACAATTAATTTTTTTTCTGTAGTTCCCATTTGATTTCAAATGACATTAACTTATTTCAAACATCTGATTGATTTAAATATCAATTTTTTAGATTACAAAAGTCCTAGATACGAATCAAATAAATGTAACGATGTCATTAAGCCAAAGAGAACACGACCAGACTGAAAGAATAAAATTTCTGCCCAAAAATGATTACACTGCAGTATTTTCCAGACTCGTAAGCCTACATTTGTTTCTAAAAAGCAATTTTACCACATTGAAATTAATCTCTCTGTTTGTATTTTTCAGTTTACACCTGCAATTGACGAAGTGAGCGAGAGTTTCCACGCTTGGATACCTTCAAATTTCATACCAATCTTAGAGAAGATAGTGAGAGAAAAAATACCATTTCCCGAACTGTCATACGAGTCGCATTTAGATTTAAATTCATAATATAATAAACATATATTTTAATACTGTAACGAATAAAACGAACAAACTATTGATCCGTTGTACTTTTTATAAGTCGAATAATCATTTTCATCGATCATAAACTATCCTAATTCTAAAAAGTAAATAGGAAAATTTACAAAAACGCTAATGCAAACAAACGATATCATTTTGATGGAGAATTTTTTTTCGGAGTGATTTCACAATGTTCAGCAAATAAAATAGATACGGTTTTGAAACTTATTTCGAAACGTGACTTTTAGGACAAATATTATATCAATTTGACGCGATCAACGAAATATCAGTCAAAATAAAAGTCAACTTTGTAAAGGAATTTATAACGATGTCTATCATTTTGATGATATCTATGCACTTGCAATAATTAGGTCGTTGCATTTTTCCGAAAAATATTTTGGTTTACAAGTCGATGATAATCTAGATTGATTTAAATCTTTGACGACTTTGACGAGCAATCTACAGACTCGTTTTTATTCTAAGGTAAATTCAGATCAAATTCAACATTTAATCTAAGCTTAATTAAATCTTAGTTAACATTTAATTTAAGGAAAATTCAGATCGAATTCTAGAATGATAATTGTTTTAGCAATATTAGAATTCATTAGAAATCAACATAAAAGTCAAGGTTAAGTAAAGAGTATAAATTTTTTGCTTTTTTTTTCTTACTATTGATTATTTGATAAGAGTAACATCAAAATGTATCTATGCGGGAAGTTGTAGTTTGCACACGTCGCATTTTTGATAGGCCTCTTCCTTTTTAGATTAATAAATGAAGTCGTACTTTATTTACTCAGATTATTTACTGTAATGTATCAGATTATAATTTTGCAATATGTTAGATCACTTGAGACTCGTTTTTGATTTTTAAATGCTTTTTATTATTACGAAATTATGTTCACAATACATCTTACATATATCTATGTATTTTAATAGCTATTGATCTACTGATCATTTTCTATTTTACAATTTAATTTAATTTGGTTAGTAATCACAGTATTATATTATTCTAATGTTAATCTAAAGCATAATAGGAAAAAGAGCTCAAAAACCTAAAGACTCGTTTGAACTGAGCCATACGGTATATATTGACATTAAATTGCCTCATACTTTCATCATCTCCATTTAATAATATGTATTTTGCAATCTTATTGATGCTATACAGTAATGAAAGTAAATAGTATTTATCCGGTTATATACAATTCGTAGATAATAAAAAAGATTAAAATTATCGCATTTCCGTTTTCCACATCTAGTAAATCTTTCACAGTTTACTTCAAAATTGCTTCATAGTTCATAGAGTGATTACAAAAAATTATTTTCTGAACAATATTTAATATACACACTTATTGAAACACGTTTCAGTATTGCTATCAATTATTATAAATGAAATATCTCAATAGGAAATCAGATAGAAGTATCAGATTCTGCTTCCTATTCGTGTGGCCAATGGTTAAGAATCTCGACAGTTATAAATGTTGCAAATTTTCTTTAATCAAATATGAACAATTCGACATGTCAGTAAACTTCATCTTCATCTTACTTCCTCCATGGCATCTTCAATTTTCTTTGGATTCGCCTGAGTAGGTACAATGAATTTAATTCGATCAAATCTTTTGGCATATGCCTCGTCTTCTTTTCGCCTCAACTTCAAGAGGGCTATACACCCGAAACCTTAGTTTTGTTGCCGTTCCTTTCTTCGATATATATATATATATATATATATATATATATATATATATATATATATATATATTGATATATATATATATATATATATATATATATATATATATGTATATATATATATATATATATATATATATATATTAAGTGAATGCGACAATATATATATATATATATATATATATATATATATATATATATATATATATATATATATATATATATATATATATATATATATATATATATATCAATATATATATATTGAGTGAATGCGACAGTTGGGCTTCGACCAGACTATAATAGGAATAATAACGTATTTTAAATCGAAAAAATCGAGGTTTCGTATTCTCCGATTTTCTCCTCCGAAACTGGACCAATTTAAAAAAAAATTTCATCATCGGTATGAATAAAATTTTTAAAATCGACCGTTAAATAAGCACGCTGGACTCTTTTCGTTGGTGTAAAAAGAGGCGATTTTATAGATGTTTGGCAGCTCCTAGCTCCTATAAAAAATAACTAATCAAAAAAATAAAAGCATAGATGCATGCCTATGGTAGATATCCATAGCATATTAAAAAATAATTTCTCTAGTGCCATAATTGAGGAAGGGAGAAGTGTAATACGTTTGTATGGACAAGGCGCTGGTGTCCAGCCCTCTTAAGGAATCATTATAGTCTTTACTCTTGATATTATTTATGTGGAAAGTACAGATCAGGGATGGGCATGTATGAGGTCAATGAGAGCCACATTTAGGTTTTTCATATATTATAAAGACCCACACCATTATTACATAGTATCAATTACACACATTTAAATTAAATCTATTTAATTAACATTGTCTACCCATGTCGTATTTATAAGAAAAAATAATTGAGAGAAAAAAAATGATCTCATTTAACGAACATATTTGGTCAAATCATTGCAATTTGGCGTAAAATTTGTTCAAGACGTTCGGAGCAATTCTGTGAGATATTTCCACTTTTGCTGTAGCAATAAGAGATAAATTGTCCTCTGAATTGTAATCGTAAGTGAAACATAAAGGAGGTTTGTAAAAATAAAAAATAGACGACACTATGGATATTTTGATTCTGATACGGGTTTCCAAAATGCAATTATATAAGTAGATTTAAACTGCATTTGCATTGCCTGATCCACTTTGGTCTCTAATAACTTCAATTGCCTAGCTGCTTTGTCAACAAGTATGATTTCAGAAATTTTAAAGCCATCATCAATTATATCACAAATAAATGAGTTTCAAGCAAATGTAGATTTCAAACTTTTCAAATCTTCAAACTTACGTTTGAAATCTGCTTGCAATTCCTTTAATTTTTCTTTATATTCGTCTTACTTTTCTTCTTGGATATTAATTATATTTGTTTTTACTCGTGGAAAATGATTAAAAACTTTGTTCTTAAGATCATACATTAAATTTTACCATTTTCATGAAAAAAACGGATTTCAATTTTCAATGGTAGCCGCACTTATCTCAACGAAGAGTCGCATTTGCCCACTATTGGTATAGATCTTCTTCGTCCTGATTCCTTCTCATTTCAATTATATCTATTACTTTTTATATAAATATGTACAGTAAAATATAAACTTTTTCTCATATATTTTTTTCCCAAAATATAAATAAAATATCTTCATATAAAATCATACGATACATGATATCAAATATGTACATACACATATCCATATAATATTTACGTTGATATGCTGTAGTAAAAAAAATATTGGCCAGCTTTCGTTCACTTTCGTATGAGGCAGTTCTTCTTCGATGCATCATTTTTTCTTTGTAAATTCCCTGTAAAAAGATAATCTTTGTATGCTCTTCTGTGGCATGTATCAACAATGACAAGTGAGTGCTAAAACTCATTAGATAAGAGCCCCGATCGATTAAACATTGTTTAACATCATTACCATTCAAGCAACGGAGAGGACGTGTTCTCCACCATCAAAGGTACAAAACAAACTTCAATTATACATCACTACCACACAGATAACTAATGAAACTAACAATTTCAGATGCGAGAACTAATCATAATCGGAATCATCTGTATATACTTTATAAATTGCCAAGCAAAAGCAGTGTCGAACGACCCATGCGTCCAAAAGGAGAAGATAAAATGCACCCAAACTGAATACAGGGCTTACATCAAATGTTTAGAAAAGCAGAGGACCAAAAGGGAAGTGTGTCCTTTTATAAATACATCACCTCAAATATCAATTGAGCCGTGTATCGGAAACAGTTGCATTGCACCAACTCAATGCAACACACCTGCTTGCATCTCTTGCGTCAATACTTGCACAGCCTCCTGTTCTGGAAATGCATGCACGGACAGATGCAGTGAATCCTGTCAACCATCCAAGTTTACACAGCAAATAGTCCATCCACAACGACAAATCATGCTGCAACAACCACCACCACCACCATCCCAACCAATATTAATACAAACGCCATCTCAACCACAACCATCATTCAACCCAAACGTGACAACGATCATCAAACTGACCAACATAGTCAACAACACAAATATAGTCAACGTACCGACAAGCATCAACAACACCAACATCAACAACTTAGAATTAGGCAGTAACACTTCAGCACTTTCATCCCACAACGAAAGATGCTGCATGGTAGTACAACCCAAGACATGCCAAAGATTACATAAGCCAGATAATAGCACTGTATTCAGGTGTATACATAGGAAACACCACACCTGTGGAGAAGTCTGCTCATCTCAAACTGTCCACGCACAAGTGAGGCAACCCTGCAATGGACCAACTTCAACTTGTCCTCCGTCTGTAGCTTACGTGCCTCAACCCAATCCGAGATGTATCTACCAACAGAATTGGCCTTATGTTAATTGTGGAAATGGTCAAAATTACAACTGCGAAGGATGCTATGATCATTATGGCTATGGATTTGAGAGGTATCATGGAAGCATGGCTCCTGATTGTGGTGGATGCTATGATGATGGATACGACTTGGGAGCTCTGTACAGACAAGGTCCTTTTTATAGACCAGGATATTATCACACTCCTCCTTATTACATGGCAGAACAGCTACCAATGTTTCAGCAACCTGTGATACAACAACCTATCATACAACAACCTATGATACAACTACCTATCATGCAACAGCCCTTGATACAACAACCTATCATACAACAACCTATGATACAACTACCTATCATGCAACAGCCCTTCATGCAACAACCTGCCGTGCAACAGCCCATGATACAACAACCAGCCACGCAACAGCCCATGGTACAAGAACCTGCCATGCAACAGCGCATGATACAGCAACCTATCATACAACAGCCCATGATACAACAACCTATCGTTCAACCAATATCTTGTGGAATAAATGGTTGTTTCGGAAACGAATTGACAGATCCTGCTTTCGGCGTTCCTTCTTATAATCCTTACGCTTCTATATCACCTCCTTATCACTATCATACTATCAGGCACCCTAACTATTATCAACCCCAATATGTCTTACCCCAGACTAATTTATATCCTCAATTATCTTACCCTACACGCTATCCCATAACTTATGTAGACGAAAATGAAACGGTTATATCAAACAAAACTTTACACGTGGGTGATAATGATAATCCTTGGGATGAGAATGCTATCATACCATTAAATTCAACTATTAAAATTTATCCATTACCATCTCAACCTAGATATGTATTGCCTTATCAGGTGGCGACTCCTTTCAATTTCAGAAATAGCACTGTTGCGAAGAAAAAAAAGTGAAATATATTTTTTAAGTATTTTTAAGCGTATTTTCATATGTATGTATCTTTTTTAATGTAAAAATAAATATATGTATACATATAATAAATCAGTTTTTAATTCATTTAATATTGCAATATATTACATATGTATGTATATGTAGTAACTTAAAAGGAGTTAACTGAGCTCTCCGTTATGCGGATAAGATAAAATTTTGACCTAATTACATACTGACAGTAACTGTTAGAGATTAGATTATCCACTTTCATTGAGAAATGTCAGTTAAATAAAAAAAAATTACATTTCCAAATTTATTGTGCAATATTTAATCTTTGCATTTCACATACGCGATATCTGTTTCTAGAATTTTTGACACAATTTTGAATGTTGGGAAACATATATAAAGATTTATTACTGCGATATGAATCCAATAAAAGAATGCGGAAAAGACTTTTTTAAGGCATATTTAACTAAAGATAATGTGGAATTACATGCATGCATATGAATAAAAATGATAAATTGTGCATAAAAAAATAATAGACTAATATTTAATTGAACTAGACCTATTCTTCTGATAGTATGTATTATATATTTAGAAGAAAAATTGGATCAAATATATGTACATTTTACATGATTATAGCCTGGACAAATTTTATTACATATTACGAGATTCGACTGTATTGGTCTTGGAGCAATATTATATATTTTTCATGCAATGTATATGTTTAATATAAATAAATATGATTCCTGTCAAGAACTGAATAATATACAAGATTATTTTCCATTTAAATATTTTTATACTTTACAATCGTTTGACTATCTTATCCTCATTGGAGTTTTATTCAATATTATATAAATTATTACTATTATATTACATTTCCTGCAATTCATTTATTATTGTTACGACTTGATAACATTTTTGAAGTGCTTCAACTTCGGCAGTGATTTACCTTAATCTTTTGTAGAGAACAAATTGAAGTTCAGAAAGCTCTATGGCACAGATATATTTTATGATTTATGACTTTTACAATAAGATCTGCTATGGAAAAAATTGAATTTCATTGAATACCTAAACGAATGACAAACAGATAGTTCAATTTATATTTATATTTTTGATATAGAAAATTTGTATTTTAATATCTCACGGCAGGGTTTCCCAAATTTTTTCTGCAATGGAACACTTCGCAAACTCGGAAATTTCAACGGAACGCTTATTTTTTAGGTTAGGTAATTCCTGCTAATAAAAATTTAAAAAAATATTATTAAAACTCGCCCAGAAATCGTTTAAAGGCTGATCTTTGTATTTTTATTTTAAATCAGAGTCGCTAATTAAATTAATTAGATTTTCATAGTCACTTGCCCTTAAGTCTACCGGCTTAGCTGTCACGTAAAATGGATTCCGAACCCAGGAATCGTCCTTACTAGTTCTTGGAAAATATTGCAAATGGTTTGTTTTCAAGTTATGTATGTATGTAGGTGTTCTAAAAATACTTTGGAAACATCTTCATCTACTTTAAAATAGAATTCATTCAAAAATTCTTTGTTAACTTCATTGTACTTTACATTAAAAATATCTGCCAGATATGCAAGTTCTATCAACCACGAAGGATTTGTTAACTTCAACAAAATTATGTCCTGAATTATTTTGTGCCTTCAAGAAAACCAATAACTCGCTTCAAAGTTCATAAAGTATTAATAGTGCTTTTCCTCCGGATAGCCATCTCACTTCAGTATGTAATAAAAGTGTTTTGTCTCCACTACCCATTTCATCTCACAAAATTTTAAATAATCTGGATTGAATTGGTCTTGATTTTACATATGTATTTTATCACTTTCACGGCTTCATCGTAATCATTAAGAGGGCTGTACACCCGAAACCTTAATTTTGTTACCGTTCCTTTCTTCGATATATATATTGAGTGAATGCGACAATATATATATATTGAGTGAATGCGCCAGTTGCGCTTCGACCAGATAAAACGTATTTTAAATTGACAAAATCGAGGTTTCGTATTTTCCTATTTTTTCCTCCAAAACTGGACCAATTTTTAAAAAAAATACATCATCAGTATGAGAAAGATACTTTCTGTGCATCTATCGGCGTATTTTTTTTTAAATCAACCGTTAAATAAGCACGCTGGACTCGTTTCGTGGGTGTAAAAAAGAGGCGATTTTATAGATGTTTGGCGGATCCTAGCTCCTATAAAAAATAATTAATCAAAAAAATAAAACGATAGATGCACCCCAATGGTGGATATCCATAGCATATTAAAAAATTATTCCTCTAGTGCCATAATTGAGGAAGGGGGAAGTATAGTACGTTTGTATGGACAACGCGCTGCTATCCAGCCCTCTTAATACAGTTGAATATATCTTCTCCTGAAGTTTGTCCATTTAAATATGTGCACATAAGTAAATCTTCAATACTTTTATTATATGTGTAACGAAGTAGAAGATCTTTAAATGTGTTGCAAGTGTATAAAACCTTTCCAAATTGTCGCGGAACACCTATTCAACACTAGTGTTCCGCGGAACATGGTTTGGGAAACCCTGTCTTATGGTATGGTAGCTCGTACTTCCTCATTATTTCGAAGTTTCTTCTATGTCCAACCAATGTCATAGAATAAAATATCACCAAAAACACTCCAGGGGGTGAGTTTTAAGAAGGATCACGACGGTGCAGACTGGATATGCCAGCGTTTTTTTTCTTTTTGCATGTGTAAAACTATCTAAAAAAAAACATGTGCCGCGTACCACTCTGTGTGTCTACACCTTAAATATAATACCTCTGTAAATATAAATATAATCACTCTGGAAATGATTAAGGCACAGGCACACATATAGGTACGAAGCACGTGCTTTTTTTAGATAGTTTTACACATGCAAAAAAATGCTAGCACGCCTGGTCTATGCTATTCCACCCAGACCAAAAGTCACCCCCTGGAGTTTTAACATAGGTTTGAGACAGTGATTCCAATATTTTATAATTTACATGACCTGAAGAAACGCCATTCCCAGCTGGAAAACACGAGCACATGCATGGCGTACGATTCAATGTGTTTGCGCTTTGATGCCCGACATACAAAGTAAATATAAATATCGCCCCGATAAATAGTTGCATCACGTTTAATAATCTTCTAAACCGATAACAACTTAAGGATATTTTCGAAATAATTGTATTTCGACTTGATAAAAGGCAATATATCGTACATATGATATTAGGGATGCAATATATCGTACTATTTCCGGTAAGTGGGTCGGTAAATTTACCGGTAAATATATAAAGCACGAAGTATGATGAAATACTACAAAAATACTGAAACCAGATTGTAAAACCAAACGAAACGGTTTATTGCCCATACTAAATCGCTTTATAGCGATAAAAATGTAAAAAAAATGTTTTTTCAACTGATCACTGAAACAATAGCATAATACATATATTAGCCGTTAAAATTATCTAAAGGGATTTATGATAAAAATATTCACGAAAAATTAGTATACACAACCTTTTCCGGTGATTTTTTTAATTTCCGAGCATGAAAGGTGTACTATTCTTATATGTACATACATATGTATAACACTCAAAACCTATTCACTAGCATTATTAATTATTTACCTACATATGTATGTACATACATATATCCCAAGTTCATTTAGTAATCCTTCCGATATACTATTCAGCCAAAAATATATATAATTTCCGAATGGAAATGACGGTAAATATGCACTCCCTAGTTCATAGATATGTGCATATACATATACATATATAGGAAAATCGTTATCGTTCAACGACAATGAGTTTAAATTCGTTTAATTGTGGTTTTTCTTCTGACTAAGACACTTGGAATCGATCATCAGAGAGGGTTTACTGTATTTTCTTATATTTTGTTGAGATTATAGCACGATGTATATCGGCGATAGGTTTAATCCGGTAAGTAGTTACACATTTTCATTTATTTAGATCTGTTAATAGGGTAAATTATATGTATGAAAATATCAAAAAAAAAAAACGAATGGAATGGATGGAGAATGGCTCTCACGGTTTACACGCTAATTCTCACGGTAATTCACTTCCGCACAAAATTGAGTATTTATTTTGTTCTAATTTCAATATAAATTATTAATCCATATTGTAAAATCAGTAAAAAAAATCACCTAAATCATTGTACTAAAAGTGGTTGGTACTACATAAAATGTAGTGGTACTAAAATAGTCTCATAACAGTCATAACCAATATGCTTGAACGTGTATCTACATATGTTTAATTATCGAATTTTGTTTTTATCCTTCTTATATTCCTCAAATACATGTGACCATACACAAAAGTTGTGGGTTGGTCACATCCGTATTTTTTAATTTGATTTTAAAAAATAAAAATCGCTCCAGCATATTATAAAGACAATTCCACCTGGTTTTACAGTCTGATATATGTAACTAAATATTCTTTTCCGTGCTCATTTCTTTGTAGATTAGCATCATTTTAGTAGGTAATCTTTTAGATATTGTCAAGAAATTTCTCAATTTCAATCCTGAGTTTTTCGGGATTACATTTACTAAAACCGGGATTCATAGATATCGAAAAACGCTCGGGATCCCGGAATTCGATTTCCTAACGGGGATAATGATGACGTTGTCGCAAAGATTTGTAACTTTTTATTTTCACTTTCTTATAGATTAATATGTAGTTCAACTTTGTTAGTTATAAAAATCTAAACTGCACGCGGTTACATGTGTCAAAAACGTTAAGCTTTTTAATAAAAAAAAAATGCAATAAATTACATTTTTCAATCAAATTTTCTACAAAAGCGATTAACATATTCGGAAAAATTTTAATGAAATATTTTCATAGATACCTTTCCCAATAATATGGTTTTTGAAAGAAGTATATGTACATACATGTACGAATAATGATTTTTTGACTTTATTTTAAATAGAGATTGTCTAGGCAGAATCTAATGCAAACGGCCACACTATGGGGCCGGATCGAAAAAGTTTAAGCACATAATATTTTGAATTGTTAGAAATATAAGCAGACCAAATTCACCCTGATATTTTGGCCTCCTTGAGTGTCATAAAACTCTATAATAGCAAATATGTATTATACATACGTATATATTCGTTATTATAGCGATCGATAGATGTCATTGATGAAATAATAACACACACTAATTTTTAACACTTGTAATTTTTGCCAAAAAATATTATCATTGAATTATAAAAAAATAAATTATGTATTAATTTATTGAGCTATTTTTTATGAAACTGCTTTATTTAAACATGATAGCAGTTCAAATTAATTTAAATTTCGTAAGCGTTCAATTACATACAAACGAACATGTATAGGTCTTTTAGTTCACGAAGTCTATTAATAACTTGTGTATGTTAATACATACATGTAATGCTGCGTACGGACCAAACCAACGACGATTTTGGTCCAACGATTTAACCAGCAGGATAAAACCAGTAGCGTACAAAATATCGAAATAAAAATTAAATTTAAAAATTGAAATTAAATATCAAAATTAAAAATATTATTATTATATTAAAATTAAATTCAAATATCAAAATAAAATTATAATCAATATATTAAAATTAAAATAAAATATTGAAAGTTAAAACAGAACATGCCCAATTTAAATAAATTTTCGAGATTGACCTAAAATTAGATCATCAACAATCACATACAGGTAATCCTCGACTTTTTTTTGTCGAAGATGTTTTGACTTACGTAGATACGCACTAAGATCGAAAAAAAAATGAAAGAATTATTATTTTTACTTCCCCGTAATGCGCAGTTACTGAGAATATATCATGTGTTAGTATGGGTGACCGAGTGATGGTTTCAACCCGACATGTTGTCGGTTTATCAAAGGAAATTTTGTTGTCTTCAATTGTTTCTCTCGTCGAAATAAATCAAATAATTAAATCCATCTCAGAGGTAAAATTTATCGGATAATGTGTGATTATTAATTTTATTTCGACGAAAGAAAAAAAAAACCCTTTGACAAATCACCGACATTTTTTTTGTTAAATATTTCATCGACGGCGAAACACATTGTGTATCGTGACGACTTATAAGAAACAATAACAAGGTTTTTTTCGCTCGTAATTATAATATTTCTCTGGTTGTAATGCATAATATAAGCATTTTCTATCAAAATGTACGAGGCCTTAAATCTAAACTGGATGAATTAGGTTCTAACTCGGCTATTCAATGTGCTGACATCCTGGTACTAACGGAAACCTGGCTTGACGACTCTGTGCATGATTCTTTTTAATTTACATTAATGACATCTCAAAAATAATTAAGTATTCAGACTATCTTTTATTCGCCGATGACCTTAAGCTTTTTATGACAGTTAAGTCTCATAGTGACGCAGCCCTTCTCCAATTGGACTTAGATGCGCTGTCAAGTTGGTCTGTCGATAATAAATTATTTTTTAGCATTCAAAAATGCTGTGTTCTCAATGTGACAAGATCTTCAAATCGCTTGATTTATCCATATCGCCTAAGTGGTGTTGAATTAAAGTTTGTAGATGAATATTGCGATTTGGGGGTCTTGTTCTCGAATAATTTTCAATTTAAACGACACATAGACAATATTTGTTTGCGTGCAACAAAAATGCTGGGATTCTTACTAAGAGTTAGCAAACCTTTCCAGAGTACGTTGGTGCTTAAAATTCTTTATGAATCTTTAGTACGTAGTATTCTAGAATTTTCTTCTATTATATGGAATCCTACCCATATAACTCGTTCATTGAAGATTGAGAGAATCCAAAAGCGGTTTCTCAGATATATTTATTTGAAACAGTATGGTTATTATCCTTGGCTATATCCTAGTGCATTCCTATTAGTTGCGTTAGGTTTCAACTCATTGGAGTCTCGTCGGAATATGTTACTGGGAAGACACTTTTTTAAGCTGTTGAATGGGATAATACACAATCCTCAGGTTCTAAAGGAATTTAGGTTTAATGCACCTTGTAAATTCAGGGACATGAGAAATCGTGATTTGTTTATTGATCCTTTGGCTCGCACAAATATGTTGTCAACGGCTCCTATATCTAGAGCGATATATCTGCTTAACAGGATTTCTGGTGAAATTGACCTCTTCAATATAAAATATACTTATCTGGTTGAGTGGTTGTTGAGGAATGCCAGTGGTTGATTTTGCCTATTATAAATATTAATGATTGTTATTACTTTATCTATGTTTTTTCTTTTTTTTTATGATTTTATGATTTTAATGATGTTGTGTTAATATTGTTATTATTATAAGTTATTATTACTGTTATCATGTTATTATTACTGAATGACCGGCCACAGCGACGCGTTGGAGATCTCTGTAATGTCACTGTGGCTAATATGTTAAATAAATAAATAAAAAATAAAAAAAATATCGTCGTAATTCAAAACATTGTTGTAATTCAAAACATCAACGATGATCTAATTTTAGCTCAATCTCGCTCGTTAGCTTAATTTTGATATTTAATTTCAATTTTTTTATTTAATTTTTATTTCGATATTTTGTACGCTACTGGTTTTAAAAGTTGGCCCAAAATCGTCGTTGGTTAAATATTTCCGAAGGGGGAAACACAGTTGTTATCGTGACGACTTAAAAGAAACAATAACAAGGTTTTTTTCGCTCGTAATTATAATATTTCTCTGGTTGTAATGCGCATCGTCGTAATTCAAAACATTATTGTAATTCAAAACATCAACGATGATCTAATTTTAGCTCAATCTCGCTCGTTAGCTTAATTTTGATATTTGATTTCAATTTTTTTATTTAATTTTTATTTCGATATTTTGTACGCTACTGGTTTTAAAAGTTGGCCCAAAATCGTCGTTGGTTTGGTGCGTACGGAACATAAAACAAATGCGTGTAAATTGTATACAGGCAGAAACATCATTTAACAAGAAGAAAAAAATACTGTTCAGTTTTCTTTCATGGTACACATGTAGGCATGCAATAAGAAAAACCATAATTAATTAATCAAATAAAAAGTACAGCAAAAAGAAATAAAATGAAAATAAAAAATGTACCATGAAATAAACTGAACAATATTTACTGCTGGCTAAATGACTTTCTACCGGTATACAATTTACGGGCATTTCTTTTCAATAATCACACAAGTTATTATTTTATTAATAGAAAGACCTATAATTAATATTTTTCATTAAATTATTTTTTATACAATTTTACCTGATAATTAATAAAAAATACATTTGCAATACAGCATTATTTTGAGTTAAATTCATACATATATATATATATATATATATATATATATATATATATATATATATATATATATATATATATATATATATATATATATATATATATACATATATATATATATATAAATATATATATATATATATATATATATATATATATATATATATACATACATATATATATATATATATATATATATATATATATATATATATATATATATATATATATATATATATATATATATATATATATTTATATAAACAAAAATCAATGTTTGTCTGTCTGTCTGTCACGTACGCGTTCCTATACCATTCAACCGATTGCGATGAAACTTACATGAGTTATTATGTCTATGCCCGCGATGGTTTATGTAAAAAAATCCTCCAAAAATGGGAACGGGAACGTGAAAACAGGAATGAGTGGCATTGCAACGCTATAATTTCAAATGTGTTCACATCGCCACCTGCGTTGGTAGGGTAAAATAAAAATAAAAAATGGAATAATTTATTATATAATTAATGTGTACTGTAATTTGATTTTGATTTTTAAATGCTTTTTATTATTACGAAATTATGTTCACAATACATATTATATCTATTTTAATAGCTACTGATCTACTGATCATTTTTTATTTTAAAATTTAATTTAATTTGGTTAGTAATCATAGTATTATATTATTTTAATGTTAATGCACAGCATAATAGGAAAAAGAGTAATTTAATTTGATTATTAAGTATTAATTTGAAACTGAAACATTTATCACTGAAGCACATTTATGTAGCACAGATTTAGAAACTAAAGCACGAGCCAAAACTCTGGATAAATCAGATTACCACGACTTTAAATCAGGAACGGGAATTGCATGCATTATTGTGGCATTGCAACGCATACCGGGTTCAGCTAGTTAATAATAAATTTCATAAATTAAAAAGTTAATAATAAATTTCATAAATAAAAAAGTTAATAATAAATTTCATAAATTAAGAAGTTAATAATAAATTTCATAAATTAAAAAGTCAATAATAAATTTCAAAAATTAAAAAGTTAATAATAAATTTCATAAATTAAAAAGTTAATAATAAATTTCATAAAGTTCATAAATAAAAACCGTTAATTTTGTGAAATTGAGTGAAAATTAAATTTGGAATTTTTAAAAAATTTCAAAGTCATATGACGTTCAATTTCACAATCAATTCGATATAAATATCAATACGATAAAACCATCCCAGGATATGTATGTATTTGTATACATATTAGGAGATTCATTGAGTGAATTTTTCACCATTAAATTAAATAAACCGACATATTTTAGAACGGCCCTATCTATTTTATTATATTAGTTTTCAATCAATTACTTACATACATATAAATAGTCAAATTACACGTGTTCTGTATACTACAATTTATGTAATTATTTTCAGATAAACTTTGGAATTCTTCTAATACTAATTCAGTCCAACTACCAAGTGAAAGCACAATGCTCCCGTGGCAAATATCTCACGAATGGAGTATGCATCCCACCCTCATCAACCATATGCCCATCTAATAGCATATACTCGAACGGACTATGTCGCTATAGATCTGACTATCTGTGCTCAGGTGGTACAGTTTACACCAGTGGAGTGTGTGCCAAAGCTCCAGTAACTATAGCTTGCTCTCAGAGCCCCCAACAATGTGCCCAACCCATGGTCTGTTCCTCGGATAACATGGAGTTGTGTCCCTACAAACAGGTCTGTCCCCAGAACACGGTTATGTACAACGGAAACTGCGTAGCCAAGAGTATAGCTCGGTGTCCCACAGGATCCGTACTCCAAAATGGACACTGCGGCCGTCCGTCAATCTGCCCTGTAAACTCTTATCTAAGGCAAGGTGGATGT
This sequence comes from Arctopsyche grandis, assembly GCF_051622035.1. NCBI lineage: Eukaryota > Metazoa > Arthropoda > Insecta > Trichoptera > Hydropsychidae > Arctopsyche > Arctopsyche grandis. The sequence goes on along the minus strand of NC_135367.1, from coordinate 24,056,530 downwards.
ATCGAAATTCCAAAACTAGAAGTAACAGAACTGACGAGCTGTCCTTTGGGATCGCATAGATCTGGCCATATTTGCGTGCAGGATTCAAACGTGGTCTGTCCTCTTGGGTCTGATTTCGTCAATGGCATTTGCTCTAGAGAAGAAGAGTGCACTGGGGATCATTTTATTCATAATGGAGTGTGTGCCCAGTGTCCTGTCAATGCTGAATACACCAACGGCGAGTGCATTCAGTGCAGACCAGATATGATCTTGAGTAATGGACGCTGCTCTTGCGAACCAACCAAGATCTTGTTGAACGGCGACTGTGTCCACATCAACCAAGTTCAATGTCCCGACTATGAAATTGCAACCAATGGAAAATGCACACCCAGATACTGCTACGGCAATAGGTGTTGCTTCGATTCATTTTGCAACTCTTGTTTCGACAGTTGCGAGCAACTAAACACAGACTCCTCTTCCTTATCGATATGCCAGAGTAACTGCATGAACAATTTACCTCCGACAATTGAACCAGTACACTCTCCCGTTCAAATAGTTCCAATTGCTCTCCCGACTCAAAATTTTACAACATCCGATACATATTCAGACTACGCCAACATCATGAATATCACCAACATCTTAAACAACACAAACGTACACAACGTCGTAACCACAGCAAACAACAGCAACATCAACCGCATCAAACTAGGAACAGATTCGAACGCGTCCCAAACAACTTCCAACAACGAATCAGCTGTATATTCAATCGAAAAAGAAGAAAACTGTTGCGTCATCTCAGAACCCAGGAGATGTAAGATGCGAAATAATAAATACCGTTGCACTCACAAAAGACGACACACTTGCGGTGAGGACTGTCTCCAAACAGAAGAAGCACATTATAAAACTAGACCAGTTTTCATACCACCACAACCACCTCAAATAATCTATCAACAACCTCCACCTCAACCACCACCACCTGTAATCATCTATCAGGCAGCTCTACAGCCGCCACCCCCAACCGAACAAATCATAGTCCAAGAACCTCAACCTCAATACGTGCAACAGTCTCAATACGTGGAGCAACCTCAATACGTGCAACAATCTCAATACGTGGAGCAACCTCAATACGTGCAACAATCTCAATACGTGGAACAACCTCAATACGTGCAACAATCTCAATACGTGGATCAACCTCAATACGTGCAACAATCTCAATACGTGGAACAACCTCAATACGTGCAACCTCAATACGCGCAACAAACTCAATACGTGCAACAACCCCAATACGTGCAACAACCCATGTACATAGAACAACAACAACAACAACAACAACCCGCAGTCTTTCAACAGCCCCAAATTGTTACTAGCCCTATGGTAATCCAACAACAACCTCCTGTCATGCAACAACCTCAAATTATACAACCTACAGTTGCACAACAACTTCCAATTTGCACTTACCAGAATAGTTGGAAATTTGTTCATTGTTTACCACAACAAAATATAAGTAATGATTTTATTTTAATATGAAATAAACATGAAAAATTTATATATTTTAATTTATTTTTTTTATTTTTAGATTGTGCCACTTGTGATAGAAAAGTGTGTGGGACATATTGCTATGCACAGCAAAACGTAATAGGATGAAATATTTTTCAACATCAATTCCATTATCTTTAATAAATATCTTTTTATATTCAAGTCAACAATATGTATATAATAATATTAGTATGTAATATTATAGTATAAGAATAAATTAAATAAATATAATCGATTTTGTATCAAGAAATAAATATGGGTTATAATTTTAGTAATCTGATGTATGTAAATTATGCATATTGAGATTCTATTACTTTTAATGAAATATAATTCATATAAATTTTGGATGGTTTCATTTAAATTATAGGAAACGTAGATACGATTCTGAGACATTTCTTCACGGACACTTCATCGCAGGATATTATATCGCGAACAACTTCATCGTGGTGGCATTTTATCGCACGAGCATTTCATCGCAGTGGCATTTCATCGCGGTGGCTTTTCACCGAACGAACATTTCATCGCAGGGACTATTATTCAAATATTTGGAACAATGTTTTTTTAAATCAAAGTTACTCTTTTTTACAAGGATTTTATAAGCATCACTTCACTGACAAAATTCCTAAATTCTTCCGATCGCTTTGAAATTTTGCCATTTTGCGAGGTTTGACTGCCGATAGAAATTTCAAGTTCGATGGAGAAATATAATCGTAATAAACCCGTTTAAGAATCCAAAAATTTCGGAGATAGTGACAGCTAACCTTTTGCCACTAGCCTGTAGCCTTATATTTTTAACTTTCCACCCCCCCCCCCCCCCCACCCAATCATTTTATCAGATTAATTAATAAAAATAATTGAAAACTTCAACCAGCAAAAAATCAACAAAACTATAAATTAGACTATTTTAAAATGCCACTTCGGTGAAAAGTACGTGCGATGAAATGGTCACGCGATTAAATGTCCGACACCATATGTATATTATTTAATATATATTTCAATTATAAAATCAATAATTGTAAAACTATACTTGTAAATCAAAAATATGCTGTTTTCTGAATTTATTAAATCCAAACATATATGAAATGTTTAATACGGCACCTCGACGTGTGGGACTTTAGCGGGCAGATTACGCAGATTACTTTAGCGCTCAGTACAATGAGCGTGCAAAATAAGTTTATTTTGTATCGTCGATTGCTCATTTAAAGAAATTTACAAGCCTACGATAACTTTTCTGCCAAGATTACATATTATTTAACGTTAATTGGTACTTTAACAAACTTATTCTCGAATTAAAATTGTCATCAATTAGAAAAAAATCTATGCACCGTTTAAGAGGGCTGTACACCCGAAACCTTAATTTTGTTGCCGTTCCTTTCTTTGATATATATATATATATATATATATATATATATATATATATATATATATATATTGAGTGAATGCGACAATATATATGTATATATCAATATATATATTGAGTGAATGCGACAGTTTCGCTTCGACCAGATAATACGTATTTTAAATCGACAAAATTGAGGTTTCGTATTCTATTTTCTCCTCCAAAACTGGACCAATTTTTAAAAAAATTTCCTCATCGGTATGAGAAAGATATTTTCTATGTTTATATGCTCGTATTTTTTTAAAAATCAACCGTTAAATAAGCACGCTGGACTCTTTGCGTGGGTGTAAAAAGAAGCAATTTTATATATGTTTGGCTGCTCCTAGCTCCTATAAAAAATAACTGATCAAAAAAATAAAACCACAGAAACATGCCTATGGTGGATATCCATAGCATATTAAATAATTTCTCTAGTGCCATAATTGAGGAAGGGAGAAGTGTAATACGTTTGTACGGACAAGGCGCTGGTGTCCAGCCCTCTTAATAAGCTTGAATTAAAATATAAGATATTATAGGGAAAATTGGCTTACAATTTCTTCTCAATTTTTTTTTTTTTTTTTTTGTGCCATCTTATCGATTCCCGATAAATCATCACCAGCGATATCGTTGCTCTTCAGATCATGTACGGGCACTACGGAATCATCACTCCGTCCCCAAAATTGTGAATTGGGCTTCTGAATCTCTCAGATTCAGAACACCAATTCGTGAGGCTTTTTTCGCTTTAAACGCCTCTGCTGGTGAGTTGTGTCCAATAGCTGCAACGCTTCTATGTTAGGGTGACGGTGCAGTCTCAACTCGTGCCTCCCGGCGCATTCTCGGATGACTTCTTTTACTTTTTTTATTTTAAGGTCCTTGTGGATCTCTTCATTTGTGACGAAGCAATATGCATCGGTGATAATCCTCAAAAACTGGTTTTGACATCTTTGCATTTTTTCGATATTGGATGGCTTACTGCATCCCCACAGTTGTATGCCATATGTCCATATTGGCTTCACGATTGCCTGGTATATCAGTTTTTTGCATTGTAGGTCTAATTTGGAGTGTCTTCCTATTAGCCAATGCATTTCTCTTTGTTTCATTCGAATCTGTTCTATTTTTTTTTTAATGTGATGCCCCCACGTAAGCTTTGAGTCAAGATGCAGTCCTAAATATTTGGCTGACAAAGCTTGTGGAACTTGGATTCCGTTTATGAAAGTCTGAGTGCTGACACTATTTCGTCGCAGTGCAAATGTGACCTGCATTGATTTTAGCTCGTTGAGTTTCATTTTCCAGTCCTTGGTCCATTTGCTGATCTTGTCCAGTGCACGCTGCAGGCGTTCAAATGCTTCCTCCTGCGACTCGCTCGATGACATAATGACTGTGTCATCTGCAAATGTTCCAATGAATGTCTCTTCGCTTGTCGGGATGTCAGCAGTGTATATCAGGTACAGTATAGGCCCTATTACTATTAAAAGTTAGAGAATGCCTCCTCATGAGCAACTCTGAATTTGCGTCCGGATAAGTATGATTCCAGTAATTTGACATAATTTCCAGGTAATGACTTGCTGATTTTGTGGATAAGTCCTTCGTGCCATACCCTGTCGAAGGCCTGTGAGACATCAAGAAATACAGCCGGACAATACTTTTTTTTCTCTAGCGATTGCTCTATTTTTGAAATAACACGGTGCACTTGATCGATGGTAGAATGTTTCGACCTAAATCCAAATTGGAAGTCGGGAACATCGATTAAGGGCTTGAGTCTTTTTAATAATAGTTTTTCGAATAGCTTAGAGATCGCAGGCAACAAGGATATTGGTCTGTATGATGTTACTTGTTCGGGTGACTTTTCTGGTTTCTTCAACATTATGATTTGAGCAGTTTTGAAGCACTCTGGCACATGCTTGAGCCGGAAACATGCATTGTATAAGTATGTTAGCATGATAATAGCCTTTTTCGAAAGTTCCTTGAATAGTGAGATTTCGTCAATTCCAGGTGCCTTTTTAGGATTTATATTGTCATCTATTTCTTTAGCTACTTCCATAGGGGTGACAGTTTTGATTAGTTGCTGTGGTTGATACATTGGTGTATAATCAGCATCAGATTGAATATTGTGTGGTTGGAATACTGTCTCTAAGTGTCGTGCAAACAGCTCAGCTTTTTCTTTGTTGCTTCTTATCCACTCTCCTTGCGCATTTTTCAGAGGTGGTATTTGTAGAATTGGTCGTTTGAATTTCCTAGTTGCTTTCCATAGTGAATGATTTTTATCAGCTGCAGGGCCCAAACCTTCCAAATATTTTTCAAAACAATTTTGTTTGTGCTCTTTAATAAGTCGGTTAACTTTGTTACTTATGTGGTTAAATTCTCTTTTGTCTGCAATATTTCTGGTTCTATGCCATATTCGTCTTGTTCTACGTCTTTCTTTAATCAATTGTCTAATTTCCATGGGGTAATTAATGATTTGGTCCGGTTTTTCTTTTGGTACAGGTGTAGCTTCTTTCGCAGCCTCTCGTACAGAGTCAATAAAATTTTGAGTGTGTAGTTCGAGATCTTCTATAGTTTTAAGTTTCACTATTAAATTTATTGATTGGTCTAGTTTTTTTCTGAACATATCCCAGTTAGTGCGTTTATTTGTCAGGTTCTGTCTCCTTATTATTTTAATTACCAGTGTGCTCAGTGTCATCAGCACTGGTGTGTGATCAGAAGTAAGGTCCTCTATTCCTTCGACCTCAATGTGGTTTGGGGCTATTCCTTTGGATATAAAAAAGTCAATTAAATCTGGTACCTTTTTACTGTCGGTCGGCCAGAAGGTTGGTTTTTGTGAGGAATGATACTCGCACGAGGAGCTCTGAATCGCGTATAGAAGGTTGTTTCCTTTACCAGGAGTTATAAGTCGTGATCCCCAAGCTGTATGTTTAACGTTGTAGTCTCCTCCAATAATAAATCTTGGCCCAAGGGAATTAAAGATGTTTATAAATTGGTATTTTGTGATGGTATGCTTTGGAGGACAATATGCTGCAGCAATATTTAAGTCAGCATTGCCATATTTAATTGTGATGATAGTAGCTTGCATGAATGGTTCTCTGATATCTTTTTGTTCGAAGTGCTGGATATTTTTTTTGATTAAAATAGCAGTACCACCGCGAGCTCGTTCACTAGGATGTGTTGTCCAATAAGCTGAGTATCCATTTATCTTTATGTAACTTCTTTGTGAAAAGTGTGTTTCTGATATTAGTGCTAGATCGATGTTGTTTGTCTTTAAAAACACTAAACTATAGCTTAATTAATTTTCTGTTTAAATCTTAATCTTATACTTAATTTTCAGTCAAAAAAAGGCTTCAATACTAAGAACGATTAAATACACTTCACGTATAGTATAGCTCCTATTCTAACCAAATATTACATAATGCTGTCAGTTGATAATTTAAATATTTTTTTGTCTGTGCTAAATTTGATGTGATTTTTAATAAAAAAAAATATGTTTACTACGTCAACATATCCTATGCGAATTATCAAAGGCAACATTTGTGTGTCAAAAAATTTTAAGATAAGATTTTCCATCGAATTGACATTGTTTAGCACCATTGCCATTCAAGCAACGGAAGGGGCGCGACTGTTAGCCGGAATAAAGGTAAAATACATAATACATTTAAATATATTATGTCATCACTTAACGCTTGAGTCAAATCTTGGTGCAATAATTTAATTTAGCTTATGGCAATATTATAATTTTTGAACAAATATTTGAAGATAAATCATTCCACTGTAATACATATTGTATGTCTTCAATGAAACAAATTTATATTTATGTATATGTATGTACATATGTATATTAAAAAAGCTTGTCAAAACGTTACAATTTCAATTCAAGTTCAATTTAAATGTCAATAAAAAGCGTTATATATGCATATATGTATGCTACCATCCAAATATACATTTCGTTCGATAGTGAACAAACTAGTTTGTTCATGCACAAACTATTAGGCGTTAGTTTAAATATTCTCATTATTTTGTCCCATCTTCTATGTATTCTTACCCTGGGTTACAATACATTTTATACCAGGAAGGCTTTACAGGTAAACCCCAATGCGCCTTCCTGGCCAATTACAAACAATGTAGCATTTTTATTACACAAGTCGCTGAATTACGAGACACTGAAAACTCGCAAATTAACGAGACATCTATGAATTAATCCCTTCAAGAGTTCCACAAGGTTCTCGCCTTGGACCACTTATATTTATGATGTTTATTAACGATCTCATTCATCTTCTGCAGTGTCAATGCTTACTCTATGCTGATGATCTTAAAGTTTTCCATCCTATCAATAGTGTATCGGATTGCTTAAAATTACAATCCGTCATTGATACAATATCCGAATGGTGTAGTGTAAACCTTATGCATCTCAATATTTCAAAATGTTTCTCATTGACACTTTCCAGAAATCATAATCTATGTAATTAATTAACTCCATTTACAATATTAATAACTAAGACCTTATAACGAAAAACTGTGCCAGAGACTTGGGTATTCTAATATATTGCAAACTGTCATTTAATGAGCATTTTAACCATATAGTCATTAATTCATATAAACTATTGCCGATTGCGAAGCCCTTTAAGAATCCGCATACTCTAATATTGCTCTATAACAGTTTGGTTCACGGTAATATGGAGTATGCTTCAGTTATATAGTCTCCTTATTACCAAACTCACATACATAGATCATTCAGAATCGTTTTCTGCGCCATTTATCCTATACAAGACACCTATACAAAACAATTTAACAAGACCAGTCGTCTTGTTAAATTGTTATCATCTTATAATGACAAACCCCTTAAACATGTGAGCTCTTCACGAAGAAATATAATTTTTGTATCAATGTTATGAAAATAAAGGAAATCACTGAATTTTATAAACCGGAAGTGGGATTTTTCCTCTTAGAAAAGTGAAAAATGTTGAGACCACGATTATTTCCACACTCCTGAACGTATCAAGCTGAAAAATTATATTTGTATTCTTTATGCATTAACTTAGAGCTTATAAGGTTTTTGGTCAGAATTCATATAGTAGTATTTTTTTTTTTAATTTTTCATTATTTTATTATTATTTATTTATTATTATTATTTTATTTCGACCTTTTTAATTATTTTTATCTTCTTGACATTTATTGTGTATAATATTTATAATAATTTTGAGTAATGAAAAAATCTGACAACCGGAAGTTGAACTTTGTCTTGTGTAAGTTTCCCTATATTTGCACTCAATTTGTATCGAAAATGCTCTCATAACCGGTATGTGTTAACGTGCATGTATATTTAATTATAGAATTTTGTTTTGTGACCTTCTCATATTCCTCAAATACATAGATAAAGTCATGGGTTGGTCACATCCGAATTTTTTAGAATAGTAGTAAAGGTATTTATAGCAACGTTGTAATACGGTTCCGTGGGATTTGTTTTTTAAATGCTTGGCTTTTGACATCTCAAAGGCTTATGACAGCTCAAAAGTTTTGACAGCTTAATGTTTCATGCGACAGCTGGTGAGTATTTAAAGATAGCTTTTGACTTTAGCACCTAAGCTAAAACCAATAGATAGTGCATGCACAAATTAGTATGTTCATGAACGAACCCGAGTGGACACTTGGACTTCGGACAAAATGGTTCACTATTTTCAATTACTATTGTCAACCTTTTTTCGCCCTCTTGCTTTGTTGGACAATAGTGAACCATTTTTTGTGAATAAAAGAAATCTGTCCTACATACACACACATATATATATATATATATATATATATATATATATATATATATATATATATATATATATATATATATATATATATATATATATATATATATATATATATATATATATATATATATATATATATATATATATATATATATATATATATATATATATATATATATATATATATATATATATTTATATATATATATATATATATATATATATATATATATATATATATATATATATATGTATGTTTGTACCAATGGCGTCTAGGGATCTTTGTAAGTCTGCTAAATTAACCTAACCCAGGGGTCGGCAAACTTATTTGTCAACAGGGTCAAATCTCAACAGTATGTACAACGATTGAGATTTCTTTTGAGAGCCAAATTTCTTTATATGCACATACATTGGTAGGTACACTGTTTATTAAAATTAAAGTTTTGTCTTAATTAAAGTATAGAAACACAGAATAAAACTCGATTAATATTAATCTTACTTAATAATAATCTTATTTATTAATAAAAATTAAATTGTAAGTAAGGTATCCAAAAAATTAGATCATGACTAAAGCCCGGATAACCAGCGTGCCGTTTAGTGTTCAAATGTTGTAATTGCATTGCTAAAGGTTTGCCGAACCTTTTTTACAAAGCATTTACAACAATTGAACAATGAGTGGCACGCTTTGGGTTCGTACTCTAATCATGACAACACTTAATGTGAACAATGGCCTTGCATCTCCTTGGAAATTTGTAGTAAGTCAGGTTTATATGCTGTTGATTTTAATTTTAGGCACTATTCCAGGCTCTCATAAATAAAACGACTTCTCAGTTTACTTTTGATAAGGTTCGTGCTTGAAAAATATTGTTCGCATGAATATGTAGAACCGAAAAGGGAAATAATAGAAAACGCTATTTTTTTCAACTGACCACATGAGTCAGACCTCAAGTCTCCAGGTCTTTCAAAACAAACCACTTTTGATGTGAACTAAGTTCACGTTCTTTTTTCTCCAATATTCCCATATCAACACAAAAACGTTCAAATTTAGAGAGCCATAATTCTTTGTTTTTTAAATCCACCAATTGTATTTCGAAGTTGCCAATGTCAACAATAAAGGGAGAAAGATGAAATTCTGTTACAGTTGCATTGAGAGTCACTTTGCAGTTTCTGAATTCCTGAAACCTGTTGAGAAAAGCTTCCCTCATATTTAAAATAGCAAATATTTTGAAATAACAAATGTCAATATCAGAATTATTCTCTTGGCGATGTTTCAGCAGGCTTGGAAAGTGAATCAAAGTTTCTCTTTCAAAATCTTGAGCAAAAAAGGATAATTTGTTTTCGAATGAAATAAATTCTAACATCAAAAAAATTGTGTTTCCTCTTCCCTGTAGTTTACGATTAAACTGATTTAGATGAAACGTAACGTCTACCATAATTTTTTTTTTTTGGATTCACTGATTGTTCGTTAGTTCTGGATAGTGTATACCCTTAACAAAGAGAAATGTTTTAATTTCTGTTATTAAGGAAGCAAAACTTTTTCTCTTGATAACCAACGTACCTTGTCATGCAGCAGAAGATCTGCGTACTCACTTTCTGTTTCAACTAAAAAATCTTTATATTAGCGATGATTAAGAGCATTAGCTATAATGGAGTTGATTATCTTAATCACCAATTCCATAACTTTGCGAATTTCTTCTGTAAATGTCTGCGTACAAAGCGCTTCTTGGTGAATGTAACGTCTACCATAAAATATTATTTTGGATCCACTGATTGCCCATTAGTTCTGGATAGTGTATACCGTTGTCAAGGAGAAATGTTTTAATTTCTGTTAATAAGGAAGCGAGTAAGCAAGTACCTCGTGATTCATTTTTCCTTTCAAAATAGCAACAAATCCTTTTCTTACGCCGGTCATACTTTTCACTCCATCTGTTGAAATTCGAATAATTTTAGAGCACTTTAAATTATTTATTTAGAGCACATTAGAGAGCCACGGTTTGCCGATCCCTGATCTAACCTTATACCTTCTGCTTATTGGAGATTTTTAGAGACTGATAGATTCTGTGTAAGTATTGAAATCTGAATCGGAACTCTAATATCTGTATTGGAATTGATTACAGTAAGCAAAAAAGATCACTTTTTCTAACCGATCTGTACTAATTTTGAACCACTAAGTTCGAATATGACAATGTTCTTTGTTGGATTTTTCTCGTTTATGAGAAATAAACGCTTGAATCAAAGTTTTTACGGATTTTTGGCTATTTAACTCAAAATCTAGTTTTGTTGTGCCAAATTGGGTATTGGAATCAATAGTCTGATGTATTTTCTATCGATGGTGATTTTTATTGATTTAAAATACTTATTATGTAATGATGTAGCTAATTTTCAAAAAAAGTCAAAATTTTTTTTTTCACACATTTTTTTCTCGAACTACATATTATGTATCCGTTGGATTGGTTTTCAATCTTATATTTTTGACTTTTAAAATTCACTAGATAATTAATTATACGTATTTTAAAACAATAAAGAATTACAATCAACAGAAAAAACATCTGATTATGGATTCAAATACTTACTTTTGGCACAGTAATAATAGATTTTAAATTAAAGACTATAATAGCTATAAATATGCCTTATATCTCATAAATGAGGAGAAGCCAACAAAATCAATGTCATATTCTAATTGATTGGGTCAAACTTATATAGATAAATAGTTCGTAGCAATCTGACATACATACATATGTCATCCATGCCAATATTTTTAAAAGTTTCCATCAAACGATCGTCTTGGACACGGTCAAAGGCCTTTCCAAAGTGGAAATGCTTTTTTAAAGCAGATATACACTGGTTTACGGACTTCTCTGCATTTTTTAAGTAGTGTTTTCATTAGAAGTAGGATAGTCACAGTGCTATCCATTGTTTGGCAAACCTTTAACAATGCATTTACAACCTTTGAACAATACACGGCCCCCTCAGGCTCCGGTGACTAGTTTTCATGCATACAAGGGCCTCTCGCGTACCTAAGACCCTTCTGAACCCAAAATGCTCTCTGCCAGTCGCCTCTTCACACATGAGTGAATTTTGCCCTGTAGTAGTCTATAATCCTTAATAAGATCTTCAATGTATAACTCATTAGTAATGATTGGCCTAATGAGTCATTAGGGCAATTATTAACATTACTCTTTTTTGGTAACGGGACTAATATGAAATTTTGCCTGAAACAAATTCCTCTTCATCTTCATCTACGTACATATTCACATAAGCGACAATAAAATACAATTCCTCCACCAATATCATTATCCTCCACCAATAACATTATCTTCATCGCAATTACATATCTTCTATAATTTTTACTTTGTCAATGTAGGTACATAGTAACAATATGTAGTTTTGTAATCATGCGAAAATTCTAGAAAATGCTCTCACAGCCGGTATGTGTCAACGTGTATGTATGTTTAACTATCAATTTTTTTTTATATGTACTTCTAATATGTGTTATATACGTAGATAAGGTCATGGATTGGTTACATCCGTTTTTTTATAAACAAATATCAAAAGCAAATTTCGGAAACGGCCACTTACGTTTACGATAACACTATTGAATAGTTTCTTTATTATATAATATACAAAAGCGTAACCCTATGAATTCGTAACCCAAAAATCTAACAAATCGTTTATGTAGTATATACAACAAGGTACACTTTTAAAACTCGCAACGTCCCAATCGTTCAAATATACGCACGTGCAAATATATCAAGTATCGACAATACACCCTTTGAATCATCAAAGTGTCTAATATCATTCATAGATATGTATATATTTTTTGACTTTTGAACCACTTCAGTATTTTCATTTGTTCAGCTTTTTCTGCCAATATGTATATATATATATATATATATATATATATATATATATATATATATATATATATATATATATATATATGTATATATATACATATTTTGTATTATATGTATGTATATATTCAGCTATTTTCATTTTTAATATATTCCTACTAGCCTTTTAAGTAATTCATATTCGAATTCAATTCGACTAGTCAATTATATCTCTACAAGCGCAAATATATAATACTTTCAACAATGTCCGCCAGTTGTAATATATCAATTCAGTTTTGACAGCTCTGATGTTTTTATGAATGTTTTAGAATTCAATAATGCGTTAATATTTGTTAGATATTACGAATAAAGGTAATAAGCACCATATTACGATAACTCTAAGAATGTGTTCAAAATAAAAATGTGACTTTCCAACTCAATTTACTAGTCGAAAGACGTTTTCGTCTTACCTTGTACCAACTTGAAGTTGAACAGTATATTCAGTTGTAATTTATTTTGACCAGTTGGAATATAATTCGCCAAGTGAATCAACTTACGTAGGTTAGACGGAATATATTCCAACCAGTCCAAATATATTACAACTGAAAAAACCCAAGTGATAGGTTATATGGAATACACATATTACAACTAGAAGATACACTTTAACTGTAACATATACATGCATACATAAATTTGTACATCATGAAGCATTCTTTACGTATTCTTCAAGCACATCAAAATACTTAACAAAACATATTTCTCCAATATATAATTTAGTGTTTCTTCCACTTGTTCTAAAATGAAAACCCAGAGCTTGTATATTTGTTTGAAACCGAATGCTTTTTGATGTTGATTATACTTTCAGATGCTGAGAAGGATCTCACTATTCATCCTACTGCTATCGTACATTGTCAATTCTAAAACCACAACGGCCGATATAACAATAAACGAAAGAACCGAATGCCTCCAAACGGACTTCAACGAACGTATACAATGCATCAACAAGCTCAGAGAAAAACGTCAAATCACATACAATACAAACATTTCATGCACCGGAAGTGATTGCAATCAACCTTGCAATGTAATCGACTGCGACGTAATAACCCCACCAGCATTCGTGGAACCCATCATAGACGTTTGCTTAGAATCCTGCCTGTTTTCCTGCACCGGAAACAACTGCACCGAAAGATGCGAACTGTCCTGTCAAACTCCACTGATAAACACAACAAAATCCGAAATAATCGTAGAACCTTTGATAGTTGCAACAATACGACCCATAGAAATATTAGCGCCTCAAAGTCCACTTAATCAAATTGAACTACCTCAAAGTCCACTAAATCAAATTGAACTACCTCAAAGTCCACTAAATCAAATTGAACTATCTCAATTTGCACCCGTCCCAGTTCAACCAGCACCCAACGTAACAACGATTATCAGACTAACAAACATCATCAACAACACTAACATAGTCAACGTGCCGACAACGCTCAACAACACCAACATCAACAAGATAGATTTAGGCTCAAACGACTCATCAAAGTTACTAAACAACGGAAAAGCGAAAAACGTAAAGTGCTGCTACGTAGTTCAACCCAGATTTTGCCAAAACACTGTCGACTCAGAAAACAAAACATTAGTCAGATGCATTCACAGACAGCATCGAACTTGTGGCAAAATCTGCACTTCTAGAACTCTCCACGCACAAGTGAGGCAACCCTGCAATGGACCCCCATCGACCTGTGCTCCATCTGTGGCTTATGTTCCTCAACCAACTCCCAGGTGTGTCTACCAACCCCAATGGCCTTATGTACACTGTGGAAATTTCGATAATCCTGATTGTAAAGGCTGCTACGATCATTACGGCTACGGGTTCGAAACTTATCACGGAAAGTCAGCACCCGACTGTAGAGGATGCTACGATGATGGATACAACTTGGAATCTTTATTTAGACAAGGTCCTTATTACAGACCCGGATACTATCATACACCTCCTGTCTACTTAGGGGAAGCTAATCAATTAGTAGACCAAAGATGTGGCCCGGGAGGATGCTTCGGAAACGAAATGATAGATCCTGTTTTTGGGATGCCGTCCTATTCTCCATATTCCACATCTGATCCACAATATCCTTACAACTATCCACCACAGTACTATCCTCCTGTTGCTCCTTCTGTCCCAGCCCAAAATAAAACTCTCCCCGTTGACACTGTCGAAGCATGGTACGAGTACTTAGATAAGACTTCCAATAAAACTGCCTACCCTTATCCGCCTATTCAATACAATCCGCCTCAGTATGGTCAAATGCCTTCAACATATCCTTACAATAATTTGCCATTCTTGAGGATTCCCGTGAATGAAACTATTCTGATTAAAAAGTAATGAGTAAGATGTAGAAGCTGTTCTGTATGCAAAATTATTTTCCAATAAAAAATATAAAAAATATATATAAATTGCCATTTTATTGAACTTTTCATAAAAAATTTATCTCCATGCTATATAATATTTGTCGTATTGATAATACTTTTCAAATAGTTGTGCTATATTTACTAAGTTTTCGCAAAATTCTTATGGTATTTCCAGGAACTGTATTTAATCAATGATATCAATGTACCGAAATGATCTATAATAGACGGATTATGTTTGAGTAGTTCGAAATGATAAAAAAAATTATAACATATTTTATCGCCCGCTGTTTGCTCAAACATTGTTGACTTTTCAAATAATCTTGAATTCCCCATGATATTAATTCAATTATACATATAAAATACATACATAATTTCAAATAATTATTCATATACAATAAATATATATATATATATATATATATATATATATATATATATGAAATGATTTTCATCCAAGGGGGAGGCATGGCACCCATAGCACCCCCTTTGGATCCGCCTTTGAGTCTAATGAAATAATAGAATGATATTACATATTTACATAGAGTTAGCTCTCTTGTCAAATTTTAATGTTTAGAAATTTATACAGAAATTTTGCCGAATTTTATAACGAAAATGTTTTATAACCCTATATAAATCCAAAAGCGTCGTGTTAATAACCTCAACGTTGATATATTGGATAAGATAACACATTGACCGACTTTTAAAAAAAAGAAAATGGCACATATGTACATATTTCGTTAACAAGTCAGATAAGATTAAGTTTAATATACATTCATATGTACATATATGTATAGGTGCCCTAAGACAAATTATTTAATAATTATCAAATTTAACCCTTTGAATGTCAATGAATTTTAGTGAGAAACAAAAAGAGACATTCATAAACAATATAAAACCAATAGATATACATTTGTATGTGGTTTCCGATGATATTCAAAATATTTTATTACAAAGTAAAAATTTATGAACTTTCAAATGGTTCTGCTTTTCTATATAAAAAATAATGTTATGTCAAATATGCCAAATCTCATTCTTAACTATATGTATATTATACATATGTACAAACATACATTTATTTATTTAAGTTTGGACCATTGTGGCATTACAGGAATTCCTAATACGCCACAATGGTCGAAAAAATACAGAGAGATGAGAAAAATTAAAATATATACGTACAATCTATGTACACAGACAAAAAATACATTTGTACACAATCAAAAAACAATAACATTATAAAAATAGCAGATAAAGTAAAAATATCAAATACAAAGTAGGGAATGTCTTATATCTGTAGCCAGCACCAGAGAGATGAGAAAAATAAAAATATATACACAGACAAAAATGCAAATACAATCATAAAAAAAACGTAAGTATTATAATAATAGTAGATAAAGTAATAATATCAAATATTAAAATACAAAGGAGGGAATGTCTGGCATCTACAGCTAGCAACAATATACATATGTACATACATACATACAAGAACCAACTGCAAATACAAAACTTCCCTGCGAGGCCCAAATGGAAGAGAGAAGATCAAAATTCCACTCATATATCACATTCAATTATGAAAATAATTATGAGCGCAGGCTACCAGACAAATGGATTAAAATAATCTACGCTCACTGAGGTGGAAAATATCACTTTCAGGCTCAACTGCAACGATTTCATTGAGAAGTCGGATAGCTCTTGGAATAGGAGCCATTCTATAAAGGACTGTGCGGGAAAGGACGGATCCAGGATTCTTTCTAAGAGAGGGAGGAGGTGGTGTTAAAAAAAAATTGGATGCGACCAACCCATGACTTTATCTATGTATTTAAGGAATATAAGAAGTTCATAAAACAAAATTCGATAATTAAACATACATACACGTTCACACATACTGGTTATGAGAGCAATTTCTATACAAATTGAGCGCGAGCGTAGGAAAACTTACACAAGACAAAAGTTCTACTTCTGGTTGTCGGATTTTGTTCGTATTTTTTTTATTACTTAAAATCACTGTAGTTATTATACTCATTTAATATCAAGAAAATAAAAATACTACTTTCGGTTCATGAATTCTGACCAAAACTTTATCAGCTCGAAGTTAGTACATAAAAAATACAAATATAAATTATCAGCCTGATACGTTTTAATACAATTAAAGGGCTACGGGCCAGATTCAAGGCAAATCCAACATTAAATTAAATGAGTTCGGGAGGGTGTATGTTGGAGAGCCCTAGTATATGTTGTATCTTTCGACGTAAGAAAGTTTTACTTTTCGGTTGAATTGCCCCTTGAGTCTTGGCTTTAAGGTACGGAAACCATTTTCAAAAATATTTTATTGGTTTATGAGCTTGTTCTCGCCCGTTACTAAATCTCATAGCAACCGCTAAGTGCTGTCTCTTTTTTGTTGTTCAAATAAATATACGCCTATTCTCTATGATAGTATGGATATGCACATTTTTTCATTCTTTTATAGAAATTTAAAATTCATAATTGTTAGCTTTTAGATAAAAAAAATACCTTAATAAGCCGATGATCGATCCAAAAAAAGTCAGTTTTCGATTTTATGAAAAATGGACAAAAAACCGGTTTTTTGGTTTCGGTTTTAGCCGGCTTGGAAGCCCTAATACGGGATTATAAATAATATGATGTAACAAAAAATGGTTGATTTACAAACGTTAAAATTCAAGTGGCTTGCAAACAAACTGATGCCTTGTACTATAAAGCAGTGGTTCTTAATTGTGAATGTTCTAATAAGCAGAGATCGACGGCCAGGATTATTTTCAGCACAAAAAATGGTTCACTGTTATCAATTACTATTGTTCCCTAAAGCAAGAGAGCAAAACAAAAAAGGTTGACCAAAATAGTGAACCATTTTTTGTGCTGAAAAGAATCCTTGCCGCCAATCTCTACTAATAATATAAAATCAGGACCGTTTTAATTGAAATTTTTAAATTAACACAATTTTATGGATACATCACTATTTAGTGTTCATTAAGATATCATAATGGAAAAGTATAATATCAATGGGTTCAATAATAAACAAACACCGTTTTGCCATACGAATAAAAAATATCCCTATTTATTATAATTTACATATATTACCTATATATGTAATTAATTTCATACAAAAAGTAATGTGAAAGATTGATTTTTATGAATTGATGTTTTTTTAGTGTTATTTTTAATTTCAGTTTTTGGATAAGGGATGCCAAATTCAAGTGTTTCAGACAATATCAAAGCTTCGCTTCCTTTTCGGATAGCGTAGATAAACTTTGGTAAGACGTTCAAGTTACCCAATAGTTTTTTTAGAGACCCGATAACACTGTTATAATTTCCTGAAGAGTTTTTCGTAGATAAACTATAAAACGAGTCTTCTTTATCCATTATGTATGATTTTTAGTTCACTGTGATGGTGATCCTTCGACTGAAACGACCTCTAGGACACCAAGAAAATCGCAGAAAAAGTGGCACGATGAAAACTGGCGTGAAAACGCCATTTGTGAGTAATATTTATGTACTTTTTTTTAAATATATTTATATTTATTAATATATTTGCAATTTTTTTAAATATTATTTATATTTTCTCTAATGACTTTCAATGCAAATATGTACATATGTATGTCTTTTAATAAGTTTATTCAACTTATTACTTTATACATTGTATATAGTATAAATACATTTATACGTAGTAGGGTTTCTGTCCGGGTCGACCCAGGTCATATCATAAATTCCCGGAAATTCACGAAATATTTGATGTCCCGTGTCCCGGGAATTCTAATCTCGAATCCCGAGAAAAATGTTTCAATCAGAACGTTATTTAATAAAGGAAAATATATTGTATATCCTATGATGAAACACAATGGAATAAACTCTTTTAGATTCTAATGAAGACGAGACATTTGTGTGTTGGACGATGAATGAAGAATTTAATAAGGGGTTATCAAAGACAAAATTATGAAATAACGTAAATAAAAACAATTGTTATGAAAATAAATTCGACTGAAACTGAAAGAGTTTTTTTCCATTGCTGGAAATATTTGTGACAAATCTGGAAATTTGGATTCTCATACAAATACATATATTCATGAAGCTATTTCAAATAAATTTATTTCTGTTATTACATTTTTTTAAATTAATAGATATGTTTTTCAACTTTTTTTTATTATTTTGAAAATAAATAAATTTAAAAATCATATCAGAAACCATAGTTGTATGGTTTCTGGTATGATGTAATGCTGGAAATCAAAAAACCTAATTCGTATAAATGTATGTAGTTTATGATCATGCATAAATTCAAAATCGAGATTTTAACTGATTCGAACTAGAAATCGATACTGTTAATCGTATCACACTAAAACTTAGTTAGCAACGTAATTATTTTTGAAATTTTTAGCTTAACGAAAATGTAACATTCTAAATACATAACTAGGGTGACCATTCGTGCCGTTTTGTCCGGGACAGTCCCGTTTTTTACGTGCTTTGAGTTCGTCCCTTTGTTTTCGTAAAATTATTTGATTTTTCCTGTTTTGTCCGTCCACTGATGCACAAGAGAACCTTTTTGTCCCCACTTCATTTTACTCATAACTAGTGGCCGGATCCACAGCGCGCCGTTTATTATTCAATTGTTGTAAATTCTATTGTTCAATTGTTGTAAAAGGTTCGCCCAACCTTTTTTTTTGTACTCTAGCTTTGTAAATAGAGCCAAACCACCCCGATTCCTGGAAAAAGCGCGGTCTCTGTCCGCAGTCTACTCATAACTAAAATTTATTGGAGTCATATAAAAGGATTACCAACCATCCTTGTGAAATATTTATAAATAGAAAAAAAGCTCCAGGCACATGCAATCTGTGTTTCTATTTCGCATACGTACTAATTTAATATTATTTTTATTTCAATATTGTTCCAAATCAATTTTTTTCGCAAAAACAAATATTATTATATAAATATATGTACATTTACATAATATATAAATTTTAAAGTCGCATGGAAATATTTTGTTGCATAGCTCATTTTAAGTGTTCTTAAAAAAATCGCTTTGTACTATTATTTTCATCATAATTATTTTTAAATAACTGCAAAATACAATTTGATATTATATTTAATTTTTAACTTGTTTCATTTTCTTTTTCATTTCATTACAAGAAATTTACGTTGTGATAAAAATTATATTACTTTCACATATTTCATAAAAAAAATCTTTCAAATATTCATTATTAATTTACAATAATCTTTTTAAATTTTTAAAACTATGTACATAATATATAAATGTACGTTTTTGATAACTACTGTACTCAATTTATGAAAATCAATCTAATATTTTAAGTTTATATTTTAATATTCGCCTCATCATATAAATGATTTTACATTAAATAAACTACTAAAGATTAATTAACCTTTTCGATTTTCACCAAATTTAATGAACTGACAGCAATGCAAAAAAATATGCAATTTTCTATGCACCCCACTTAAAATATTTCGTATTCAAATTTATTTCATTATGTACTTACCATGGCATTTATAATTTAACGTTTCGAAAAATTCTCTTGCTTATGGTGAATTTGAATATGAAGAATAATAAATTATTCAGTTATTATTGCATTATATAATTTTACCCTTCGAAGAATTTTCTAAATCCACCACTATTTATCAATAAAAATGTTTACATACATACATACATATGTAGTTTATATTTACAAAAATGTTATCTTATTTTATGCAAAATAAGATTGTAAATTCCAAGCCCTTTTGGTTATTTTTAGACCTATGTATGTATGTATGTATTTGATAACCACTGTACTCAATGGATGAATAGTTTCTAATCAATTTAATATTTCTCTTTAGCAGGTTCGTGTCAGCATCGTATTACTGCTAGCTGTACAATGCGTACCAGGATTCGTCGCTCAAATTTCCTCTCAATCTATGCAATGCTCTGCTGGTAGGTACTTGAACAATGGAGTATGTTTACCAGCATCGGAAAGCATATGCCCAAGCAGCTACATGTTCTCAAATGGAAAGTGCATGTACCAGTCTTCGGCAGCTACCCAACAGTGCTCAGCTGGTATGGCTTACACTAGTGGTGTGTGTGCTACAGCACCTATTGCCACAGCCTGCTCTCAGAATCCACAATACTGCCAACAGCCCATGCAATGTGAATCTAGCAGCGTCGAAGCATGTCCTTACCGCCAAATGTGTCCACAGAATACTGTCATGTACGGCGGAAACTGCGTGTCCCAAGCGATAGCCACCTGTCCAATGGGTTCGGTGTCCCAGAGTGGTCATTGCGTGCAATCTACGGTATGTCCCTTTGGTTCCATTTTAAATGGTGGATCCTGCGTGCGCGAGCAGCAATGTAGTGGAAGCAGCTTCACCTATAATGGAGTCTGTGCCGAGTGTCCCTTGAATGGCCAGTACGTTAATGGAGGCTGCACTTCTCAAATGCAGGTCGCTTACCAATCTCCACCCCAGATAATTCGAGCTCCACCGGAGATAATTCGAGCTCCACCGGAGATAATTCGAGCTCCACCGGAGATAATTCGAGCTCCACCAGAGATAATTCGAGCTCCACCGCAGATAATTCAAGCTCCGCCGCAGATAATACACTCTCCACCGGAGATAATTCAATCTCCACCCAAGATAATTAATGCTCCACCGCAGATAATTCGCGTTCCACCGCAAATAATTCAATCACCACCAGCCCCAGCTCCCCAGATACATATCATCAGGTCAGAAGCTAACCAATTTTCCATGCCTGCACCTGTCAGCAATCCAAACATCATCAATATAACCAACATAGTCAACAGCTCCAGCATCCACAATGTAGTAACAACGGCAAACAACTCGAACTATAACAGCATTACCTTGGGCACCTCCTCCCAATCTGACCTCGCCAGCAGCCGCAACGATAATTACGCCGTCGAAAAGGAGGAAGCCTGTTGCGTCATAACTGAACCTAGAAGATGCGTCAACGATGGAGAAAAATACCGATGCTACCACAGAAGACGGCATGCTTGTGGTGCAGAATGCTACAATAGAGAAGAAAGCATTGATGAACCAATCCTACCTGGACCTAGACCAGCTTACATTCCTCAACCTCCACCTCCACCTCAAATTATTTACATCCACGGACCTCCACCTCCGCCTCCACCACCACCTCAAATCATCCAACCACCACCTCAAATCTTCCAGCCGCCACCTCAAATCATCCAAAGGCCTCCTGAAATCATCCAAGAACCTCCTGAAATCATCCAAGGGTCTGCTGAAATCATCCAAGAGCCTGCTGAAATCATCACACAGGATGCTGAAATCATCCAACGACCTCCTCAGATCATCCAGCGACCTCCTCAAATCATCCAACGACCGCCTCAAATCATCGAACGACCTCCTGAAATAATACAACGACCTCCTCAAATCTTACAACGACCTCCTCAAGTCATCCAACGGCCTCCTCAAATAATCCAACGTCCTTCTGAAATCATCCAACGACCTCCTCAAATCATTGAACGGCCTCCTCAAATCATCCAACGGCCTCCTCAAATCATACAGAAACCGCCTCAAATCATACAACAGCCACCTCGAATCCTACAGCAACCGCCTCAAATAATCCAAGGTCCTCCTCAAATCATCCAACGGCCTCCTCAAATCATCGAACGGCCTCCTCAAATCATCCAACGGCCTCCTCAAATCATACAGCAACCGCCTCAAATCATACGGCAACCGCCTCAAATCATACAGCAACCACCTCAAATTATCCAACAACCTCCTCAAATTATCCAACAACCTTCACAATTCATCCAACAACAGCCAGTTTTCGTTCAACAATCTGCCTGCAATGATTGTATTCCACAAACTATTCAGTCTGGTTCCGCGTGCACTTATCAAAATAAGTGGCCTTTTGCTATTTGCCCACCGCAAAATTATGGGAGCTATGTCAGTTATTAGTTTTCATTAAATTTACATGTTTCATATGTACATACATACACGTAAATATATTAAAATATATATAAATTTATGTTTTTTCTTTTCATTTCGCATTTGAATTTTGATAATAAAGGTATTTTATTATTTGAGTAATTTTATTGAAAAAAAATAGCTCACTTTAATAATGGAGATCTTAGGAATGGGATTATGTATTATATGTATAATAGATAAAAGATAATCCCATTTTTACAAATTTCATTATTATCGAATTTTGACATTAAACTTCATTATTTTTTTTATTTCAAATACATACATGCTTCAAAGTACACACATACATGCTTACACTTGATCATATGGTGTCACGAAAAATTACTCACGGGCCATTCAACGACATAACACGCACGGCATATGGCTCACGCAATAAATCGCTCACGGACATTGCACTCACAGATAAATCACTCACGCGACAGAATTATTCGTACGTACAAAAACGTTATTTTTAACACAAGAATTATTCCAAAACTCAATCAAAAGTATCGTGACGAATTACCACACTATCCTATCACTGATAAATAAATAAAATATATACAAACTAGTTAAATTTCAATTTATTCACAAAGTCCAAAGTTTATATATAAAATAATCAACGGGACTAAATGATATTGTCTTTTTGTTTTTCTTTTTCTATCACCTATGTACATATACATAAATGAAAATTTATATAATCAATTTTGTAATTAATAAAACTGTAAATTTTCCTAACAAAATAAAAATATATATATACATATATAGGGTGTTTGGTAGCTTATATATTAGGTCTGCTAAAAGTTTTATAGATTTTTGATAATATGATAAAGTTAAGAAGATTGAATACACGTTTTATATGTATACAAAAATGAATAAAATTTGAGTTTCAATGACTGTATGATAAATATATTTGTTTCAAATAGTATACATAAATTTTTCACATAAAACCGTTTGCATATGTATCATCGAATTGAACTTTTAATAAATCAATATCATACATTAATTTAAACTGGTGTGGATTTGAATGTCATCGTAGGTTTTTTTTTATAATAAGTAAATATCAATAGCAAATTTTAAAAATTTTCGTATACGATAACACTATTGAATGATTTCGTTATTATAGGACACACCAAAAGTGTAACCCTATAAATTCATATAAATAATCCAGCAGATCAAATATACGAACGTTCAAAGCTACTCAATTTGTAGAATACGATGTAGTAGAAGTTGTTCTGTGTGCAAAATTATTTTCCAATAAAACGTATCAAAAAAATGGGTCTACGTGACGAGACAGAATGTTAAATTACCGAAAACACAAATATCGGAAGGCAAAGATCGAAAATCGAAAGATCTTAAGTCGAAAGATCATTCGATTTTCGATCTTTGACTTCCGATATTTGCGTTTTCTGTAATTTAACATTCTGTCTCGTCACGGAGACCGCAAAAAAATATATATACATAGGTAGTATTCGCTAAATTCTAATGCTATTTCGTAGAACTGTATTAAATCAATGACGTCAATGTAACCAAATGATCTATAATAGATGGATTATGTTTGGGAAGTTTCAGCTCATGAGATATGAGTAGAGGTAGGACCGGAAGCGTTGTTTTTCCACGAAACCAGGCGTTTTGGGTCTATTTTCCAGAAAACAGGGCAAACTACAAAGCTAGAGAGCATAAAAAAAAGGTTCATCATAAAAATGAACAAAGCACGGTGAACAATAAACAAAGAACGGCGCAAGGTTGGTCCGCTCTTTAGATATGAGCGTTTAACAAAATAAGCAATTTTTTGGTTTTCACGGCCATCGACACAAAATCTAACATTGCTGTGTCAAAAGTGAGTATTGGAAACAAATAGCCAATAATTCGTCGATAGTGTACATATATATATACAAATAGCCAATAATTTGTCGATACTATATGTACACATAGCCAATAATTCGTCGATACTGTATGTACACATAGCCAATAATTCATCAATACTGTATGTACAAATAGCCACATCCAATTAAGAATGTGCAACATTTTGTGAGCGTAATAAAACATTTGTGATGCACCAAAACTGAAACATAATGCCACTGGTAATTGGAGGGCTGGATACATATATTTTTTAAAAAATAAAAATAAGTGTATAAATAATCAATAAACTATTAATACCTTAAATAAAAACACCTTAATAAATGTAACAGCTAATGTTCTTGCCAACTTCTGTTGCGAGACTTTTGTGATGACTAGAGGTAGGACCGGAAGCGTGCCGTTTATTGTTCAATTGTTGTAAATGCTTTGTAAAAAAGGTTCGGCAAACCTTTAACAATGCATTTACAATATTTGAACAATAAACGGCCCCCTCGGGGTCCGGTGACTAATGATGACTGATGAGGAGAGGTAGGATAGCCAAGGTGCCGCTCATTGTTCCATTGTTGTAAATCCGTTGTAAAAAAGGTTCGGCAAACCTTTAACAATGCATTTACAACATTTGAACAATACGCGGCACCTTCTGGGTCCGGGCTTTACTGATGAGTGACGATTTGTCCGAAAACTTGCATGTTCAGGGTATGCACGTGCTAAACATTAACTATGCCACATTCCTGAGAAAATGATTTTTTTATTAAAATATGGGAATCCCGAACGTCATCAAACAAAAGAAAAACGGTAAGTTGCTTTTTGCATTTCTGGAAGCCATACCCTTATAGAAATTGTGAAGGAATTTGACCCTTTTTCTTGTATAAGATCTCACGATCAGGTCAAAAATTTTAATAATCTTAAAAATTTTACATTTTAAATCATGTACATAGTTTTTAAAAATCAGGTCAATTTTTCCTTGGTTGTGTAGGTTGTAGTTGGTAGGTTGGTGACCACTGCTCTAAGGCTTAGAGCAGTGGTTTTCAACCAGTGTGCTGCGAAAAATATGGTAAAAACAGAAAAATCAGCGAAATAGTGAAAATATGATTGGTTCGTTTCAGTTTCAAATTTTGCTGCAGTTTTCAAAGTTATATTTTTGTGAGCTCGGTTTCTCAACAATAACTAATATAAAAACGAGAAAGACTTACGAATTTAGACAAATAATTGAGGGTAGCTACATATGTATATCAAATATTCGACCTAATATTTCTGAAATCTGTAAAATCCGACAAGCTCAGGACAATCATTAATTGATTTTTACATCAAACTAATTCCATTTTATAAAGAATAGTTCTTCCGTATATGAAATCTTTTCTTTCATTATTTTTTTCTTTAACTGTTAAGTACATAGTTTGTTTCAATTGTAATAAAAATTATGTCAGCATATTTTTTTTTGATCGTTCAATTCTGGTGCACCGCCATTTTTCCTCAAGATCAAAAGTGCACCGTGACTTCGAAAAGGTTAAGAACCACTGACTTGGAGGGACCGTTGGTTCTGAATCTAATGTATAACACAATATTTGTCTTATTGATAATACTTTTCATATACTTATGTACATACATAGGTCATATACTTTTCATATATGTATGTACGAGTACATACATACACACTTATGTATGTCGGTCGTAAAAGTATTCGTATTCTACATATTTTCGGGAACTGTATTTAATCAATGATATCGATGTACCCAAATGATCTATGATGGATAATGTTTGAGTAGTTCGCAATGATAATAATTTTTTTTACATATTTTATCGCCTGCTGTTTGCTCAAACATTATTGACTTTTCAAATACCCTTGGATCCCACGTGATTATAGTTTAAATGGGTCTACGTGACGAGACAGAATGTTAAATGACAGAAAACGCAAATATCGGAAGGCAAAGATTGAAAATCGAAAGATCTTAAGTCGAAAGATCAAAAAAAAAATGGTGCATGGTAAACGGTACATACTCACGTACATACTGACTTAATTTGCGCGAGCAGGATACAACAGGAACAAGAGGAACATGCTTTTCCTCCCGTATTCTGCGCGCGCACATTAATCCGGGTTAAAATTTACGTATTTTCACTTGGGATTTTTTCCCACTGTTAATACTATTTTATATTCTTACATATTCTATTTTATTTCATATTTTTACATTTTTATATTTTCAAATTTTTATATTTTTATGTTTCATATTTTTATATATATTTTTTTTCATATTATTATTTTTCATTATAATTTTATTTCTCATGTTTTTATATTTTTATATTTCATCTATTTACAATTTTATATTTTTATATTTTATATTTTTATTTTTACAATTTATATTTTTATATTTTATGTTTTTACAATTTCGTATTTTTATATTTCATGTTTTTACAATTTTGTATTTTTATATTTGCTTTATCCATATTTGTCTTTTAATTAATATATAATATTATTATAATATAATATATATAAATATAATTAATTTCCTTTTTATATAGCCATAGTGACGACTTGGAGTTGATCTGTAAAGTCACTATGACAAATTTGTGAATAAATAAATATTGAAACATGTTATAATATATCAATATGCCTTACTTAGTAAATATTGGTTAGTCTCCGGTAATTTTTTTTGTTGCTCAGTGTAATTAGTAGAGCCCGGAATCTTAAGGGGCTGTTTATTGTTCAAAGATTGTAAATGCATTGTTAAAGGTTTGCCGAACCTTTTTTACAAAGGATTTACAACAATTGAACAATAGGCGGCACGTTTCCGGCCCCTTCGGATTCCGACCTCTAGTAATTAGTGTACTACATAAAACCCTTTATGCTGAATACATATTTGTCCGTTTGATTATGATTTGATTATGCAGAGTTTGTTTATGAAAGTATCAAATGAGTATTTAATTCTTAAACCTACCCGGAAATATTAGTCAATTGTTGTTATAAACCGGACACTTGTTTGTCTATTTTTGTTAATTGTTTACTAATTCAGTTTAAAACTGAATTATTAAACAATAAAAGCTTGAAATCATTAATGTAATTTTAATTTCCTATGATCTTATTATTTCGACAAGTTCTGCTATATTTTTTTGCAAATATTTTATTTTTATTGTTACAATCAATATACACTCGTCATTACAGATCGCTCCAATGTGACGAGTGTACGATAACGGTCAGAAATACAATAATACATATACAATCAAGATACATAGCATATAACAATTAATCAGTACAGAAATAATAATCATAGAGACATCTATGGATTATTTTTGGATTTTTGTGTACAATTATTAATACAATTTTTATACACATAATAAATTATAGAAATGTCTATAGATATATCTAGTGGCGGCTCGTGGATAAGATATCTGGGGGTGCTGCGGTTGATTAAAAATAAAAAAATGTATATTTGGATTATATTTTACTATTAACATCAAAATGATGAAAATTAAACATTATATGTATTTTATTTCATTATAAAATTGATTCGAAAATTGATGACCTTTTCGTTAAATTTTTCACTGTTCATCATCATTTTTTTTCAATTGACAGCATAGACAAAGCCGTCAATCTTTCCTGAACCATTGTGTTTCTTATATATGTATGTCTTTATTCTATTTATTGATGAAAAACACCGTTCTGGCTCAGAAGTATGTGGTTGAAGTTGTAAGCAGAATTTGAATAAGTTTTGTTATTTCCACACGAACTTTGCATAAATTGATTGAAAAATAAGTTTTAAAAATATTAATAAATCATTAATACCTACTATGCATTTCTATCCTTGAGTAAAAAACTTCTAATTCAGTTTGAAGTTTTTCTTTATCTAACATTGGATATGATTCAACGGTTAGTAGATCTTCCATTAGCATTTTCTTTCAGTACTTTTCAAAATTTTCTTTATTAAATAATTTCACAGCTTTTAATTGATTAGAAAAAGTATATCTTTCTTTTATATCCTTAATAATAACATCACACATATTTTTGGCTTCTATAATATGTGCGATAATATAAGCATATAATATATGCATCAAATATTTTTGGAATCTCATATTTGTATAATGACATTAGTAAAACTTTTTAAGTTTTCTTTAATTGAAAATGCATCGATATTACTATGTTAGATTGCATTTGGTTATAAATAATTTCTACATGCGGCATTAACTTGTGAAAAAGTTCTGACTTAAATAAAAAATTGTATTCAGTAAATTGGTAGAATCTATTATTGTTTTATCAGTATTTTCGGAAGAATATTTAAGTTCTTGAAAACATTGGCTCAGCTTCTCTTGATTTTGATACCATCTTAAATACTTAAAGTGACGTGTAGAAACGTAGAAAGTGTAAGAGGTGTAGAAGGAAACACAAAAGGTGCAGAAGAAATGAGGAAAAGTGAGGAGCGTGTCGAGCGCAAACGAACGCAACAAGAAATGTGTATAGTGCTGTTGGGAGTGCAGTACCGACCAAGCTTCTAGCTGCCCCCGCGCCCTTCCTTCGCCCACTCGGCATATTCCATCGAAAACCGTACTGCACAAAATCATAAACGATGCCTCACTTTCTGATATTAGTACAGCGATGTATGATCATTATTAGATGTATCGGTGTGCGGGCAGGCTTAATAATATTAATAATATTGATATTTTTATATAATATACATATGTACATACATTTATGTATATAATAATATTAAATTTTTCTCAATTTCCTTGGGGGTGCTGCAGTAGCGTATGGACGAGCCACCACTGGATATATCTATAGATTTCATATTACTGTGCATAATCTTTACAAATCATACACACAGATTTTATGACAACAGGAAATGATCTAATACCAATTTTCAGGAACCGCTTCAACAATGATCAGATAAGATTGGCAAACTCTGATAGAGAAACGATCGATTTGGAGTCACAAAACCCCCAAACCTAACCAGCAGTTTGACGAGGACTCGAACCTTCTACCTCAGTGGTGCTAAATATATTTTATTTTATTTTATTTTATTTTAAAAAATCAATACCACAGAGACTTGACAGGTTGCCCCAAAGCGTCAATGTGATTTTAATACAAATAATAAAAATCATAAAAATTACAAAAAAAACATCATAAAAAAAAATAATAAAAATCATAAATAAAAAAAAAACATAAGAAAATAATAAAAATCATAAATAAAAAAAAAACATCATAAAAAAATAATAAAAATCAAGTAAAAAATATATACGCTACCATTAAGCCAAACTGCTGGCTACACCGTTATCGATCACTGTCAAGCTCCATCCGAAGGGTCGAATTGGTATATATCACCGTCAAGTTAATATAAACAATTCTATAGAATTTCAACGAGACCGCTCCAGTGAGTGGACGATCCCATGTATATACCGCACGATACCCCGTATATGACCGCCGTCTAACATGTTTTTTCTGTATTTTTAAAAATATTTAAAAAAAATATCCCACGTACAACATCCCGCATCCCGCGCTGTGTGTTCAAAAAAAATAATATAAAAACATGTCCTTTCTATGAGATTCACAAAAGATCGTGTAGCGGAACCCATGTGTATCTAAAGTCTATTTTTAACCTTATGTAATCTGGAAGCGTCGAGTTAAAAACCTCAATGTTGATATATTGGATAAGATAACACATTGACCGATATTTAATGTAGGATTGTACATATGATGTACAAAAGAATGGTTGATTTACAAACGTTAAAATTCAAGTGGCTTGCAAACAAGCTTCATTTCAACTGATGCCGTGTATTATAAAAAGATAAGTGCTTCTTAGTCGTGAATGTTCTAATAAGAAAAAAAAATATGAAAAATTTTATCCGAAAAAATAAATGTCCAGCTCTTATCGTGTGTAAATAGTACAATTGTTTGGGCTTCTGGTAGTTAATTATGACTTTCAATGTTAACCAATGTACCTATCAGGATCGTTTTAATTGAATATTGAGAATAGAACACTGCTGTTTACTAATTTTATATAAGATTTCATAATGGAAAGGTTAATGAAATTATAATGTTAAATAATGAAAACCAATGAGTTCAAATATGAATTAAAAATATTAATTTTTGTATAGAAAATAGTATGAAAGATTGATTTGTATGAATTGGTGATTTTTTGTTAATATTATTTTTAATTTCAGTTTATGATTATTATTTATAACGGATTTCTTGGACAAGGGATGCCAAGTGTTTCTCAGTCAATTTTCAATGTTTACTTAGTTTTTGGATAGCGTAGATAAAATTTGCTAAGACGTTCAAGTTACTCAATAGTTTTTTTAGAGACCCGATAACGCTGTTATATGATGATTTCCTGAAGAGTATTCGTAGATAAAATATAATACGAGGCTTCGTTATCCATTATGTAAGCTATTTAGTTCACTTTGATGGTGATTCTTCGACTGAAACAACCTCTAGGACACCAAGGAAATCGCAAAGTGGCACGATGAAGACTGGCGTAAACCCGCCATTTGTAAGTACTGTTTTTGTTCATTTTGATTTTTTTATTTTCTCCAATGACTTTTAATGTGCATGTTCTCCAATGGGTTTATGAAAAAAAATCAGGTTTAATTCAACTTTTTGCCACCAATTTTTTTTACAATATTTTCTGCATTTTTTTTTCTATACATTGAATATATTTTATGGGCTTGGTTGTTATAATACAGTATCAATTGAACATTTAAATTAATTATGAGGAAAATTCTTCAAAGACAAAAAAATTAAAAACCCCAAATTTATTGAATTTAATTAAAATTAAAAAATCAAAAATATTAATTTATTTGAAAAAAATTGCTTAAAACAGTTTCATGTAAAAATCACGTACAATAATTTTGTTTATTAAAATATTTCCTATTTTGAAAATCAATTAATAAAAAGTAAAAATGATATGTGTAGTCCGGTCAATTTAGACATTCAAAGATACATAAATTTACAACAAGCTGAAAGTGAGTAAAATTGTTAAAAACATAATTATAAATGATATTTCAAAACTCGTCATCGTTCTGAAACTTGGAAAAAAATTTACTCGAGGTCAAAGGTCAAAAATATGAGTTTTTCGCGATTTTCAGCAAAACGGTAAGTTTTATCATAAAATTACTTCCGATAAAAATTGTAGATGATAAAATTATCTATAAAAAATGCATCAATACTTTTTTTTTAAGAGCCACCGTTTCTGAGATATAACGATTCAAGAAGTTGTAATTGTCATAATATGTACACGTTTCCACGCCACCTATGAGGTAGTTTACTTAACGTAGTTTTTTTTAACGTGGTTTCCCCAGTAGGCCTATTCCACAAGTCTGTTGTGATTCTGTTAAGTTTGAAACTATTGAATAATAACAGTTATTAGC
Organism: Arctopsyche grandis; assembly: GCF_051622035.1. Classification (NCBI taxonomy): domain Eukaryota; kingdom Metazoa; phylum Arthropoda; class Insecta; order Trichoptera; family Hydropsychidae; genus Arctopsyche; species Arctopsyche grandis. Next base: position 24,024,509 of record NC_135367.1, on the reverse strand, counting down.
AAGGACTGTAAATGATAAAAGCCAAGGAAATTAAAAAAAAGTAGAGAAATTTATTCATCTGATTCATAACCTTCAAATACTCCTTCTTGTTCTTCTTCTTGATCTTCTTCTTGATCTTCCTCTTCTTCTTCTTCTTCTTCTTCTTTTTGATCTTCTTCTTGATCTTCCTCTTCTTCTTCTTCTTCTTCTTCTTCATTCTGGGTGTAAGTAAATTGCGCAAAAAGAAATGTATCGCATGTCTCCTCGTTGATATCAAACGAATCCTCTACTGTTGGTGATTCAACATTAGAACGCGACCGGCCTTGACAATTTGTACATGCGAGAGAACAAAACAGTCCAACTTTTTTGCAACCACATTTAGCACGGCATCCCTTTTTACAGTTGCAAAAAATAGTGTTTAGCAGTTTTTCCGGCGCAGGTAAAGTCTGAATTGGTTCTAATGTATTGTTGACCAACTTCCAACCCCAGTCTTTTGGGTCTAGCTGATAACCAAGCCACACTTGAACTTGGTAATATACCCGAAAAAGATGTTGATGAGCAGCAGCTGAGGTTGGGGGAAGACAAGCTAATTGCACTTGTTTTTTATTTCGAGTGTTTTTAACGAAACATCCATATCGATACTTATCTAAGCAGGTAGGATTTTTTAGGAGCTCCGTACATAGAAAGAAGAAAGCGAATTCCGTTGGTGATAACTTATTGTGGAGTTGAATTACTGTTTTTAAAAACTTCAGCATATTGAACTAAATCTTGTTTTTCAAACATTTTAAAAACTGTTGTTTTACCTCTCCTGTAATTAAATTATGTGCTGGGTTTCATTTTACCTGATATTCTCATAGTTATACTTATGTATATTTTATATTTTAAGTGTATGTTACAATCACCGATGGAAAAATATTTTTACTTATATTACAGCTTCAGAGATATACATATACATATACGTGGCGTACTTATGCATATTATGACGATTACAACTTTTACAACTTTTTGAATCGTTATACCTCAGAAATGGTGGCTCTTAGGGAAAAAGTATTGAACATTTTTTATAGATAATTTTATGATCTACAATTTTTATCTAAGGTAATTTTATGATAAAACTTACCGTTTTGCTGAAAATTGCGAAAAACCCATATTTTTGACCTTTGACCTCAAGTAAATTGTTTTCCAAGAATCAGAACGATGACGAGTTTTGAAATGTCATTTATAATTATGCTTTGAACAATTTAACTCAATTTCAGCTTGTTGTAAATGTATGTAACTTCACTCTTATTTTTTGGCCTAATTTGACGGGACTAGTGTCGCGTGATTGAATCCATATACATATATATTTTTTTGCTGTGGTATATCGAATTTTTGAATTTGGAAACAGTTTAATTTGGAAAAGATCTTCTGTATTGTGAAGAATTCGTAAAAAGTAATATAAAAATTAAGTAATACAATAATATACCAGATATTGTCTGTCCAAACGATCGTTTTTTAATGAACCACATAAAAATACACTCTTCAAATTCTTCATTCCTTCATTGAGCTTCCATATTCTGACACTAAAGAATCGCTATTTTTATATCCGAGATCGTTAACGTTCCAACACCATATTTATTTGACAAAAATCGTCTTAAGACACCGCTTTTTAAAGCATTGATTATATTTCATTTGTCTTTTAATAATAATACAAAACGTTTTCTTTCCCATTTTGGTAATATTAAAAAAAATATTTAAATCGTGATCAAATTTTCAAGATTCCTTTTTTCTTCGTCCTTTGAGTATTGAATTTTGAATACAACTAACTCATTTCATAATCTTATTTTCGAATTTTTATGTTATGCATTTTTGACTCATGCTCCGTTGTTATGCCGTCACGAACATAAACATTTGAAAGCAATTTCAATTCGTCACATGCAAAGCAACAAAATCATAAAATTTGTGTTTGTTTTCAACAACTGTATTTATCAATGAAAATGTAAATTTCAAGCCTTTTTGGTTATTTTTATACCTATGTATGTATGTATGTATATATGTATTTGATAACCACTGTACTCAATGGATGAATAGTTTCTAATCAATTTAATATTTCTCTTTAGCTGGTTCGTGTCAGCATCGTATTACTGCTAGCTGTACAATGCGTACCAGGATTCGTCGCTCAAATTTCCTCTCAATCTATGCAATGCTCTGCTGGTAGGTACTTGAACAATGGAGTATGTTTACCAGCATCGGCAACCATATGCCCAAGCAACTACATGCTGTCAAATGGAAAGTGCATGTACCAGTCTTCGGCAGCTACCCAACAGTGCTCAGCTGGTATGGCTTACACTAGTGGTGTGTGTGCTACAGCACCTATTGCCACAGCCTGCTCTCAGAATCCACAATACTGCCAACAGCCCATGCAATGTGAATCTAGCAGCGTCGAAGCATGTCCTTACCGCCAAATGTGTCCACAGAATACTGTCATGTACGGCGAAAACTGCGTGTCCCAAGCGATAGCCACCTGTCCAATGGGTTCGGTGTCCCAGAGTGGTCATTGCGTTCAATCTACGGTATGTCCCTTTGGTTCCATTTTAAGTGGTGGATCCTGCGTGCGCGAGCAGCAATGTAGTGGAAGCAGCTTCACCTATAATGGAGTCTGTGCCGAGTGTCCCTTGAATGGTCAGTACGTTAATGGAGGCTGCACTTCTCAAATGCAGGTCGCCTACCAACCTCCGCCTACGATAATTCAATCTCCACCCCAGATAATTCCATCTCCACCCCAGATAATTCCATCTCCACCCCAGATAATTCCATCTCCACCCCAGATAATTCCATCTCCACCCCAGATAATTCCATCTCCACCGCAGATAATTAAATCTCCACCTCGGATAATTGAATCTCCACCACAGATAGTTCACCCTCCACCCCAGATAATTTACTCTCCACCGCAGATAATTCCACCACCACCAGCCCCGGCTCCAGAGATACATATCATCAGCCAACCAGCTAACCAAGTTGCCATGGCTGCACCTGTCAGTCATCCAAACATCATCAATATAACCAACATAGTCAACAGCTCCAGCATCCACAATGTAGTAACAACGGCAAACAACTCGAACTATAACAGCATTAACTTGGGTACCAATTCCCACTCTGGCGTCATCGGCAGCAACAACGAAACATACACCGTTGAAAAGGAGGAAGCCTGTTGCGTCATAACTGAACCTAGAAGATGCGTCAACAATGGAGAAAAATACCGATGCTACCACAGAAGACGGCATGCTTGTGGTGCAGAATGCTACAATAGAGAAGAACGCATTGATGAACCAATCCTACCTGGACCTAGACCAGCTTACATTCCTCAACCTCCACCTCCACCTCAAATTATTTACATCCACGGACCTCCACCTCCACCTCCACCACCACCTCAAATCATCCAACCACCACCTCAATTCATCAAACCCCCTCCACCAATCATCCAACAGCCTCCTCCAATCATCCAACGATCTCCTCCGATCATCCAACGGCCTCCTCCAATCGTCCAACGGCCTCCTCCAATCATCCAACGGCCTCCTCCAATCTACCGAGATTCTCCTCCAATCATAGAACAGGCTCCTCCAATCTACCGAGATTCTCCTCCAATCGTCCAACAGGCTCCTCCAATCTACCAAGATTCTCCTCCAATCTACCAAGATTCTCCTCCAATCTACCAAGATTCTCCTCCAATCGTCCAACAGGCTCCTCCAATCTACCAAGATTCTCCTCCAATCATCCAACAGTCTCCTCCAATCTACCAAGATTCTCCTCCAATCATCCAAGAGTCTCCCCCAATAGTCAAAGATTCTCCTCCAATAATCCAACAGTCTCCTCCAATCATCCAACAGGCACCTCCTATCTACCAAAATTCTCCTCCAATCATTAAACAGTATCCTCCAATAGTCCAAGATTCTCCTCCAATCATCCAACAGTCTCCTCCAATCATCGAACAGTCTCCTCCAATCATCCAACAGTCTCCTCCAATAATCCAACAGGCTCCTCCCATCATCCAACGGACTGCTCAAATAGTTATGCAACGACCGGCCCGGATTTTAGTACAGAGACCTCAAATAATCCAAGGAACTGCTCGAATCATCCAACGTCCCCCTCAAATCATCCAACCACCACCTCAAATCATCCAACGGCCGCCTCAAATCATACAACAACCTCCTCAAATTATCCAACAACCGCCTCAAATTATCCATCATCCTCCTCAAATTATCCAACAGCCTCAACAAATACTCATGCAACAACCTGCTCAAGTTATCGAACAAACTTCTCAACTCATCCAACAACAGCCAGTTGTCGTTCAAGGATCTGGGTCTGCATTGATTGTTCCACAAACTATTCAGTCTGGTTCCGGATGCACTTATATAAATAAGTGGCCTTTTGTTATTTGCCAACCGCAAAATTATGGTAGAGTTGTTAATCGTAATCTTTAAATTTTCAATATAATACGCAAAAAATTAAAAAAAAAACAATCACCAACATTTTCATATTGCTCTTCATGGTAAAATCAAAACTTTTATGTATAATACAAAAAATATTACATTTTTTACAGGCTTTAGTATTATTTTACTTTATAATATATATTTTATATTTTTTTATACATATTGTATAAACACGTAAATATTTTATTTACGCATTGAAATCGAATTTTAATTATATTTGTGTTTGCCCCATTTGGATTTTGATAATAAAGATTTTTAAAAAATATGTTTCATTTTATTAAGACCACATATGTATGTAGCTCACTATAATAATAGAGATCTTAGAGCCTGCGCACACAGAGAGCAAATTAAATAGTAAGTATATAAATCAGTTTTCGGCCAGTATTTTACTAACAAATTGATCACTAACAAATTGAGGCAAGCCTCTCTCCTTCAAGCTGATATTAACGCTGTTTTAGAGTTCAGTTCCAGTTTAGGGCTTGAACTGAATACTAGTAAATGTGCTATTATGAGTTATGGACGTGCGAATTCGCTCTATTGTCACGGATATTCCATTGGATCCGTATTGTTGAAGCGCGTGGAATCAATGGTCGACTTGGGTATCACTTTTGATCCTCAATTCACCTTTCACAACCACATCAAGACAATCGCTGACGTTTCCTTTCGTCGACTTGGATTTGTCTTGAGATATGCTAGATTATTCTCCAACCCCTTGTCTTCTCGCTTGCTTTTCAACTCGCTTGTTAGAAGTAAGCTAGAGTATAATGCAATTGTGTGGAATCCGCACGAAGCAAACTACTCTCTTATTATAGAAAAAGTGCAAAAAGCATTTCTTCGTTTTCTTTATAAGAAAGAGTATGGGTACTACCCATATCTCTATCCTACTCCTTTCCTTTTGGGCATGCTTGGGTATAATTCCCTTGAACTTCGGAGAAACTTCTCGTTAATTCGTTTCGTTCTCCAGCTATTGCGTGGTAATACGTCATGCCCGTTGTTGCTGGAACAGTTGGGACTTTATGTCCCTAATAATTATGTGCGTGGTAGACATCATCATTTAATGGTTGTACCTGCTGCTCGCACAGTTCTTTTTCGAATGGCTCCTATTCCAAGAGCTATTCGACTTCTCAATGAAATCGTTGCTGCTGTCCCTGAATGTGATATTTTCCACCTTGGGGAGCGTAGATTGTCGGATATTATCTTAACATATTTATCTGGTAACCTGCGCTCATCATTACTTTCTTAATTTGAATGTGATGAATGAGTGGAATCTTAATCTACTCTCTTCCATTTGGGCCTCGCTGTGATTTTATTTTTTATTCATATTTTGTTTTATTTTATTTTATTTTTTCTTTCTCTTTTGTACATTTTTATATACTATTTTAATTTTGATCAGTGTAAACAAAGAATGGGATTTATGGATTTTATTTTTAATTTTTACACTTTTGTTATTTTTTTTTTTCTCTCTGAATGATGTATTATTTTCCTTTTGTTACTTTTTTTGTAATTTTATTTTACCATGTTTTCTGCTTTTGCTTTTTTCCTTTATTTACAGTTTACTTGTTTTTATATCATGTTTTTATATATTTTTCAAATGTAGGCCATTGTGGCGCATTAGGTTCTTCCTGTAATGCCACAATGGTCCAAAACTATTAAATAAATAAATAAATAAATAAATAAATCATAATTATATTATTAAATGTCAGTATTGATAAATGGACAGTATAAAAATAATAAACGCTCAGTATGAAACTAATAACTGGTCAGAATAAAAATATTAATGGGTCAGTATAAAATAGGGACCCGAACCGACGGTCGTTGTTTTTGGAGTATGTAAAAAATAAACAAGAATATTAAGTCTTTCCAGATAGCATTGAACATGGGTCGTGTAATCCATGTCAATGTTTATAAAGACTGGTTTACACCGGGATTTCTGAATTTATAACCATAGCAGAATTTCCCGATGGACATCCCTAACTGCTGAGTATTTTATATTGTAGCTTAGCATTTACATTGCGAGCATTACATTTTAACCACAATGAAGAAGATGGAACTAGTTTTGGAAAAATACATTCATTAATAGACTTCTTTTATTTATTTTATATTGTTGCAAGATATATTAGAGTCTAAACACAACTTTACAAAACTCGAAATCCTCGGCGGTAGTTATCTAGGGTAGTGATCTAAAATTTGTTTGGATTAACTACAATTTTTATACCTGCTTTCTATTGAATTTCTAAATAATTCTAGTTGGAAATGTTGGCGAAATTTTCAGCATGGCGGGCTTTCACCAGAAAAGACGTCAGCACAGAAAGGGTTAACACATTTTCAATTGGAAAAGATTGGATTGGATTCCTAAAAATACGGAATCAAAAAAACAATATTAAATTTTCTAAAATATTATATTTACATTTATTTACAAAATCTGACTTTCTTCGCTTGAATTTGATGTGTCGTTTAGCTTCAGATTGATTTCATTCATAATATAAGGTACTTTTTCATAACTGGGGAGTTTATGCCATTCTAATAAAGATATAGGAACTACGTCACAGTTTAAATGTTCCAAAATCTTCAAAAACACACTGTGAATCCCTCTAAGTTTTTTATTGTTCCGAGTATAGCAACCCTTGTGAAAACCTACTATCCAAACACTGCAACAAATAAAATAGAAAATACATAAATAGCGGACAGTAACACAAATCAAACACACATTAAATGCATATTATATTACAGTTTTGTGTAACTTTCCAAATTCAAGTCTTCAAAATTGATCAACTTTTCTTTGTTTGACTGGTTTAGAGCTATGGGATAATTTCCATCGCGGTAAGCAATCATAAAATCTACAAGAATACAATATGAAAATAATCAAACAATTACAAAAATACATACATTTAACAATTACAAGTATCAAATCAACTCACCGATGATGAAGCCATTAGGGATTTTGACATTCGATGCAAAATATTTCTCACCACCTAAAGCCAATTCTAAAGAAGACGCTACATTGTTATTGACTTCTTTCCTCTTCAAAACATCCATGGCTCCTTTCAAAATGTAATCCGGCGTGTTGACATTTGTAAACGACGGGTAAAAGTAAGACACTGCATAGTGCAAGTATAGCAATTGAATATAGTCTATTTTTTGATTATGTTTGTCTAAGAGACCACTGAAAAAATCCTCCGTGTATATTTTTGACAGTAGTTTATCACTGTAACAGTCCAACGAGGCCAGCTCGACTGCGCACTTCACCCAAGAGATTCTTTTATTCGAATCCATCGCGGGATTGTCCAGGATGAGAGGCTTTATTGTTTCAAACGACTGAGGTTTGTAATTGGCGTGCGACAAACTTGATACATATTGCAACAGGTGGAATGGAGTGTTGAGAGATTCCGGATTTATTACAATGATATCTGAAATATATTCCAGTAGATCTACATCGTCATATCCCTGAAACGCAAAGACGTGAACAAATTAACATAAAAATAATAAATAAATATACAAATATTCAATCAATTATAAATTATTTTACATATGATTTGTAAATATTTACATGATAAATTGTAATTTAATTGATTATTTTATGTCTTTATGACTTAATAAAAAATTGGTTGTGGCTATTTGCAGGTACTATATCTGCGACAGCTGCAAAACCTTATACGCATGCGCGTGAACTTATAATCCGATTATAATTTCTTACATTTAATGTATGCTAGACTTGTTTAATCAATCGTTCATTATACATGAGGCAAATAAATTTCGCACGTTATTATAATAGATTTGGGTTTAGTGCAAACGATCGAAAAGCGCCAGACAGATTGAACCACAGAATAACTGGATGGCTGCTTTAAACGCAATTCTCGACTTCACGAATGAAAAATTGCACATCAGATGACGAGTAACCTTTCGATGTGCACAGATGCAAGTATTAAAATGGTATTTATTAAAATTGAGTTGGATCTTTCTGGCGAGTTTTTAATAATCTAATAAGGAAAATTTCGGAACTAAAGTATCAGAAGCACAGAACGTATACAGGGTAGGTATGTATGTCGGGACCTCGGGTAGATTTCGCTTAGTGTAAGTGCGAGCAGTGCGCACGCATAAGGTACACGTGTCGTTAATCTGTGGTTCAGTCTGTCTGGCGCTTTTCGATCGTTTGCACCGCATCGAATAGATTTATATCATTTAGCTAGTTCGCGGCTTGTACTTGTATGTAGGTATTATACGTTGTATATGATAATAATTTTCTAACAATTAATAATATTAACTAATTTGGATTATATTTTTTACTCTACGTTACTTTACGAGCTCGAACTAAATTTTAAGAGGTTTAAAAGAAAATTTTAACAGTAAATACGCTGACAGTGACAGTTCACGTGCTTGTCGCAGATATGGTACCTGCAAATAACCAATAATTTGCAGATATATGTAGTACCTGCAAATAGCCACAACCTAAAAAAATTGACTAACCCTTTGAATGCTGACCAACGCCAATCGGCGTTTTGCCAACAAGTCCATAGGCCCGAAAAAAAACCGATAGGCATTGTATTTTGAGCATGTACAAAATAAACAAGAATAATATCCGCTCTAAGCCTTTCCAGGTAGCATTGAAAAAAAATGCATGAACATGAATCCATGTCATTCATTTGTCAACGTTTATAAAGACTGGTTTACACCGGAATTTCTGGTTTCATAACCATAGCAGAATTTCCCGATGGAAATCCCCAACTGCTGAGTATTTTAGATTGTGGCTTGGCATTAAGATTGCGAGCATTACATTTTAACAACAATGAAAAAGATGGAACTATGTAGTTTTGGAAAAATACATTCATTAACCGTTTGCCCGCGGCCGTCTTCTATAGAAGCTTTGCGCGACAAGTCTGTATCTTCCATAGAATTTCTGAACTTTGCACGGGATTTTGAGCCTTATATGCGCCTATTTCAACTGTTTTATGGTTCAAAATTGGTTGAATATATTACTGAGAGTTGAATGCCATCTATTCAATTTGCTTAAAATGAATATATACCAGTCAAAATTAGTTTTTTGTGGAACCATACTGAAACCTCGTTTATGTGACGTCACGTCTGTTGAACAATGGCGACGATACGTCTCAATTGTATGAAGAATGATTATTTGACAATTAAGCCAAAACTACGAGATATATTATGTATTTTATTGTTTAAAATAATACTTTGTGTTAATTAACATATCTGGTTACTTGAGTAAATATTAAAATCTGTATTTAAGGTCGAAAACTCGATTGCCAAATTCGCGAAAAAGGTAACGCGTACAGTTGTTCGCTATATTTATTACTGCGGGCAAAGGGTTAATAGACTTCTTTTGTTTATTTTATATTGTTGCAAGATATATTAGGGAGTCTAAATACGCCTTTACAAAACTCAAAATCCTCTGCGGTAGTTATCTAGGGTTTGTTTGGATATGCTACAATTTTTATACCTGCTTTCTATTGGATTTCTAAATAATTCATGTTGGAAATGTTGGCGAAATTTTAAGCGTGGTGGGCTTTCAACATAAAAGACGTCAGCACTCAAAGGGTTAAATAATTCCAATTTCATTTCAATCGACTCACCATATTGCATAAAAGTTTACTAATTTGCATTCCTTTCTCGAAACCCAAATCATGTTTGATCGTATAGGTGGTACAAGCGGCCAAAAAGTCTTCATTATAAAAGGTCAAAGAAAAAGATTTTTCGCAAACGGCATTCTTCAAAACGTTCAACACTCGGATCAAAACTTCATAGGAGTAATGATCAATGTTTTGAGTCATTATGTTGAATATTCGATTCAACAGATTCCTAGAGTGCAATTCCAAACGCGGCAATCTAATCAGGGAGATCAATATGTTTTTGGCAGAATCGACATCGATATTCTTACTCTGCAGCAGTAAACACGCCAGGATGTTATTAACATACTTGTCAGGTATGTCATTCCTGGTGGCGAATTGCAACAGTTCGGCCAGATGCGGGACGTTTTCTTGATCCATCTGAACTCCGAGTTGCAGTTGAAATACGAGCGGCATCGCCAACTTTAAAGATTCTGCCAAATTGCTCGTGTCGCACTTGCTGAGGATGAAATCCAAAAACATGACTTGGCGCAATTCGAGGTGATTGATATTCTGTCTGACGAGTTGAAGCAGCATTTGAAAGATAGTACTTTTCCCTGATATTTCCAAGTAGGACATGATCTTCAATAAGTCTACAATTTCGTTCATATCCATCACTCTGCAATACTTTTTCACTTGGATGGTGAGACTTTCGAAGGCCGGATGATGAATGATTTTCAGCGATAAAGTACTGAAAATTTCACTCAATTAGTACAAATTTATCAGCAATATAATTATAAATAGTCTCCGGCATAGTTACGGATTTTTCTTTGAGAATTCGAACAGCATTGACATGGCTTGTGCGACATGTTTCTGGTTCATCATTGAATGGTGTTGTGTTACAAGCTTCAACACCGATTCGTGTGAATTAGCATACTTCAACTCGTCCAATAAGATGTCTGTTACTTTTGTTTTAGGAACGATACTTGAATCTGAAATCGATTATATTTATTATACCGTTCCATTTATCTCAATATAGATAATATAATTTGAAAAATACCTTTTACATATGACTGTGGATTTTCATTTGGAAATGTGCACATCGGTGAAACGTTCATGGTTTTAAAGCGTCTCAGATATGCGCCAAGCGTTCTCATGGCCATATGAGCCATTTCGATATGTTAAATATCCACAAATCCTATCGAAATCAATTAATTGTTTGGAAATGAATGATATTCATTTTTAATACTATAGGTGTATTAATACACATTTATAGGTTATGTGACTATTACTTATGTCAATGATTTTAATTATTATCACAGTGATGTTATTCAATCTTAAAGTTTATTCTCAATGTTAGATAACCTCTAAATACTTCAACGTGAGAAATGTCACTTTCAACAATACGTCGAAGAAGGTGTTTTAATGGGCATGAATAAATCTTCATCTCGGAAAAACGGAAGTTCGGTGATTATTCCGCACAAAGTGATCTTCGCAAACGTCACTAAAATCTCGATCATAGAACATCTGGTGCCCGAAAATTCCATCAATTGAGAGTCATCCATGTGAACTATCACACTTAAGGTCTGTTCATACTTAACAGCACTGCACGGCTTCAGCACTGCACGACTCCGTTTCAAATATGTCATTTTATTACATTTCTATTCATATCTACCTACACGTCGCGGTCACGTCACGTTCACAGCACTTTGGCCGAGTGCAAGGCAAAATCGGCTTACTTATACATTGCAGGCCATGACGATACGGCGCAATATTGCTTACGTCGTATTGTCGAGTACTTACAATATGAATGCATACACATGCATTCGTAGCTACGCGTCAGAATACAGCAAAAATGTTTCGGCGTTTATCGAACGAAAAATTATGCATAATCGCGTTGTTGTTGGAAGAAGAAGCTGAAGAAGGCAATAAAAAAGCACGGAGGCGTTTTGATGTGCATCCCATGTTAAAAAATAGAAAAACCGAAGGAGAGTTTTGGACATTGTACATATAAGGAGCTTGTGGATGATGGACAAATTTTTTTTTAAATATTTCCGTATGAACCGATACCAATTTGAAACAATACTGGATAAAATAAAAACACAAATCACCAAAAAATCTACAAAATTTAAGGAAGCATTGTCAAAAAGAAATTGTCAGCTGTATTGAACAGCTGTCAACTGTCACTATCAATAATTGGTCCAAAACAGCAAAGCGGCACACTCATGGCACATAATTTGCGTGTATATCTCCACGATGGCCAAAAAGACGGATACGATACGTTGACGGATGTTTCTGTAAGGTATGAACAGGAAATGTCGGGTACTGCTGTAAGCCTGCTGTGGCGTAAACGTGACGGTTGATATGAACATACCCATACAAAATGTACCAAAGAATACTTTTCGTACGGCCGGATACCTGCTGAAGTCGGTACGTGCCGACTAGGTATGAACAGACCTTAACTCGAATGCCAGATATTACGTATTTGCGATTTTCGTGGCAACGAATGTCGTTTGCGCGATTGCAATGTATGCAATAATCATTTTACCAAAAACGGAACGTATAATCCGCCTATTTATGGCCAATTAGACAATTGTAGCTCCAAACTTTCGTACAGTTAACATTTTTAGCAATGTGGTTTTCAAATTTGCAAGAGTAGCGCACAGATACTAAAAAGATGTTTGGGAAAATTCAAAAGCCCAGTACCCTAAACCAGAGCATCGTAACCTTTGGATATTCGCGGCACACATTGTTTACGACTCGTAGAGTTTGTCAGCTACGTATATACATATGTACTTCATCGGCAGTCGCTAGTTATTCCGTATATGCGTAGGGACAAAACACTAACTAACATCGGTTTTCTCCCTCACACGCGATCTCACTCGCATGCATTAGGCCGAAGTGCCGTTCGGAGAACACATATTACTGCGGTGCACAGGTTACGATGCTCTGCCCTAAACTGTATGGATTGCTGTAACTTTCAACAAATCCCATTACAAAAATATTTTGCCAAATTCAAACAGCCTATTTACAACACTAGATTTCCATTTATGAATTATCGCAAATTAGCGATATAATCCTTTAATAATTTAAACAACTTCAATTCAGTTTTCCTTTTTGAAAACCTTTTCTACTATAGATAACTTTTGATTGACCATTTAATTTGAAACTTTTCCTGATAATTAGTTAATTAGTAGAGGTGCATTCGGGGCCTTAGCGTGGGGGAGGGGACATATGACCCCAGGCGCATGATTGAGGGAGGTTGCAAAACGTGGTTGGTAATATTTTATACTATGTAAAATAATATGCTTGATTTTATTTTGGAAGAAATTTTCGTATGCTTCATGTTCTCGTAAAAAAATAGGTACACAGACGTTATTACTAACAATATTGTTTTGGTGACGACGGTCTACAATGGATCTCCTTTTAATCGAACTTATTTGTTGTTTATATTGTTGCGTTGGTGAGTTCAGGGATCCAAATGAAAGGTCAAAGTCGCTTCATAGCATGTGTGGACCTCCTTTTAAAGGCAGGTAGTCGAGTGCAGTAATCCGAACAACCCTGGCACTCCCCTTAAGAGGGCTGTATACCCGAAACCTTAATTTTGTTGCCGTTCCTTTCTTCGATATATATATTGAGTGAATGCGACAGTTGCGCTTCGACCAGATAATACGTATTTTAAATCGACAAAATCGAAGTTTCGTATTCTCCAGTTTTCTCCTCCGAAACTGGACCAATTTAAAAAAAAATCATCATCGGTATGAGAAAGATATTTTCTATGTTTGTGTGCTCGTAGTTTTTTAAATATCAACCGTTAAATAATGACGCCGGACTCTTTTCGTGGGTGTAAAAAAGAGGCGATTTTATAGATGTTTGGCGGCTCCTAGCTCCTATAAAAAATAAAACCACAGAAACATGCCTATGGTGGATATCCATAGCATATTAAAAAATTATTTCTCTAGTGCCATAATTGAGGAAGGGAGAAGTGTAATACGTTTGTATGGACAAGGCGCTGGTGTCCAGCCCTCTTAAACGTTATTTCCCACAAACTCGAAATACCCTACAAACAATATTCCCTAAAAACTATGAATTCTCTACTTTATATTGGAGTTCTTAATTACAGGATTAAATGGTTAAACGGCAATTTTGATATCTTACTTAATGGACACATCCGAAAAAGGAGGGGGGAGGGTCCTAGTAGCATTTTTTGCCCCAAGCGCGATCTACCCTAGCTACGGCTCTGTGTACACATGTACAACATCATTTGAAAAGCATGATCGTCTTCCGACTGCCTGAACCAATTTTATACAGTAAAAAAAAAGAATTTTAATTTTCGTACAATACGTATATTTCATAATAAATATTTTTTTACATTGAAGTGGAGATAAAATTATAATTTTGCAGACACAATTAATAAAACAATGATTTGCGTGCATTGTGACACGCCTACATAAAAGTTTGGCCTTCTTTGAACAATAGATATAAATAAATGAAATTATAATTACGTTAAATCAGATCAGAAACTGTAATAATATACAATGTATATTTTTCTTTCATAACTATATGTAATGGTAAGTGTCTTTTATCACATTTAACACATCATAGCTCAACTGTCATGGTTTAATAATTTGATCTCAATTTACATATTAAACAGTACATATGTATTCAATGGTCGAAATTATATTTAATTTTTCAATGCTAGTCTGTTAAAAATTCGCAAACAGATCTATTACATACAATCACAGTTCAAAACTTAAAAATAATCTTATACGACTAACTGGCAACATCATAAATAATAATAAATCAAAAATATATATGTATATAAATGCCGTACTTAAAAATATAAAAAAAAGTTATTAATAATTTGATCTTGTAAATGAATAAAATATAATTTAAAAAATGTCGATTTATAGACCTGGGGTGTATAATATAAGAATAATTATTGATAAATAATATTAATATTGATAATATAATGATGTATAACAAAGTCAAATTTATTATGAATTGTCAATATGAATATGTAGATATAAATTACTTCATCTTCTATAACTTAATCTCTCGCTTTTTTAAATCAAACTGGAGAAATAAAATAATATCAAAAATAATTACGAAAGCATAGTAAGCAAAATACAATAAGTAATCGTTTTCGAAAGTTGCCTTATTCATAATATTACCTTAACACATTATACTTGGAATCATTCAAAATACACGAGTCCCTCAAATTCCAAAAAAAATATTATACCATTTGAGATAATTCCCAGTGCAGGGAGTAAGTCATAAATGCAAATAGTTCGAGATAACTCAAAGGAAAATGATATATCATTATCATTGATCGCCATTGCCAAATAATACTGAACGTAATCTAAGTACTAAGTACCAACAGTAATAGACATTAAATAAATACATACATACATATATTATATTTCATAAATTGCATCATTTAGTACCGATAGCCAGTCCCATTGTATTCAAAGAGCAGATCCAAAGCAGACTCTGAATGAAAAGTCCACATTACGAAAATAATACTGCCTCGAAAATAATATACTAACTCTTACAATGAAAATTCAATGACGCTTCTAACTATCCATTAACGAGCCTCAAATAATGCATCCAGAATTGTTCACAAGGTAAAATAAATCTCTCATTGCACCAAAGTTCTAAAAAAAACATATAGGAAACAGAAACAGAAGATTGATCAGGTAGAGGAAATCTGAATTGGCAAATTGAACATAAGTTAAGAACTAAACTGATGCAGATACCCGGAGAAGGACATAACCTATCCAGGGTTGTCAAAGTAATCAATGAATCTAAATAAGGTTCATGTGATCTTTTTCCAAATTAAAATATAATAACTTCTTCAATTTCATTTCATCATTATAATAGCAGAGAAACTCACAGAAATTCATATGTCATTTTGCGATCAATTCACCGTGCAAACAATTCTCGGAGAATCCAAAAAAATACATAGAATTGACTAGATCTGATGATAAATGCAATATTTATATATCATCGCGAATGGAACTTGCTATACAATTGGTATACGTACAAATATGAGTAAAGATAACATTTAATAGAAATTATTTACAACACTGAAACGTCAGTTAGACATTGAAAGTCTGATAAATTCTTCCGATTTACAATTTTACCTTAGTTATGCAAAAAAAGGGATATAACCCAGATTAGTAATTTTTTATATTGTATTAAAAATATTACCCATGTGGATTGGATCATTTTTGCTGAACCAGATCCAATTGAACAGAACAAATATAGTCCAGACAGATAATGCTGCCAAAGAGAAGTAATATATGTATGAGCCGACCGACCGCTAGGTATATACATAAGTACAAGCAGCGTAAAATATAATATATACGCTTCTGTTGCTGCAAACGAGCTCTACTCTAGCCTGCCGATCCAAAGCATAAACCAATGTGGAACGGTCTCCATTAAATTGAAGCTACACTGTCTCCCCGAATGGATTGCTACATACAAATAAGTCGGCTTGGTAAAAACGAATGTCTCGTCTGAGGAAAAAATATGACTAAATGTTTACTCGACTAAACGTAAGCTATTATATATGTATTTTTTAAATATACCTAAATTCACAACATTGAATACACACTCATAAATTTGAATATGTACCTTAAATCTAAAAAAAATCAATGCTCACATATAATGTAATCTAAAAATCTCAAATGACACGAGGAACAATATTCAGTACATATGGCAACTTAGGAACGTAACAAACGTACAAAAATATAAAAAATAATAATAAAAAACTGGTACTAATTCAATATTCGACTGTTTTTGTTCCATGAAAACGCTGTAACAATACATTAAATATGTATAGTTACAGCGTTTTCGTGGAACCACAGTGGCTTCTGGATTTTGGAAAAGTACCAGAAAAAACTAGTAAAATAACGCATCTCGCACACTTACAACATGTCTTACAAAGAAAATGATATCACAATTGAGTCTTATCGATTGTTAAAGTGAAATGTTCAATACATATAATTCTTAAAGCCTCGACATATGAATAATTCGAAATAATCAAATAATTAAGAACTTAGAGTTGATTCGACTTTCCAGGTGAACTTTGGGCTCGTCAAAAGTTGATGTACATTCAAAAGTTGCCACATGTGGATCGACAAATTCGAAAGTCAAGTTACTTAATACTCGACAGATAATATGATACATTGATAATATGTATATTCTAAACGAATAATGTGTTTTTTTGAAATGATTCAACACTACGGTGTATACTTCTTTACAGCAAAAAGCTCTCGGCGTACACAAATCACTTTTCAAGATGAATCCGAGCAACCGATTTGGAACAAAACGCCAATTGTGTGCACAACGCCGTAAAATTACAATATATAATTTTGATAATAGCATATTTGTATGTACAAAATCAATCACTGAAAATAGTAAACGTGATTTGAATATGCTTTCGAAAAATTCATAATATACAATACAGATACAATATAGAGTCGGAACGACACCTTTTATAAGTAGGTTGTGGTAAAAAAACAATTTACAACAACTCTTCGGACAAATAAAAGCCGTCACTAAAAGTATTAATATCAAATAATTTTCTCTAAAAATGAACAAACCACCGTAGTATAAAAATATTCTCATATGCAACAGAAAGGATTGGAGAGCCGTTAGCCTATTCAGTTGGGGCTCGTTGCATATGGAAATAAACGCTATAAAATTTGTTCTTCCGAGTTGATAGATATAATTTAAAAATGTCATATATGATATGAAAAGTATCAAATTGCCGTTGGCGAAAAAAAATACAACGTGCATAAAAAACCAAATGGAATACATAATACTTTTATGCGTGAGAGGCAATTTGAGAGTGGCGAGCGAGGGTTAAGGAGGGCAATGCGGCCGCTTTGGTTTCTTCAGACTCGCTTCTTCGTCGGTGCCCGAGCGGGACACCTCCGTGTAACGTTCACCTTTCAACGAGACTATTTTGTTGTCTCGATAGCGGACCATCTTCTTCGGTTCAATCTTTGGCGCCAGCGGCTTATGCTCTTTCAGATCAGCGCTCTTATCCACGTACGAGTACCTGAAGTGGCATAAAAACACCGAATATATAACGTACAAGCATTTTCAAACAATACCGAAACATACACAACGAATGTACACCTATTTATGATTCGACTTTTGAGTTCGGTGTCATTGAGAGTGTGGTGAGGACGGGGCGGTGGAGGAGGCAGCGGAGGAGCTGCTCTCGCCTGGCCACTTTCCCGCCTATGAAGCACGAGTCCTGCAGCCCGTTCCACATCTCCACAAGCTATACTAACACACTGCTGAATCTGCAAATCAAACATAAACACTTGAATCCAAATTGTTTTTGCCGAAGTTGAGCATATAGTCGTTTAACCCTTTGAATGCTGACCAATGCTGATCGGCTTTATGCCAACAAGCCTGCAAAAGGCTGATAGGCGTTGTATATTGAGCATGTACAAAGTAAACAAGAATACTACCCCGCTAAGCCTTTCCAGGTAGCATTGAACATGGGTCGTGTAATCCGTGTCAATGTTTATAAAGACTGGTTTACATCGGAATTTCTGAATTAATAACCGTAGCAGAATTTCCCCATGGAAATCCCTAGCTGCTGAGTATTTTAGATTGTACATAGCTTGGCATTTAGATTGCAAGCATTACATTTTAACAACAATGAAGAAGATGGAACTAGTTTTGGGAAAATATGTACATTCATTAAACCTTTGAATGCTGACCAACGCCGATCAGCGTTTTGTCAACAAGTCCATGGGCCCGAAAAACGCCGATAGGCGTTGTATTTTGAGCATGTACAAAGTAAACAAGAATACTACCCCGCTAAGCTTTTTCAGGTAGCATTGAAAAAAAATATATATTGAACGTGGGTTGTGGGTTTATAAAGACTGGTTTACACCGAAATTTCTGAATTTATAACCATAGCGGAATTTCCCAATGGAAATCCCTAACTGCTGAGTATTTTAGATTGTAGCTTGGCATTACATTTTAACAACAATGAAGAAGATGGAACTGGTTTTGGGAAAATTAGTACATTGATTAACATTGATAGTCGTTTTGCCAACAATTTCATGGAACTGAAACACGCTGATGGGCGTTGATATTTGAGTATGTAAAAAATAAACAATACTAAGCCTTTCCAGGTAGCATTGAATAAAAAATGCATTGAACATGGGTCGTTTAATCCGTGTCAATGTTTATAAAGACTGGTTTACACAGGAATTTCTGAATTTATAACCATAGCAGAATTTCCTGATGAAAATCCCTAACTGCTGAGTATTTTAAATTGTGGCTGGGCATTTAGATTGTGAGCATTACATTTTAATAAAAATGAAGAAGATGGAACTAGTTTTGGAAAAATACATTCATTAATAAATAGACTTCTTTTATTTATTTTATATTTTTGCAAGATATATTAGAGAGTCTAAACACACCTTTACAAAACTCGAAATGCTCGGCGGTAGTTATCTAGGGTTTGTTTGGATAAGCTACAATTTTTATATCGGCTTTCTATTGGATTTCAAAATAATTCTAATTGGAAATGTTGGCGAAATTTTCAGTGTGGCGGGCTTTCAACGGAAAAGACGTCAGCACTCAAAGGGTTAATTTATCTCTATTCATGTCGTTACGAACCCCTGAAAACGCGATTCTAATGGGTCCTACAATCCTAGCTGACTGGATAGGAATCGCGTATTTTTGTTCCTAGTTAACTAGAATGAGGTTGTGTTCTGATACGTGTGTGCAAAAATAATTCGTCATCGCCACAAAAATCGAATAAAAGATATGACGCATGTAATAGTATTAGGGGGTCGTGACTTTTGCGAGTAGACTGAACGCAAGTTCATTGACTTGACTAACATTGATATACATATGTAGGTTTTCTTTATGATTAACTATTATACATAGATATTTGTAACATCATTTAACAGTTGATTCTCAACATAAGACCATTTTGAAAATGATTTCTTTTGAAAATTTTATCTTTTTCAAAAAAATCTTTTTTTAAAAGCTTTTTATTTTCAATTTGAAATCTAATTGCTAGCCTCTTAAATATCGTTACATAAAATTTAAAATATCTTGTATATTATCCCTGTACAACCACCATTTAAAAATTCGGTTTTGATATTTTTGAAAATTCAATAAAAATAAAATAAAATAAATTTAAACTTTGCACTCTACTTATAAGTATGTAGAGACCCATATTTTTAGCATTTTTTTTTCTCTTCAATTTAAGCATTTTCATGTGTCATTTTAGAGAATAGAATATTCAGTTTTAGCAAATATTTTAGCATGTATTTCTTTTTAGACATAATTTTCAAAATAAAGACCAATTTCAATAGTTTGTAACACAATTCATGAAATAGATATAATTTTAACCCAACATAACTAAAATGAAAAGAATATAATAATTAATAAATACAATAATATAATAATTAATAAATACAATAATATAATAATTAATAATTACAATATAATAATCAATAAATATAATTATAAAAATATAATATAATAATTTAAAGACAACATAACAAACAACAACAAAAAACCAACCAGCACCATTAGCGAAAGCTCAGCGATTAACGTATAATGCTATCAACTGAGGGATCATGGGTTCAATTCCTGACCTGGTGTTGCTGACCAGACCTTCGATATATGTGACTACAGGTCGATCATTTCTGAACTGAAAAGTTTACCAATTTATCTTATTTCGTTGTTGAAACGGTTCCAAACAAATTGGCAACCTATCCTCATTTGTCACCATTACTTGAATAGTATTTATAACAATGTTATAAAAATTTATTTGAAGTTATGGCCCCATGGTTAATATAAAATTGAAATACTAAAATATAATAAAAATAAAAAAAAGTTATTTAAAAACAAACCTCTTTTTTAGTTTTGTATATAATATTAAGATATATAAATTATTATTTTGAATAAAAATACCAATAATTTTATTTTACTACCGCCATCTATGTATAAATCTAAAGACTACATAGACGTCACCCAGATTTCAAATTTTCAAACTTCAAACGCGTCTTAAACGATATTTTATCTCTATCGTAATGGCGGAGGATCCATTTACTTATATTGATGACTAAAATAAGCAATATGGCAAAGTATGAAAGCGATCGGATAAGAGGCAAATTTTTTCCTGAATTATAATCGTAAGCGAAACGTAAAAGAGGTTTGTAAAAATACATATAAACCTCTTAAATATCGTAAACCAGAATATGAACCCACTTTACAACATCGCTCATACAATCCTTTTTAAAAATTGAATTTTTATTCTGAAACCCTTGCTCAAATTTTTCTATATATCATAAAATTAAATCGCCAAACATTTATAGTTTGACACTATTAACTGTTGATATACATATATAATAATAGACACCTCAATAGGACAAGTGTTGGGGAACATATCTTGAAGAGCCAAACATTGTGCTGGATAGACGGGAGCCGCAGGCACAGCCTTGCCGACTTTTTCCGGCACACCTTTATCGGAACTCTCTGAATTGGAGTGAGATCTGAAAACAAACAAATACCAAACGGTTGCAGATTGATTCGATAAAAGTTCAACGAGAATTACAACTCAACAAACCTGGGAGTAATGGTAGGAAGCATTTCACTCAAGCTCTGAAGAGTTAAACTTATCCGTTCAGCATCTTCACCATCAGATACTGCAACACAATAACATAATACATCATTCGGCTCTCATTTCACTCGAAACGGTGATAGGAATAGACCATGGTTCTTACGACGGCAGTCTCCGTTGGTGGTAGATGCTCGATTGGTCAATTCGGCGACTAGATCGAATATCCAGGAACATATAATGGCGGAATCTAAGCCCGTAAATTCAGGAAAATATGCCGACATCATTTCCACAAAACCTTCAAAATATTAATTCACATTATTTAACATTAAAATCATGCATGTCCATCTTACAAGAAGCATGCCGATAGAATGAACTAGAAATGATCGAAAGAAAAGTTTTGACTACGATAAATCGACAGTACTTTGTTTAGGATTAATCTATTGTACATAGTTTGGAGCATTTTCAAGTTATTTTATCTGCAACAAAATGTCTATACCCTTCAGGTATGAACACAGATTACCTAAACACAATCTGCTTTAGGTAATCGACTTTAGAGTCTTATATTAATATTATGTATTAGATGTATTATGAGCATTTATAATAAATTGTAAATAGGTTTTTGAGCTCTTTTTCCTATGACGCTGTACATATTAACATTATAATAATATAATACTATGATTACTAACAAAATTAAATTAAAATTGTAAAATAGAAAATGATCAGTAGATCAGTAGCTATTAAAATAGATATAAGATGTATTGTGAACAAAATTTAGTAATAATAAAAAGCATTTAAAAATAAAAAAAAAGTTATTTTATTGATGTACATCGTCATCATTATAAAATTGTTTGATTTATTGATCCAGAATCCATCAAATGTTCTTTGCTTTATTCAACATATTCATAGGAACCATTTGAGTACTTCCTTTGTCCATCTACCATATGTACATTCCCACAAGCTAGGAACGATTAGAGCAAATATATGACTACAATGAATTGATGATCCCGCTCTGAAGATAATCAATTGCAAACTTTCAAAAAATCCTAACTTATTCTTTAATACATCTATATTCAAGTTTCTTCCACATCTTCTGAATATTATTAACACATTTGTCTATATAACTATTTTGATATATCTTCTCATTATTCCAAACATCCTGCCAATGATTTCATATAGCATTCTTACAATCAACAAACAAATTTTTCATTGACAAAATCAGAGCTTAAAAACCCAAATCATTCTTATAAAAGCACTCTGTTTTGTATTGTTTGATCAAAATTTGATTATATATATACAAAAAACAAATTTTTCATCTTCTTCCCATAAAATCTAATTCTCATTCCCATTTGAAATGTTAGAAATGTAACACTTCTTAAAAGCAGTTTTGATCCTTTCCCCCAGATAGAGTTGGCGTTTTATATTCCTGAAGGTATCAGTGGATGATTTCCAGCTAAGTACCGATTATAGAATGTGGTGGGATGAAACATTGTACTCAGTATTGTTTTGCACAAAGCCTCGAATGCTTTTGTAGGAAAATATTTTCGTTAAATTAAACATAGCGTTATATTCGGTCTGATGCGGTAGAAGGAGTGGATGACTGGATGTATAATAATATTGTAAATAGCAAACCTTCTACATCGAAGCAAGGCTCTCTGGAGGCTTCTTCGAGTATGGAGGTGACGTAGGAAAGGACGATTTCATCAATCAAATTGAGATCGGCACTGGGTATATTTTTGGTAACAAACTGAAACAAGCTCTCTTTGACTAACGTCTCCTGTTCGGCGATCGTACTCATACTGTGAATAGAAAAAAGCGAAGAGTTTTGAGATGCAAATTTATAGATGTGCAGAGATGATGTTCGGGTGCATCTGTCAGAGTCGCTTTGTATCGAAACAAAGGGGGTGGCGTGAGAGGTGGGATGAGTGGGAGGGGAGGGGAGGGCAGGAGAGGGCAGGAGAGGGCAGGGGAGCGGTGGGGTGGAGCGGGGAGGGGAACGGGAGGGAAGGGGTGGCGACGAAGACGAGGGTACGGAGAAGTGAGTGACCTGCGCTGGCCGGCAAAGCTGTTGATAAAATCGATAGAAGAGCGCCGGCCGTTGCGCTCCGAAAGCTCGCCCGCTTCCACTCGCACGTCCTCTCCGCCCGACGACCGCTCGCCCACTAACACTACCGCACGAACTACACAGCATTATATACTCATCTCCACTCGTATACCAACTGCACACCACTACATGCACTTCGAGCACCGGCAAGTTGACAACTAAGCATTGCATTCAAATACAAATACAGCAATGCTTAACTAGCCGTGGACTTTTTTCCTCAATCAAAAAGATATTGGGATAATTCATATTAATACTAATCAATCAGTACAGTACAATTTGTACAATATGTGCAATGATCAGAGAAATGACATATTAATAGAAATGGCTTTAGGTGTTATATTGTTGTCAAGTGACAGTTGTTCATAGACAAACCTAAATAATTTTAGCATCAAGGTCTGTTCATACCTAGTCAGCACGTAGCGACTTCAGCAGGTATCCGGCCGTACGAAAAGTATTCTTTGGTACATTTTGTATGGGTATATTCATACCAACCGTCACGTTTACGCCACGGCAGGCTTACAGCAGTACCCGACATTTCCTGTTCATACCTTACAGCAACATCCGTCAACGTATCGTATCCGTTTTTTTGGCCATCGTGGAAATATACACGCGAATTACGTGCCATGAGTCGGCCGCTTTGCTGTTTTGGACCAATTATCGATAGTGACAGTTGACAGCTGTTCAATCTTTCGACATGGTTTTGGCGCAGATATTAAAAAAATATTTAAAAAATTTTTGTCCATCATCCACAAGCTCCTTATACAGTGTCCAAAGCTCTCCTTCGGTTTTTATATTTTTTAACATGGGATGCATATCAAAACGCCTCCGTGCTTTTTTATTGCCTTCTTGAGCTTTTTCTTCCAACAACAGCGCGATTATACATAATTTTTCGTTCGATAAACATCGAAACATTTTTGCTGACTTGTATTCTGACGCGTAGCTACGAATGCACGTGTATTCATATTGCAAGTACTCGACAATACGACGTAAGCAATATTGCGCCGTATCGTCATGGCCTCTAATGTATAAGTAAGCCGATTTTGCCTTGCACTCGGCCAAATTGCTGTAAACGTGACGTGACCGCGACGTGTAGGTAGATATGAACAGACTGTTATATGCTGTTAAGTATGAACAGACCTTCAGTCGTATCTGACGCTTGGTGCTTCAGAAAACTTTATATTACTCGCAAGATGGGCAAGTGCATCGTTAAAAATTGCACGATGCATTCAAAAACACACAATGAACAACATTACACGTTAACATTGAATTAACATTATACGTTAATTTAAGAGTTCCCAAGGACAGCGAAATAAAAAAAGTGGATGAAAATAATTCGCCAACTGAAACTTTTAGTTAAATATACAAACACCAGTAGCGGCTCGTGAGATGGGCTGCATATATTATTCAGGCGGTAGTAGCTCGTTGTGATCGAATGAAAAGAAAAATAGCTTGAATATGTACTATACTGGGAGGTTCGCAGCCCCGCAGCCCATGTAGAAGACAAAAATAGCACGCATTTGTACTGTACTGGGAGTACTGCAGCCCTACAGCCCAATGCACGAGCCGCCACTGACAAACACGTATATTTAACTATCAAAAAGAACTTTTATTTCTGTAGTAATATGTGATGACCCTGATTTTATTCCGAGTGTAGTAGTGTACGCGACGTGGCGCGATTTGCGTAGTTATGGAAACGGTAAGCGTGTTAAAACAAGAAATTTGTTCTAAAGGGCGCTTCTATTAATATTATATTTCTCTGGCAATGATTGAGGTAGCGATCACCTTCCCCTGCAGTCATTGTTGATATTTGCAGTCCAGAGCCCCCCCCCCATAACTTACATCTAACGCCGTCTGTGTGGCAACCAAAAGCCTGTATGAATATAGCACAACTTGTGCTATTCCGAATCAAAACCAGTGATCGGATATATTTCACAACAATACACAAGTCTCACGATGGCATCATCATCGCTCCTGTAGTACAAACATGCAGAACTAATGACATCTGACCCAGCAGAACTTATCTTCGCTACTCGAGGGCAACGTCCCCTTTGACTATCCCAGAAGAAGGAGTTCATCGCTCGATCGTAAAACGAACGAAATCCAGCAGTGATGTCATCATGCAACTACGACACTTGACCTGAAGACAAAGACATCTGCACACGGCACGCTTCGAGCCACAATGTATTTAAACCAACGCACCAGCTCCAAACGCCAGAGTGAACCTCTGGAGTTCAGCCAGCTCACTTCTCCGAAGCTGAACTTCTTCGTACATAGAATTACCATTGTAACAACTGAACATAAATAAACGATCCTCTTACAAACACAAACAGTGTTTCCATAGGCCGGGAATCAGTCGAAACCTATCGCCCGCCCTATAAGCCCATAAAAATTAATGGACACCGAATTCTCCATTGGCTACGTCCACACTACCGATATCTACACCCGATATTTGCGAATTTTTCCATAGCCAGTTCTTAAATAGCAACCACAGGTTGCAATATGGGACTGGATATGGAAAATTCGAGAATAGCGGGTGTAGATATCGGTAGTGTGGACGTAGCGTAGAATTAAAAAAATAAAATAAAACAAAAGCAAATAAACAACAGCTAGTCAATAGACAAACATCAGTAAACAATAGATAAATTAATTAAATATTAAACGAAATGACGTGAGTGGAGAGGCGAGGCAACCTGTCAATTTTTTTTTGCAATACCTGGCCATAATGCCAATGTAGAAAAAATATTTTTCATGATCAACGGACAGTAAAGAAAGAAATAAGTTGAAAATTTCCAATGACCGGGGTATTTTCAGTATAGTGTAACGGACGGTTTTACGCACGTTATCTGATCTCGCGGTGGGAGATGCAGAGGGCGGATACGTCGTTCTTCTTCCAAGGATCGGGTTATAGGGAAACGTGAACTAACCTTGGGATACAGTTTATATAGTCGGGGAGGTTCCTGACTCCAAATCGTCTCGTTGATAACAGCTTCCTCGTGGTCGGGAAGCTGGCTCTGTGGTCCTCTCACGGATGATGTTTCTCCAGAAACGGCGTGAGGAATACAGGGGACGTTGTGCTGGAATTCAGGGGAGGGAGTGATGCTGCACTCGACCTCACAGCGGTTCTTCAGCAAGATGGCGGATCTCTGGGCTCCGTCTCCCCGTTGAGACGTGCACAGGAGAGATCTTTCTTCGGCGGTGGATGGCGGGTGAGAGACTCGCTCTCGATGCGAGCGCGCCTACATAGCGCGCTTTTCTGTGTGGCCACTCGAAATAAAGGGCGAGTGATGCCCTATGGGACGATGGGGAGAACGTCGTGTTACAGTAGTATATTATTACTGAAATATTTCATATTTAGAATTTTATATAAAAATAAAAGAAAATAAGAAACTTTTGCACCAAGTTAAGGTGTAGATAAATATAATAACAGAGATGATGAAATTGAGAATGAGAATGAAGATGATTAAATTCAACAATAAATTTTTAATGTTCCTAACTACATATGTACAATGTTACCTTGTAAAATAATGGTATTTTTGGTACCCTAAATGACTTATTTCACATTAATAATAACTGGCACAATTGGTTCAGTGATTATTGGTCACAAAGCACTCCCCCAAATGTGACTAAAATCTCTATAATCCAATTACCGGCACAATTATAAAGAAAGTTGTAAAAAAAACATATTTTTTTAAATGTTCTCTTTTTGGTCTATGACACTTGGCAACCTTACTCACTAGGAAAATGAACAAAAAGCTGTAATGCATTTTTAACAAAAAATATGGAAATTTTATAATTTTCGAGTAAGGAAAGCTTAATGCGCAATATGGGAACTGCAATATAGGAACTGCAATATTAATTGCAATATGGGAACTGGATATGGAAATATCATATGTAGATATCGTGTGTGTGGACGGCGCCATTGAAAACTAGCCCCCCCCTACATAAGTATTTGTGGGATTTTTGAAGTTGAAATTATCAATTATCCTTTTCTGTGGTTTATTCTCTTTACTTGTTCTATTTAATCAAAAATATTAATGGAGACTGTGACAATGGTGGAATTCATAATGTCATCCAGCGGGTTTCTGGAAATTTTAGATTTTTAACAATGGGTTTCTAAAAAACCGGTGGATGACACTATGAATTCCAACACTGTCACAGTCCCTTTCCATTAATATTTTCGATTAAATACAAGAAGTGTGAAATTAAATAGAAGCGCAATGCATTAACAAAACTGCTTAAACAACTCGCCAAGATCATGCAAGGTGGTTTAATTATTTAGTAGTTGAATACGCTATAACGGGTTTGGTGAAACGTCACGTGTTGATGCGGTTGGCAGTAGTGGCTCGTTGGCCGGTCTCGTTGGGTGTTCAGTGTGGCCGTATACGTTCGTCCTCCGGAGTGTCACTCGCGTTGCATGCAACGAGGGACAAGAGCGTGAACAGCCTCGAACAGTTCCTCGGAAAGTGCTCGCGAAGAGGCAGCAGTCACTAGAGGGAGAACAGCTATCGGCCATCAACCAGCAGCTTGAGAAGGAAGCCTTCCTCTGGCCATCGATTGGGAGCCACGCCGTAAGTCCCCACCCCACCCTCCCACCCTCCCACCTGTCAAAACAATTATCCTTATCATATCACATCACGTCACATCGTTCCAACACGCCCATGTCGAACGCAATCCACCAAATCCTACCAAACGTCATCTTTTTATTGTGTTTGCTATTTCTCTTGTGTACATATTCTGCCCACCAATTAGCTCCTATTATCTAACCGGAAAGGTTGCATTCCTCCTAGTAATATATATTTTCTTGTCACTTTTCAGAAGGCCATGAAGAACAAACAGGATAAAGTTGCAGTGACGGATACTGGGGTAACTTTCATTCCGATGTTTCTTGTATATATAGTGGTTCACATTATACCGAAAAATTTTATTTTCAATAGTCTAAGATAAATTAATTTTATACTTGGAGATCTTATTTAAAATTATATATCAAACCTAAACATCTGCAAGTACTTACTATATATATATATATATTTATTTTTTTACATAAATATATATACCAGGAAGGCTTAACAGTTCGCATCCCTGGCCAATTATAAACATCGGTGTACAATTTTTTTTTAGAATAATTTTAGACATCGTCAAATTTCGAGATGGTTAGAAACATTTATGGACGAATTTGCAGTATTTTTATACGAATTGGCGAAATTCGAGATGCTGAAAGCTCAAAAATTGCGAGAAATGGGTAAAGGTTGCCAATTTGTTGGAACCGTTTCATTGAAAATCAGATAAATTGGCAAATTCTGACAGACCTGAAGTCACAAACCATGGTCTGGCTAGCAGCAACCAGTGGGACTCGGACTCGTGATCACTAAGTTCGAAAGCATATATTATAACCAGTAGTCGATGCTGCTGGCTGCTTAAAAAATAGTTACACCCTTTTAAGATTTAGATTTAGTTTTTGAATTGTTTACATCCATACATCCTACATCCATAACTGAACAAATAATATATATATATATATATATATATATATATATATATATATATATATATATATATTTATTATATATGTATGTATATAACTGAAACGACGTTTGTAATTCGTTTCTGATTGGCTGTTGTCAAAGTCATTTCTGATTGGCTGTTATCAAAGTCGTTTCTGATTGGCTGTCGTCAAAGTCATTTCTGATTGGCTGTTATCAAAGTCATTTCTGATTGGCAGGATTGATCAAAGACGTTTATGATAAATTTAAAAAATCAAATAGATTTTTTTCTTGGTTTTCATTTCATTTCTATTTACCGGGCAAAGCCAGGTAACACCACTAGTATACTATAAGACTTATATATTTAGAAAAAAAATGTTTCGGTAAAATGAAATCATTCCGATGTATATGTATAATTCGCCATGTATGTCTAATGTTTCCTTTTATTTTGCAGACGAAGCCAGATTCCAATCAAACCAATACAGAAAATAATGCAGAGGTGAGCTTATTGTCGATCTAGCAAAGTTTATTTTACACTGACTAGTGATATTTAAGATATTGCTAAAAGAAATTGTGAGATGTAGCAGCAATTGAACCCAAACGCACAGATGTTAATTCAATATTATATAAATCATTGAAAGATTTCTGAAATGTAAATCAATATTTACACAACGACTGTCGATCGTCACAGAGTATTGTTTGTTTATTGTGTATTTTAAAATTATTATTCACACTTCTACCAGACCGAAGAAGTTGTCTACATATCTTAGTACAATATATGTACATATGTACAATATATCATATTACTCATGTACAATGATAAGAACTTTCATATCTGTTTTCGTTTTACTCGTAACATAAGATGTCTTACCTAATGAAACTTTGATACATGCATCTTCTTGCTTCATTTTTGTACAATAAAAATCAATCTTTGCACTTGATGATAATAAACAACGGTACATGTATATATATATAGTCGCCACTATTGTCAATATTGATGCATTAATATTGTGCAGAGAATACAAGTTTTGCACAAAACAAATTTCCATATGAAGTTTTTCTTTTGTATTTTGACTTTGCGTTAATTGTACAATAACGGTCTGACCATTATTGTACAAGCAGACCAAAAAAAAAAAAAACAGTTTTCGTTGTGTTAACCCATTTTGCTCAATGTCGAGTGTCGTGGTCATCTGGAATCTGGTGGTTGATACGTTTCCACTCTTCCCGGTCCTGTGCCAAGTTAAACGCAGTGTTTAGAGCCGATCTCATTAGTTCTTTGATTTGATCTGACCATCTTGTGAGACCGTCCTCTCGGTCGCCTTCCGTCTAGTGCTCTAGTGACTGCCAAATTCTCGAAATTCTCCACATTCTTCCTGGCAATATAACCAATGTAGGAAAGAATCCTTTTTCTACATGTTGCCGAGTCTCCCTGAATCTGCTGCCTCTTTGAGGATGGATACGTTTGTGCGTTTTGCAGTCCATAGAATACGCAACATCCGCCTCCAGAACCACATAATAGATGTGTAGAATAGGAAATATCAAAAGATAGATCAGACATTTTAACCCTTTGCCCGCGGCAATAAATATAGCGAACAAGCCCTGTACGCGGCACCTATTTCGCGAACTTGGCAATCGAGTTTTCGACCTTAAATATAGATTTTAATATTTACTCAACTAACCAGATATGTTAATTAACACATAAAGTATTATTTTAAACAATAAAATATATAATATATCTCGTAGTTTTGGCTTAATTGTCAAATAATCATTCTTCATACAATTGAGACGTATCGTCGCCATTGTTCAACAGACGTGACGTCACATAAACGAGGTTTCAGTATGGTTCCACAAAAAACTAATTTTGACTGGTATATATTCATTTTAAGCAAATTGAATAGATGGCATTCAACTCTCAGTAATATATTCAACCAATTTTGAACCTTAAAACAGTTGAAATAGGCGCATATAAGGCTCAAAATCCCGTGCAAAGTTCAGAAATTCTATGAAAGACAGCCGCACTACAGACTTGTCGCCCAAAGCTTCCATAGAAGACGGCCGCGGGCAAACGGTTAACATTCACCAAAAAATGATTCACATTCTGAAAAAATACTATCCAGCAGTTCACGGCAACAACACAGCACAGCAGCTCACGCAAACGACAGTTTATATTCATACTATCCAGCACCTCACGGTTTTGACCGAGTGCAAAGCAAAATCATCTTACATATACCTTACATAGCCAACAGTATGGCTCGATGGGTTGCGTTTATGTTTAGCACTGAGAGGTTACCGGGTTCGATCCCGTGCTATTCTTCAATACTGCTGGTTAGTCTTGGATATTTTTGACTCCAAGTCGGTCGTTTCTTATTAGAGTTTGCCAATTTATATAATTTCAGTGTTGAAACGGTTCCTCCATCAAATTGGCAAAAATCATCGTACTCGCTGTCACAAATATTTGAATTTGATTTATGTAAAATATGTAAAAATTTATGTACAAGTCTAAATTTGTAGATGTCTCTATGAATTAATTAATTAATTGTTAATTTCGTGTTCTTCAACCTCTCGAAATGCAGCGGTTTATGTAATAAAAACGCTGCAATGTTTGTAATTAATTGTCTAGGAAGGCGCATTGGGGTCTGGTGTTAGGTCTTCCTGGTATATATCTATGTAAAATAAATATACATTACAATATTCGACGTACGCATCGTATCGTCGAGTCAATATTGTCACAATATGACGTTTCCGAAAATATTAATTTGCGCATGCGCACTTTCGTTAATACGTGTGCACTCGCTACTATGACGTCACGTCGTGCGTGAATATTTCCAGTGGCCAAAAAAAACCTCGCTTTTGCTTGTTACGTTACGGTGACATGTACTGCTGTACAGTATGAATAGATGTTCTTAGCTGCTGCTGTTACTTACTGTTGTATGTGCTTTGCTAATATGAATAGAACCTCAAAAGGTGAAAATTAAATGCGTTGTAAAAAATGCCAATGTTTATATGACGCGTAGTTTATTGCAAAAAATTATAAGGAAAAATTGTATTATAATAATACCATAAGGCAGCATATATGACATGTCGATGATCCAAAAACTAGAATACAAAATCGGCGCAATATTCATAGTTACTTTTACAGTTAAATAAACGCACTATATACATATGTAACTATCTCAAAGTTGGAATAAAATTAAAATAAATCATCGCTAGCAAAACAACTTAATTTACATATGTATGTATATTCCTAGTTCATCTCAAGCAGTATTTCTTCTTTGAAAATTATGATAGAATGATTCCTTGCTCTCGGTCACTCAAAACCATCATCATCATCATTTACAGCCATTCACCATCCACTGCTGGATGAAGGTATTTTCAACACGTTTCCATTCGTCTCTGTTTTGTTAGCTTTCCAGCACTTCTTTCGTCCATTCTTCTAGATACGTGACCACCCCATTTCCATTTCACTCTCTCCAATATATGTATCTACTTCTCACCCACATATTTTGTTCACAATATTTTCTCAAAACTACATATACATAGTTAATACAATTTTTTTTCACATCTTTGATATGAACCAATAAACCAATGGTGATTTCAACACCTGGAGGTGTTTTCGCAATTATTTCAAAAGGCATAAAACAAGATTCAACTGTAATTTGCAATACCATTAATACTACATTATTAGAATGATTGTCATTAATAATCTTTTTTGTCCATTGCAATACTTTTGCAAGTGCTGTAGTGTCTAACCTCAACTAATGACTTAGGTAATTGATATCATTTGTCAATACCTGTACTACCGAAAAAAAATACGCTGCCATTATTAATTTATTTTAGCAATTATTCCAATACAATTTAATCAATTTACTTTCGGTTAGTCATTAATTATTTTAATCACTTTCTTTAATTATTTTCTTAATGACAAAATCTTCTCTACATCCTTCGATCAACGCGTGTCAAAAATTAAATGATTTTTTTCATGCTGTTTGCTTTGAAAAATTTGTTTTTTTCTTCTCAATACCTCTGGAATTAGTACGTTCAGATTAAAAAAAAAAATGAGATTGAAAACCAATCCTTGTAACCGTAGTGTAATATAAAAATGGTCCAATGAATTGATCATGGACATTGGGAAAAAATGTTTTTTTTTTACTTTTAAAAGATAATTAATTATACTTAAAATTCGCAAGATAATTAATTATACGTATTTTAAAGCAATAAACAATCACAATCAATAGAAAAAACATCTGATTATTGATTCCAGCGCTCACTTTCGGCACATTAATACTAGATTTTGAGTAAAATACTGCAAAAGCCAAAAATCTATCTGCTTATAAACGAGATTCATAAACAATTCATAAATTTCATAAACGAGAGGAAACCAACAAAAATAATTGTCATATTCGAATTCAGTCGATCAATCTTAGTAAAGATTGATCCACTGATCCATTGAAGTCCACAGTCACTAAAAGTCACTGAAAGTCCGCTCCAGTATTTACAAAACATGATTTTTTGTGGCTCAGTGTAATTGACAAGTGAAAAAAATCATAAAGTGACTATGCTTCTCGTTATTTACTGTCAGTTACAAATGGCAATAGTTTTAAAATACGAAATTTTCGGCATACTTTCATTTTATGATACACTTAGCAGGTCAAAAAGGATGGTTGAGTGTTGACGTATTTTTCGACTAATCCATACAATCTATTCGATAAACATTTTATCGTGAATTCAAAAGAATTCAACTTACATAAAAATGAAATTATTGTATTTCTGTACTACCGGTAATACCGAAGGTCGAAGTTATTACTACTGGTAATACCGAAAAAAAACCGGTTTCGGTAGTAGGTATTGGAATCCCTAATCGGTATATATAGACTTCATAGTTTTAGAACATGCATATACATACATACATATGTATGTGTGTGTACGTATTACATATTTTCACGATTTGTTTATTTTTCCGGTGGATCGTATTGTACATATAATAGATGGAAAATCGAATTTCCGCGTACACTCACTGAAGAAAGAAAACACGCGTCGTCAAAATATGTATAGATCGGAGTGTGTAAACAAACATTCGAAAATGGGGGAGAATTTTTTTTCGCACAGAAAATAAAATAAAACCTTGGAAAATGCGACATCAAAGGTTTTCCTTTTTATTTTACCTACCTATGCGAATCTGTCGTACGAGGAAAATTCGTACCGTGACGTAAAATCGTGCTGATATTCTTTTCACGCGGAAAGATACAAATTCTGATTTTAATTCGAAACGTATTGACGGTTGATTTTAGCTCGAAAAATTTTCTTTTTGACGTCATCACCTGTAATAATGCGCTCTCTGTATATAATATATATTATTAACAACAATATGTAATATATAATAATATATTGTTGCGTAGGGGTGGGTGGAGGATCCAAATGAAAGGCTAAAGTCGCTTCACAGGGTTTATTGGGTGAATAAGGAGGTCCATGCACAGCCAGTGCTCCTTCCAGAATAATCCCCCATGCCAAGTGTACTTTCTATTAAAGGACAGGTGGCTCACTGTAGCATCCTCGACCCGTTTATTTATCTATTTTTTAGTCACGTACGGTCTCAGGCACGCAGTCTCACGCCTTCGTCCGGATTCTGGGAACTAGCGGAGATGTCGCTTAGCCTAATCCGGGGGTCTCCATTGTCCACTTCCGAATGCACTTTAGGCGGCGTATAATCTCCGAATGCAATTAATGGGCGGCTCCTCTTTGCCTACGCCACAATATAATAGTAAAATAACTGGAAGGGTGTATGTGGGTATGTGGTAAGTGCATCGAAAAGTATGGAGATTCAAAAAACAAATTTATCAGAAGTAATTATATCAATTTCGACTTACTTCGAACTTTATTTTAATTCTGGTATCAATTCCTTTCCGAAACCACCCGGTGAAATTTCAACGGGTGGTTTCTGAAAGTAGTATTTCAATATAACTTGTGATTTACCAATGAAATATATTGGGTATATAATTTTTTTTTATTTACATTGTATATCAGCGTTTCCCAACCTGTGGTACGCGTACCACTTGGTGGTACGCGGTTGATGGTTGGTGGTACGCGAAAAAAATCAGTAATGGCGGACATGCAGGAATGAATGATTTACAATCATAAAAATAGAAATATATTTTATATAATTAATAAACATTATCTTAATTAGTCATCGTCGGCGTCAATATGTACAGTTGATGATCGAAATCTGGCAATCGATTGTGGAGTGCATTTTTAAATTTACCGCGTTAGCGCTCCAATAAATAAATAACTTGAATTTGACACTTGAGAACAACTCGATAATGATCTTTAATGTTGCCGATAAAATTGAAAGTATGATTAGGAAATTTGATTTTGGTATCTATGTTTCGAAAATGATCAAACTGAAGTATTTCAAACTTTACATAATTTCTTATCTGAAAACAAGAATAGTATGTCTCGGGATATTTTATGTACATGAAAAAATAATTAAACATTTAAAAGGGTTGAAATCGTCTTTTACGCAGTGCTTCCCCAAACCTTAAGAGGGCTGTACACCCGAAACCTTAATTTTGTTACCGTTCCTTTCTTCGATATATATATTGAGTGTATGTATATATTGAGTGAATGCGACAATATATAGCAATATATATATATTGAGTGAATGCGACAGTTGCGCTTCAATCAGATTAAACGTGTTTTAAATTGACAAAATCGAGGTTTCGTATTCTACTATTTTCTCCTCCAAAACTGGACCAATTTTTAAAAAAATTTCATCATCGGTATGAGAAAGATATTTTCTGTGCATCTATCGGCGTATTTTTTTTAAAATCGACCGTTAAATAACCACGCTAGCCTCTTTTCGTGGGTGTAAAACAGAGGCGATTTTATAGATGTTTGGCGGCTCCTAGCTCCCATAAAAAATAATTAATCAAAAAAATAAAACGATAGATGCACCCCAATGGTGGATATCCATAGCATATTAGAAATAATTTCTCTAGTGCCATAATTGAGGTAGGGAGAAGTTTAGTACGTTTGTATGGACAATGCGCTGCTGTCCAGCCCTCTTAAGAAGCAAACAATTGGATTTCAAACCCCTTTGATAATGAACATTTTCGGATAGCTACCAAGGAAAAGGAGAAATTGATTGAACTTTCAAATCATAGCATTTAAAAACTGAATTAGAAATAAATAAAGTTATTAATTTTTGGCTAGGTATTTGTGAATAATATGAACAGCTTTCTGACATAGAGCTTATTAGCGATAAATGGTTTTTATTAAAACCATTTTTCAATAATAGAAGTATGAAAAAATAGCAGATAAATATATTAAAATTTGAGCATATTATAATTGCGTGTATCCTGTCTTCACATTCCTTACCATGCAAATACTATGTATAATAATTACACCAGCAAAAACAAATTTCCTGAAATACAATCATTTTTATATGGTGGTACAATTTAGCGCTGTGTACTACCAAGTGGTACGTGAGTCAAAAAAGGTTGAGAACCGCTGTTGTATATCATCACCGACTGTACATACATCGTCACCTTTACTTATACATCATCTGTAGTCACCGGAGCCTGAGGGGGCCGTGTATTGTTCAAAGGTTGTAAATGCATTGTTAAAGGTTTGCCTGATCAATGGATAGCACTGTGACTATCCTACCTCTAATCATCTGTATGCTATCACGAGAGATCAGTGGCCAGGATTATTTTACGCACAGAAAATGGTTCACTATTTTCAACCTTTTTTTGCTCTCTCGCTTTGTAGGACAATAATGAACCATTTTTTGTGTATAAAAGAATCCTGGCCGCCGATCTCTGATCATCACCAAATAATAATAGACTGCTTTTCAAAGAAGAAAAGACCGCTTCATTAGTGTTCAAAGCAAGAGAGCAAAAAAGCATTAATTTTTCTGAGAAATTGACAATAGTCATCCATTTTTTGTGCGAAAGCATCCACCAACCGCACAAGACTGGTCATCACTAGACTCCGGACCCAAAGCGCGCCGTTTATTGTTCAATTGTTGTAAATGCTTCGCCGAACCTTTTTTTTTGCACTCTAGCTTTGTAAATAGAGCCAAACCGCCCCGATTCCTGGAAAAAGCACGCTCTCTATCCGTAGTCTAGTCATCACCAGAGATAGATGCGACCCAGTGCTTTTTGGACAAAAAATGAGTTCGCCATCGTCTATTACAATGAATCACAAATCTAGAGAGCAAAAAACATATATCATATGTATATCATCAACTCAGATTAATAACTAGAGGTCGGAATCTGAAGGGGCCGGAAACGTGCCGCCTATTGTTCAATTGTTGTAAATCCTTTGTAAAAAAGGTTCGGCAAACCTTTAACAATGCATTTACAATCTTTGAACAATAAACAGCCCCTTCCGATTCCGGGCTCTATTAATGACTAATTTAACTATGTGACTACATAGATTTTTTTTACCAAAAGGTATTGATAACTCGATGATAGTTCTTCGCTTCTTGTCATGTCGCTTCACTATACACTTTGCTGATACGCATTAAGTGCGTTTCAGTCTGAAGTTCTTAAGCTCATTTTCATCGTTCGTTGATGGAACAGAATTTATGTCCTAAACGAGTCATCTCCGCGTTTTTGTGTCAACGGCCATTAACGTCGCGTGCGCAAGTTAGGTAATTTTAAGGAATTGTTGACATTACTTCGGTCACTTTATCGTTTTGCGTGCCCACTGCCAAATAATAACGTTTACGTACATACATATGTACATACCTACATAAAAGTGTGTTGCGAAAGACGTCATCCGAAAATAATGCGACAAGACGCTCAAATATAGACGTCGCGGATTAAAACACTGAAAATCTGTCTGCGTACATACGGGAGCAACGCGACGCGACGTTCATAAGTCGAAAATCACGTAGAGATTTGTCGGTGGACCAGACACTGCAACTTGTCTGTCGTGACGATTTCTCAAAGACCAACAACTTGTCTGCCAACAGATGACGATGCGGTCAGTCGGGTGATTCTAACACATAATTGTATTCTCGTAATTGTAACTCAAAATATTATTTAATAAGTGTGGGACTTTTCTACCCCAGAATAATGCATGTATAAATGATTAGGTTGCCATAATGGTTAAGTTTCTTAAGACGCTTAACAAATGATTAGATCGTTATGGCTCTCCGAGTAATAAAAATGTTGTCATCTTGCACATGCGACGCTTAACGAACGATTAGATCGTTGTGGCTCTCCGAGTTATAAAAATGTTGTAAACCGGCCAACGAATCTCATTTTACTTTACCGCCTATGTATCCCAACAACCAGATCATTAGTGAATGTATTTGACGATGGTGAGAATTTGTACGAAACTAAAATGGCACAATGGGGAATGTAGGACTACCTTACCTAACCCGTTTCTTACCTGGTATATGAAGTGCACATGTAGAAGATTTTTCTAAAATTTTACTGTATACATGTAGTATGTTGTGTAAAGCATGCGATCGATTTAAGAATTTTTATATCGACACAAAAATTATAACGACGAATTTCTATTTAATACTATCCTAAAACTAATGCTGTGCCCGCTGATATTTCAACAGTTGGTTTTGTAAATGAATTGATACATGAATCACACCCCAGGCTATTGTCGCTAACGGTTTCAGCATGCACCGCCCTTGCGATCAATTCGAATCGCCCCCTCACTCCACTCTCTGCGCTGCCACCAAATTCCATCCCCGCACGCTCGCCCCGACGTCCGCGTATATACGAGTATGGTGTATGTGTCTTCATCAGTGGTCACAGCGCTCTTGTTCGCATAATGAAATCTTATGAACTTTTGATAATTGTAATATTTATTTTTTTGTAATCTTCATACTTATCCATGCAAAAAAAACATACATACATCCCTCCCGATCTTATGTATATTAATAATCGAGAAATTTGTAAGGTCTGTCGTAGCGTCTAAAATATTATAGCCAGATACCCTAAGAAAGACTGGTCTACGGAAAGATTAAGCGCTTAAAAACTAGTATAATATAAAGTTTGTAAAATATCTCAGTTCGGAATAGACGCTCTCAGTTCAAAATCAAGCCAGAAAGTCGATATAAAAATATATATGACCGATAATGAGAGCCTAAAATGCAAATTTTATAGTATATAATGTGAAAAAGAAAGTTATAGGCGTTTAAACAATAACAATCTAACAAAACGAGTGGGAGGCGAAAAGTCGAAACAAATAAGGCTACTGGCAATGGGTTAGCTGTCTCCAAATTTTTTGAATTTTTAAACAGGTGTATGGCGATTAAATTTCATTATCGACATGGCGGAAACAATTGAAATCTCTATCGGGGGCCAAGCCTCGCAAAATGGCAAAGTTTCAAAGCGATGGAAAGAGTTTAGGAAGTTTTTCCATAACATTGGGCGAAGTGAAACTAATGTAAACCTTGTGAATAATACATATAATAAAATTACCATTGATTAGCTAAAATGTTCCGACCAATGAGAATAGCGTATTTTGAGGTTCGCGTACGCTATAGGTTCCGAACAAAGCTGTTCGACCAATAGGAATCGAGAGTTCGACTAATGCGCAGATGACCAGAATGAAATTATAGGTGGACGGCCACATTCAGAGCGTACATAGTGGAGCGACCTATAATGACTAGAGTACGGACCCAAAACGTGCCGCTCATTGTTCAGTTGTTGTAAATGCTTTGTAAAAAAGGTTCGGCAAACCTTTAACAATGCATTTACAACGGCGCGCTCTGGGTCCGCTCTTTAATAATGACCTTCACGGGTTACACTTTGAATATGCTCGGTAGTAGAACACGTCACACTTTAGTTTTATGCCCGTTGTAAATCATCCAATCGATTTTGCGCAACGTCTTTCCGTATTACGCGGATTGGCAGGCTCACGGTTAGTCGTTTATCTTGTTTGCAACTCGCATCGAGACAGTGGCGTCCGTCGATCATTCGATTCGTTAAATCCTCGCCGGCCGTCTGTCGCATGGTGATAAACGATTACTGCCACTTAATCGATTTTTGATTTTACCCTAATCGTCGCAGCTTTGGGAACCTCTCTAAACCATCTAGTAAACAACTTTTCACATTATTTTTAGACGGGAAAATTATTTTTTTTTAACTGTCTGTGCGAAATTAAAATTAGATTGTGTTCGTTT
Source organism: Arctopsyche grandis (assembly GCF_051622035.1). Classification (NCBI taxonomy): domain Eukaryota; kingdom Metazoa; phylum Arthropoda; class Insecta; order Trichoptera; family Hydropsychidae; genus Arctopsyche; species Arctopsyche grandis. The sequence continues at coordinate 23,984,156 of NC_135367.1, read as the reverse complement.
TGTTGTCGTGTTTTTTTCGCACCTGCTCTGATTGTGGGTGGTCTATAAATGTTTACTTAGTTGATTGTCGCCTACTTGTTTCATACTTATCTATCAACTGTAATTGTTTTCATTGATCTAATCTCTATTTCCGTACGTTGACTTATCTCGTGCGAGATTTAACTCCGATCGATCTAATGAAATCGATGTTATAGTCGATCCGATTAGCGTGAGACTTACGAGAACGGAGCATGCTGTCGCATTCGTGCAATGCGTTGTAAGGACGTAAAATTATTTATTTATTTTTATTAAATTATTCCTTATTTAATTATAAAATACTATTACAATAAAATTCAATGCAAGGTCTTTAATAATATTACCGTAAGTTTTGCTGTCCATAACATGACGTCGAAAATTACTTTTATCGTCTAAAAAATTTAAATTTCCATTAATATAAAATATATATAGGGTACCATTTTTGGCACGGCTGTAAAATAAATTACACGACAAATGTCAAAACCACATTTAATGTCATATTAAAATCTCTAAAATAGCTCACACGACAGAATCGGCGTTCGCCCGGCAAATCAAACGTCAAACGGATTGTCAGTCACAAAAATAAAATTGACGTTTCAGTGAAATCATAACCAGTTACCTTTTTACTGGGTAATCGTTATATCTTAGCAGCTAACTCTTATTTTATTCAAGGATTGGGTTAGGTTAGGTTAAATTAAGGTTGGCCCTATTAATTTAAGATTAGGTTGTTAGGGTCGGTATTTATTTTTGTCAAATATTATTTTTGTTATTGGCAACCCATTTGCCGTTTGATTTGTCGGGCGAAAACCGAATATGTCGTGCGAGCTATTTTAGAGGGGGGCATTAATATAAAATATATAGGGTACCATTTATCGGCGCGGCAAATAAAAAGAATGCTCATATCTTAAAAAGCATGATACTAATATGTCGTACTAAATTGAGATATTTGCTTATTTGCCACTTTTCAATATATTGTAGATGTTTACCTTTTTATACATTTTTGGCAAATCCTCTGTAAACAAGTTTCCAAAAGAAAGCTTTTTTTATTTTTTAATAAGAACTGTAAGAATACGTACATGTCAAGTTGTAACGATCATTAATTAAAGGCGGGACTTATTTCCAAGGCCACTTTTCTGTATACATACATATGTGTGTATATATAAATATTTTTGTCTCTTTAATATATTATGTATATTATTTACCTGGACTAATTAAACCTATCTACCTATTTTAATTGCTGCCAATATACATGCACACCCCGTCTCCACGTTATGATGCGCACACTAGAGGTCTATTCATACTGGCACAGCACAGACAAGCAACTGCACGTAAACTGCAATACGAAAAGATTTATTTAATACATTATATATGGACACATCCATACGTTCTTTAATGTGTACGTGGCGTAGACGTAAAAGCAATATAAATCTATTCATATTATACAGCAGTGCTTGTCACCGTAACGTATTATAACGTAAAGATTATGTGGTTAGGGCTAATCGACCACTAGTTTCCTATCACTGATCACCTGATCTCGCGTTCGCGCCAAAAAGACCTCGACGTATTAACAAGCTGTATACAACAGCCAATAAGGTCTCGCGACCCATCGACCAGTAACCTCTCTGTGTTGAAAGTACCCGCTGTTTTTAAATATTAGGCTTCTGTTATAGTATGAATAGAAACTGTCGCTTGCGTGATCTGCTGTGTTGTGCTGTTACTGTGAACTGCCGGATAGTATGAATAGACTTAATAAAAACGATCGCTTTTCCTTGGAGTGGAGAGTATGGGCCTTCATAAATTTAATTACCTATGTACATATGCCAGTGTTCAATATAGCCAAATTCGATTATATATGTATACATTTTTTTACTTATTAGCCACAGTGACATTACAGAATACTCCAAGGGCGAAAACACAGCAAGGAACGTGGCATGTGAAACGTCGACAAGTTCTCCTATATTTCTTCAAATATCGGATGCAACGTTATCGGACACTGGCAAGAAATTTTACCGAAAATACTCCAGGGAGTAATTTTGGGACGGCGTGCCATGAATCTGTACAAGGCACGCCATATTTCGCACGCTTAAAATTATCTAAAAAAAAAACCACGTGCCACGTTCATCGCTGTGTGTTTTCGCCCTAACGCCTCACCGTGACCAGACATATAAGCTTAATACAAATTCTATAAATTTATGTATATAAGAAAATTAGCAAGATATCTATGTAATAGATAATTTTTTTTAAATCTGATCGGAAATGATCGACTATATTGTAGACTATAGAGATTAGGTGAGTGGTCGCTGATTACCTGATCTCTCGTTCGCGCCAAAATGGCCTCGACATATAACGGCCAATAGGATCGCGCGACTCATCGACCAATAGGTTCTCGCTTACGTATGTATGCGTATTGCGCCCGACGAGTATAAATATTGGGTGCTCTCGAACTGGAAAGCATTCGGAACTGGAGAGCCGACGAGTGCAGACCAATAAACCACTTTTACAACCCTACTGCGTCTTTCTCTCCGATCCTGGAAAACCCTCTTCACGTCCACGCTACAATATATATATATATATATATATATAAATATCCAAGTCTGACCAGCAGCATTAAGATGACACTCAGAATAAATACTTTTCAATCGAGGTCAGCTCGCGGGATCGAACCCGGCGACCACTCGGTGCTTAATATCAACGCAAACACCGAGCCATGCTGCTGGTTAATATGTACTAATAATGGCCTGGTGCACGCATTCGTACATTTGATGTACGAATGAAGAACTGTCAGTTGACGGGTAACGCATGCGCATGTAGCTTAGCCTTTCACATATGTAGGTGTGTATATACGATTGATTTTACTTTTAAAAATGGGTTGAGATAAAAAAAAATCCGCTCGTGTAACAGTCATTATGTAAGTCGCAACGGTGAAGATTAGTCAATTAAAACTATGATCCTTCTAATTAATATAACTTGTTTTTCGTTCGTCTCATAAACTCTTATTCACGCACGCGGAAATTGACGATAAATATATTTATGTATCTATGATTTGCATTCATACTATACACCGATAAGGTAGAAGATAGTGGAAAGTGTCCCTCGCGCAACACCATAACGGAACGGAGCGTGTCATCAGACGAAGTGTAACGGTCAGCCAGATGACTCGGATGACCGACGCGTTGTTGCGTTCGCAATAAATATTCGCAGCAAATATTAGCCGTGATCTCATCAATCAAGATTTTGGCGTAATCCTCGCGAATGGAGCGGGGGAGGCTGGGCTGGGTCTCCCCGTGAAAAATCTCTTAATTTCCTTTCGGATTAGTCTCATGTCCGGCTGCTATTATCCTCGTTCTCGATTTCATAACCAGACGTAGTATAGTCTGAAACAATGAAGAATAAGTTAGAAGATTTGAAATTTCAATGTATTTTCAAGTGCGGCTCGTCCGTAGGATATGCGGTACTGCAGCACCTCAACCAGTTTGGTTTTGGTTGCAAAAACTACAGACATCTATGCATTTCCAAAAACATTCGTCACAAATCACTAGGTATATAGTTAGTTTGCTTTCGTCAATACCAGCCGTATTTCTATATGAAAACGTGTAAACGATCGGACTCAAACCTCCAGCTTTTTTTGGCCGAGTTTGCTATGAGTGTGCTTATATTTAATTAAAACCGCCATAGTGGCGATTTTGCATCAACCATACACTCATAATTCAATTGGCTCGAGTCAATTTTATTTAAATATGTTGTTAAACTTTCCATTTCCAAGAGCGGGTGCCACTGTTGATAAGTTTCAAATTCAAATTTTATTTTATTTTTACATATATTGATAAATACCAAGAAGGCTTGACAGGAAGACCCCATTGAGCCTTCACTAGACAATTTATTACAAACAATGCGGCATTTTTATTACATAAATCACTGTATTTCGAGAAGCTGAAGAACACGAAATTAGCGATTAATTCATTGAAACATCTGTGGATTTTTAGACTTGTACATATTTCTTTACAAATTGTATATACATACATCAATATTTTTATTTATTATAAGAATTTTTAATGTCATGTATTTTTTTCTGTTCTTTATCTGTTTAGCACACTCGTCGCTTGGGAGCAATCTGTTAGGCGAGCGTGCATGATTAATTTATATAAAATAAAATAAATCAAATTCAGATTTTTGTGACAGCAGGTAGGATGGTTTTTAAGGAACCGTTTCAACAATGATCAGATAAAATTGGCAAACTCTGATAAGAAACGATTGACTTGGACTCACAAACGTCCAAGTCTAACCAGCAGTGTATTAAAGATTAGCCCGAGATCGAACCAAATAATCTCTTGGTGCTAAACATAAAGGCAACCACTGATATATACTGCTGGCTATACACATATAAATCTTTTGAATGATGAATTAATTTATTATAAATTGTTTCCATATTTGAAATAAATATCGCCCTTTATGATTTATAATTGTCATGCAACGTAGCAATTTGTCAATTTATTATCTAGGGAATTGCTCCATTTCTTGGGCAATTCGTTGCCCGTAGATCCTTTTTCAACTTGTATCCCAACAAATGAGGCTTTTCTCAACACAATATAAACAGTAGCTGACAATTTATTCATACAGCAGTATATGTCACCGTAACGTATCAAGAGAAACCGATTTTCTTAAGCCACTATAAATATTCACGCACAACGTGACGTCATAGTAGTGAGTGCACGCGTACTAACTAAAATGCGAATGTGCATACGAATGTTTTAACGGTATTAACAATGTAGGAAGAGTTAAATTTAATTCCTAAAAATGCAGAGAAACCTGAAGTAACCGAAGCAGACGATTTCGAAAATCTTAAACCGGAGTTTTCACTATTCAAAAACCCTATCTGAAGTGTATATGAACGCCGGTTTTGCCGGAACGCACGTGACGAAACCGTTAGGTGCTTGATAGTATGAATAAAAAATGTTGTTTACGTGAGCTGCTGTGCTGTACTATGGTCGTGAATTAGTTTATTTATTTATTTTATTTATAGAAATTTGCTAATGAATATATAACAAAAGTAACAACTAAAATTATAACTATAATATATATAATTTCGACTGTATGTTTGTATCTTTGGTTGGGAACTTCGAAAACAAGGCAAAGTTTCTATAGCGACAATTCAATTGGTTGTATCTTATATTTCTTTCGATTCAAATAAATTTAATAAAAAAGCAAATGAATATTTACCATTAGATTCGCAATGTTTGAGATGTTTATATTTCAAATACTAAGCGAAGCCGGGTAAAACAACTAGTATGACATAATTAACAAAACTATAATTAGTAACCATAACATTATATTATATAATGCCAAACATTGCATTTATTAAACTTATATCATTACATCATCTTTCACAGAGGTATCCATAACACCCTTCAAGTAAGCACCAATGTTATTAGCACTTCTAATGCTCTCAGGAAAGGCATTATAGATTTGAACACCTCCTTGGAAAACGCTTTCTTAACGCTATCTATAATTAAATTAATCATATTCCTAGTTTTATGATTATGCATATGTAATTATTAAAATATTTAGGTAACGATTCTTATCTAGCTTGTATACAAATTTTAAAGTGCTTAATTCAAAATTGCACGCATCGCCCTATTCTGCACTTTCTGCAGTTTGGATAATATGAATAGACCTGTAATCGTTCAGATGATCCTACCAGTTCGTAGTCATACACATTTTTTTAGCAATGAATTTTTTTACACAAGTTGATATAAAGTGAAATGAAGTAATTAGGTTTTTTGTCAATTTGATCATTTCTTTATATCATCGAACTAGTTCAAGGATAGATGTTTCAAAATTATGAAGACTGGGCGATAATATTTTTTATTACACTCACAGGCTAAGGTTAATCAATTTAATGATATAATACATGATTTCCTATAAGTTAACGTAAATATGAAAGTTCTTAACTTTTCATGGTTTCATGGATCTCCAAAATTTACTTCAACTGATTTGAAAGTACGACTTCATATTACTCAAATCATAGTTTTGAAACATCTGTATCAAACTTAACTGCCACTTTCAAACATTAAAAAGGGTCCATGCCAACTCAGGAAACCGCAAATACTTCCAGTAATAATTGTGTTTGTAAAAAACCACCCACCTCTTTCATCTCGACAAACACACGGCAATTAAGCGTCGAGATAAGTGAAGAAAACAGATATGTGTGCTTATTTTTAAAAGCCAACATTGCATACGACGCAAAACTGCCACGAAATGATGGATCGGAACGCACTCTAGGCACATCTTCACAAAATATCCTCAGATTTTATCGTTTGTCCCGAATCTTGGTGTGTTGTGCAACGAGGGAAAAAATTAAACCAAATTGTCGGAATATTTTGGCACGCACTCTGAATAAAGATAACGTACGACACTCGGGATGGTATTTTTATTGTAGCTATAATCGGATTCATGATCGAATTTATCACGTTGAAAGGTTGAGGTAGGAGTCTGCGGTCTAAAAATGTGCAAAAATGCGAAATTGCACCATTAAAAATGACCGCAAACGTATAATGGCGTCTGTCGTTAGTCGTGTAGGCAAAAGTTTGACTAAATTGCGTGAAAGGGCTGCACTATGTATGTACGTTAGCTAGGCCCAATAATAGGACTCATCCCTTGTAAAAAGGTATGCCCTTATACAAAACTGCTAGAAAATTTACCCTTTTTTTAAAGTGAAAACTTCTTAACGCAAGTTTGGGTTAAACGTTGATTTTGAAAATAAGTATAGCTGGATACTGGAGAAGCACCCGCTGCTCTCCGTCCCCTTTGTTAATTATCTCATAAACCTAACTCGTTTCTAAGGTAGGTGGTATATGTTACAGTCCAAGTCTACTAGACAATAAATTAATAAATGAACAAAACCAACCAACCATGTCAAATATTAAAGGCCAACGCTGCATACCTATGAAATGAATTAGAAATAGTAATTATTTCAATTTTTTTTTAGGTCTTTTGAATAAAATTCGTGCGGACCTTTTTACAAACTTTTTATTAGCCTCTCTGTTAGTTCAGTGAAATTCCTGTCCGTCAAAAAATTGTGATCGGATTTTGAACCACTCGCACTGTTCAGGTCGCTTTGAAATCTTACCAAGGAAGTCAATGAATCTGACACAAAGCTAGGGGAGTTTAATCATTAACGAACTCATTAAAATTACATCGGAATATTGTGTCAAATCAGCCAGCAGCCTGGCCCGGTGGTTGTGTTGATACTAAGCACCGAGTGGTCGCCGTGTTCGATCCCGTGAGCTGACCTTGATTGAAAACAATTTATTCTGAGTATAATCTTTATTCTGCTGGTCAGACTTGCATATTTGTGACTCCAAGTCTATCGTTTCCTATCAAAGTTTGTCAATTTATCTGATTTCATTGTTGAAGCGCTTCCTCCATCAAATTGACAAAAACCATCCTACCCACTATGTCACCACTATTTGTATATGATTTAAAAAATGTTTTCTCTATATCAGAGGCACGCAACCTCTTGATATGTACTTTATCGACAGTCGCTAGCTAGTCCCTACATACATAGGTGACAAAACGTTAACTAGCATCGGTTTTCTCCCTCACACGCGATCTCGCTCGCACGTGTTAGATCAAAGTGGTGCGTACGGCACCAAAAGGGCCGAATCCACCAGGTTGCGATGCTCTGCTGTATATCATAGATGTCTCGCTGATTTTCTTATGTATGTAAATCGTATTTGTATTATACTTATATGTCTGGTCACAGTGACGCGTTAGAGTATTCTATAATGTCACTGTGGCTAATATGTATGTAAATATAAAAATAAAATCGATGCGATGACAGCTAGCTATCCAAACATGGCTTCCTACCGTCCATTCACAACACAAAAGTTAAAAAGTTACTTTTTTCACTCTCATCTCATATAAACTTATTACTACAAGCTTTTAAACTTACTTACATTATACAGAAAATCCATTAACTTCACGGCCTATTGCTTCGTGCAAATTATGTACATAAATTAGATATCAGCTATTTTCTACATTGTCTATTACATTTATTACACACCTTTTATAAAATCACTCAAATTTTTTACGTAATTCATATACATAAGTCTCGTAATGAATTCATAATTTTGTACACTTTTTGTTCAACTTGAATAAATTATGAAAAGTTGCATTTATAAATCAACTTTACAAAATGCATCAGTTAATAGATTTCCACTGTATTAATTTTCCTCCTGATACGAATCTTCTTCCATACTTATAGTATTTAACGTGTAAAAGCAGGGGATAAAACGAACGTTGCGCGAGCGACCTCTCCAGCGTCAGTTTCGCGCCGGATCCGTAGCCGGTCAGACGCGTACTCAAAGTGACCGTTCCGTACGAGTATAAACAGACCAAAACTACCTTAAAAAAAAAAGTTCATCAATAGAATAAAGTAAACAGTGCGCAGTGTTCAATTAAAACCCATTCGAGTTGTGTTCGGTGGACTTTCGAGTTGACCCGCCCCTATGTGTTGATCCCACATTATGCAATTATGTATGTTCTACATACTATCGTCACTCCCGAAACGAATCATAGGCCATTCACGTGCTATATTTATCCGGCAACTTACCGGATTTTAGGGGGTATCCGCCTCTGCAACTTTATCTACCCCCTCGACCGCTAAATCGCTAAGTGCTTCCTCTAAGATTTATATTTATAGAAACTCTAGCTGGCGAGGGGTGCATTTTTTTCCATACTCGTATCTGGAATAGTACACTAACGCATACTGTATTTTTTTATTACCAGAATTTTGGTTTATTTGAATGAGTTGTGAAATTGAGTTGTGTTTGGTGAAGAAAACTTTCTGTCGTTGTCGGCATGTGGGTGTGAAACTTTGACCCAAAAATGCTATGTAAAAGGTTGTATGCTTCAATGATAAGAAGAGAATCTTGTGGGTGATGAATGGACGGCAGATACGAATGGAAGCTTTCTAATGGTGCTTAATACGTAGATTTAGAAGAAATTAAATATTGCTCTAAGGATATTCAGTGATAAAAAGAGAATCTTGTGAGTAATCAATAGACGGTAGATAGGAAAGGAAGCTCTCTAATCAAGTATAATAACTAGAGAGTATGTGTGAGTGGTAGAGGATTGTTGAACCTTTCATATTTCCAATGTTGAAATATCGAAGGATATATTAAAATGCTTTTTTGAGAAACTTTCATCGAGGGATAATTAAGCAAATAGTGTGAGTTGAGTTGATGAATTGAGGGAAATTTAGTAGATATGGTTAGATTTGCAAGTTTTGCTTTCATCCAATGCAATCTATTATTATATGTTCTTATTAGTGTTTGGTGCTAGAACTTAAATGATGATGATGATATTCTGTGTAAAACATAAACATACTTTAATATTAGGATTCGAACATTGTGAGGATAAATCTTAGAACTATAAGGCGAATGATCGTTAGCAAACTTCGGCGTTGACTTGGTACTTTTAAAATAGCAATTGACTATAGTTGACAATAGTGAACTATTTTTTATGAAAAAGGCATCGCCCCAACGCCGATCTTTGGTCTTTGGTAAAGAGCGGCTACTCAAATATCTACTGTTAATTTCTTAAAAAAACCATGCTTTTTTGCTGTTACCTTGAACGCTAATGGATCTACCTATTGTTATTTTCAATTGCACCGAACTTTAGCGTATGTCTAGTCATTAGGGCAATGACAAATAACAATACACTTTCCAACAGTGCTGAATGCAAAGAGCAATAAAAAAGGCTTTTTATGAATTTTAATAATAGCCATAACGCCTCAAAAGCATATTGCCTTAATGACCATCCGCTGTCTACTTATAGCTTGTGATACGAGTCTTAAGCAAGCTACTCAATCGTCAAATCATACTAGATGACTTGACCATGAGAAGTAGGCTTGGAAGTTTTTTTTGTAAATACCAAAATCGCTTAAGTATGCAAATCGTGCACCATAACACATTGCTTTGACATTTCACACGAATTCGTCAGAACACACATCTGTCAATTTCGCACCGAGTTTACGATCGTTCACATTTTCATTAATCGCAGCGCCTCTCAAACGTACACCTCTGCTAACTTGTAAAAACGAGTTTTATTTATTTAATCGGTGTTTTGTTTTTATTTGTGTGTCGAACGGCGGGTTCAATGAATCGCCGAAATGTTGGGATTTGCAGCCTCCGGCTAAATTTTGCACGCGGCCTTGTCCTCGGCGAATGTCAACCTTTTGGCTCGATCGCAGATCGAGTGGCTCTCAAACGGTGGTGTCGTGGGCGAACGGCGCCATCCGCACATATAATATGTAGTTATTTAGCTCACCGTTATTATAGATAGGTAGATAGTAGACAACATAACATAATCGAATAAGAAAGAAGAAACGAATCAACGGTACAAAAAACAGTAATACGACAGATTGTGCAGAAGAATTGACCGATTTGCCATTTTTAACTGTTTTGATATCGTTTTTACGACAATGTCTCTAACGTAGGTAGAGACGTTGCCATACTTATTTTATATCTTGGCTATTTATCATTTTGGTCACATCATGTGTGTCCTTTGAATAGAGTGATTACCATATTGCAGGTATGGCGAATCTTGCGTAACATAAAATCCAAGATACATGTATTAAAATATTGGAATAGTCGAGTGTAGTGTTGGTATTGTCGTTCGATTTCAGTGTTATTAAAATTGGACTGATTCTATCATGTGATCATATGTCGTATGTCAAGTTCAAACTGAATCGGAAGTGTATTCATATGTTCTATATGGTTTTTCTAAAGCATTGCCAATCTTTCTTGTAGACTATGCTAGTTGACATACGAACGTCAATCGGCTGATGGAATGAGTCCCATTCTAATCGCCAACTATTAGGTATTGCAAAGTACTCATGTATTTTTTACACAACTTCTAACCATCATCAACGGCCATTCACCATCCACTGATGGACGAAGTCCTCTCCAACACGCTTCTACTCGTCTCTGTTTTGCGCAAGTCTTATCCATGTCACCGTACACATTTTCCTAATTTCGTCTACCCATATTCCCTGCGGTGTTCCTTTTACTCTTATGAATTCTCTCGGGTACCATTCTAGGACTCTTTTGTCCATTCTTTTAGCCACCCCGGCTATTATTTATAATAATCAGTTTCAAATTGACAGCAACTAATTAATGTTTGTATATGCAATATGCAAATCTACAATTGTCAATTTTCGATTCAATATTAAACATGATGCATGCCTTAAATAAACTGTCCACGCTTATTCAATATCGTTGACTGAAAATTGACGATGTTTCATCAGCCACTCTTTTTATATTTTTCTCTACAGTAATATGACTAAAGGCACTTAATTTTTGTTTTTTCACTTCCTCAGGGGTCATATTATACTTTGTTCCCAAAATTTTTAAAACGTCATTTTTTTATTCGTGTATTTTCTATAAAATTTAATATTTCCTCCGATTTGATTGTGTGAAGTGACATGTCAGACAAGTTGAAAGACTATCCGATCGGCTCGGGAGTGGGTGCAATCTGTCAAAACGCATCCGTTCAACTCCAAGCGCATGCCTTCGCGCATGCACTACTTCGAACAAATTGCACGAAAAATGTGGAGACTAAGCTATTGGTATTCTCACTTATACATATGTAGATCGTAACGTTTTTCAACAACTTTCGAGCAACGCCGGGCAATATTCTACAAATTGCCTTGTTGTTTTTGTATAGACTATTTAAACTTTTACTTCAGGTTAACAATTTTCTGCGTGTCACCCAAATCGTCGTGCCACTACGGGCACGCACACCACTAATTCACCATCCGACGAATGTGACCACAATTCAAAGTTGTATCACGCTTTTTCGTTGAATTGTAATGCGAAACATCATATTTCCGATGCGCAGTCAATAGCATCTGGTACCCAGAACTTTTGATTAGCCTCGTTCGCAACACTTAACGCAAATTTCACACAAGCCGCATATCCTCGATTTGCGTTCGTCCTTGATTCTGGAGTAGTCTTATTTTATAATTATACACATTTTTTCGTTGTTCTTCTTATTATAATACGCTACCGGCAGTGAGAGGACACGCCTAAATATACCAATCCACGGCCGTGACGAATTCTCGCGATGACGTAGCACTTCCCTATTAATTTGAATTGTAAATCGCATCTTGAATAAAATAGTTATGGGTCGATAGTGCAACTTAAGGAGTGTCTGCGGCGTTTGCACGGCGATGGAAATCGATTCCCTTATTTAAATTAAGTACCTGCTGCTGCTACCTCCACTACTACTACTGCTATGTGGAAATTACAAGGTATCCGCTGAAATACTGGTAATTTTTCAGATCGGTTTCGTTTGGGAAGGAAATTTATGCCGCTTGCTTCCGACCTGAATTATTCCGCCTCTGAATTCTTGAAATAACAGTTTCTCCGTATATCGCGACCCTGGGTATATATCACACTGCAATCTGTTCCAAATTTACGATATCGTATGTTTATTTTCCGATTCCTAGTCGGCTTTGAGGTTTCAGCTTTTTTCAGACGTGTGTAACTGATAAATAAGCAGTTTTGATCGATCCGTTTGCGGGTTTTTTTGGCAAGGTGTGTGTATTCCCTTTGGGATGGTCTGGAGTTTGGTCACCTCAAAGGGAATTCGGCTAGGCCGAATGTATCGAAAAATGTCGGGTATGTTGGGGAAAAACTTGATTCAGTGTAATTGCAGATGACGCACGTGATAGCGTCTGTCATATTATATCGGCAAATGACTGACTCGATCTTTTATTGATGATGGCACGCTTCAATTAGAGTGAAATCTAAGCAGGGGGCGAATCTAGAAATATGTAATAGGGGAGGCACTACAAAGTATATACATACATATACTTGAATAACATTTTTGTCGTCGTATGACCAGCAGCGTGGACTAGTGGTTGGCATATTATGCTTTCGAGCAGAGTGGTCACGGGTTCGACTCCCACTCGAGTCCCGCTGCTGGCCAGACCTTGGTTTGTGACTACAAGTCGATCGTTTCGTATCAGAGTTTGACATTTTTTCTGATTTTCATTGAAACGGTTCCTGTAAAAATTGGCATGTCCTTCCCTATCTCTTGCTAATCTCAAGTTATTCAACGTCTTGAGGTTTGCCAATTTGATTATAAAATGCTGCAAAAATTTCTCCATATATGTCACTTTGGATGTTTGTATGAATTCTTATGTATATTGCCAATTTTCTGATTTTCATTGCAACAGTTCCTGTAAAATTGGCGTCTCTTTTCCTATCTCTCTGGATGTTTGTATGAATTCGCATTGTATAAAATGCTTGTATTGTCTGAACTGATTGGTTGTATTGTATCTGTATCTGTATAAGTGCACTCGTCGCTTTGGAGCGATCTGTAAAGTATTCATGTTCTATGAAATAAAATAAAATATAATATGTACGTATGACACCCTCTCTCTCCCTCTCACAAATTCTGCAAGTCCGAATTTGCTGATTGTTGCGAGCACTATACACTTGCGATCTGCTATAAAAATATGTTATATACCTACTACCAAACCATAACGTTGTAAGTGCCACATAGGCTCAAATGCGTTTTATTCGTGATTTGCAGTTAATGTGTAGCCTTTACTTGCACCCTTAATTTTTTTTTTTAAATGCCGCATCCTGGGGATAGAAACTTGAAAACACAATTACAAACTCCTAGTTAGTTGCCACTTTTAATGTAAATTAACCTTATTAAATTGACACCAAAAATTGATGATATCTTCAGCCACCATGATCAGAGTAACATCTAATAGTTGAGGGAGACGATGCTATATAAGTTTTCCATTTGTTATTATGAAAATGGTACAACGTTTTTAAGGCACTTGTGACACAAATGATGGCACTTAAAACATTTTGTTCTTTTTAATTTATTTTTCTAATATCGAAAAATTATTGATGGTTTGTTGAATGATTACAATACCTCGCAGAAAAAATATAGTTTATTAAAAAATGTTTCAAGAATGAATTTATTTATTGTTTATTCATTTAAACGTTACTGAAAACTTAATTTTCTGGCACTTGAAACGTTATGGTTGGGTACCCATCTATTATTTGATTAAACCAAATCCCCCCCCCCCCCCATCTAGATTTTTTTAAGTTGAGAAACCGTTATGTATTAACTACAAAAATAGCTCAAATCGAAATAAAAATCAATCGGGTACGTATTTGTGGAATATTCCGAGGAATCGTGCGAATTGAGAATTTCGCGGGAAAATCCATTAAGCATATTTTCATCGCAAATTGGTACATATATTATTACATCTGTCAAAACACTCACTAGCTCGTCATAAAATGTAAACTTATTTTATTTCGGTTAATTTTTCGGCACACGTCTGCGAAAATTTCACACAAATTGATATTTATAGCCTTTTTTTCTTCTTCGGCCAGATGAAACCCAGAGAAACGCCATTTACTTCTCTCTTCGTATACACAGACGCCAGTCACTCATTTACCTGTGCCGCTATTTGTTAATTTTTATTCGCACATGCTTATTTGCAAACGTTCACGGTTTATTTTCGCACAACGTAGGTTGGTTTGTCCGTAAACGGATCCGTACATTCATATGTGGTCAGAGGCCAAAACTTCCGGATAGCCCAAAATCATATTCGTAATGAGGCGGCATTGGTTTTTGGTTATCGAATCTGTAATGTTTTATAAAATGTAACCTCAGATACGCTATTATACGCATAGCATTATTCGTAAATCACTGAGCTATGTTGCTGGTTATGTTAGTTGGTAAATTCATATGTTATTCACTATATGATTTAGTTCAAAAGTGAATTTGTTAGCTTAAAATTTGGAAAAACCAAATTTCACGAAAAATGATGAAACCACTCACATCTATTCCAGAATGAACCCGAGTCTGATATATATTTTCCAAATTCACTCGTTGAATGTCATCGGGTGCTACGCCGCTATAGTAGTCAAACTTCAATTGTAAAAAAAAAAATATTTTAAATTTGAGCGAGTGATAAACATATATTTATGTATATACTTATTTATTTGTTTAAGTTTGAGTTTGGACCATTGTGCATTACAGGAGTCCCTAATACGTCACAATGGCCAAAAAATACAGAGATGTGATAAAAATAAAAACAATTAATTAATAAAATACAAAGTAGGGAATGTCTTGCACCTATAGCCAGTACCAATATATAGAACTAGCGGTAAATACAAAACATCCCAACGAGGCTGAAATGAAAGAGAGAAGATTAAAATTCCACTCATACATCACATTCAATTATGAAAATAATGATGAGCGCAGGTTACCAGGCATTTCATTGCGAATTCAGATAGCTCTTGGAACTCGAGCCATTCGATGAAGAACTGTACGAGCAAGCGGTACAACCATCAAATGATGATGTCTACCACGCACATAATTATTGTATATATCATCTATCAATTTCCCTTCTAGCTTTTTTTTTCGTTTTCTTGCGGAACAGATCTATCGCGTTATAGAAGAGTCGACTGTACTTGTACCGATCATCGCTCACATTTTCAACAATATTACATCCGAAACCAGCCGTTGAATATCAACAGGCACTACGCTAATATAATATACACATACACATATATAAATATAACGTGCGTCTGTGAAGAATCGTTCCGAAAGTGATCTAAAATTGTCAATATATAGTATTATATAGGTAGCGGTCGATGGCAGAGACGATGTACCATCTGGTAAATGGTGGAGTGATTTATGGTCGTTACGGAAACAAATCAACCGGTTCTAGATATTATTATATCGGGCGCAATCGCGCCACAAAATATTACAAAGTAGGTATATATGTATATATAGGTGGATATATCTAGTAAAAATTAGTCTAGTTTGTACCAGTTGTGATGCGTTGTTTGTAGGGGAGCACTTTTCAATACTCTGACTGAAAATGTTTTTTCGTTGGCATAGCAGTGGTCGTGGCTTTTTGCCCGAATTCACTGCCAGAAAATTATTTATCTCCTCTGCATACATTTTTCCGTCAATTCAACCTACTATGTGCCATAGTAAATACCATCCGAAAAACAATATAAAATGTAATATATTCTCAGTATTGTGTTTCACTAAAGTTTCTTAACCCCTTATAATACGCGTTTTCCTATATACATTGTATTTTGTATGAAAATATATTAAAGTGCGATTTGGATCGATGCGACTGCGGCGTTGGATGTGGACAGCGCGGGTGGAAAATAAATAACGACCCTTCCCTTAGCGGTTTTGCACTATATGTAGATATTCTAACATATGAACCTGAAATGCATGTTTTATTATTTTAACTCTCACGTTTTACTTGTGACGGCCGCCATCCCCATAATTTATGACAAACAATCGGGGGCCAAGGTCAGTTGTCTCATGCTCTTTTTTTTTGTTACAAACTTCTTTTATGTTTCACTTACGATTACAATTCTGAAATAATTTTGCCTCTTATCCGATCGTTTTCATACTTTGCCATATTGCTCATTTTGGTCATCAATATAAGTAAATGTATCCTCCGCCATTACAATGGTGAAAAAAATATCGTATTAGACGCGTTTGAAAATTCTCCCACGAATAAGTGCCTGACGTTAATCGCCCAAAATGTTCAGTCGCATTGTTCGCCTACTGCGCTCGCTTCAGCGTTTTCTTGGTGAATGTCCGTTTTTGCCGTCTTAATTGCTTAAACGCCTATAACTATTTCTTTTTTTCACTCTATATTATATAAAATTTGCTCTTCAGGTTCTCATTACCTCTCTTATTTATTTAGGTCACTCATATTGTTGTAAACATTGATCGTGATATAAGCGAAAGTAAGAAGATGTTAGTAGTACTTTAAGTTGTTAGGGCTTATACGGCTTGGGGATAACGGTAATTTTAGTTTGACGTTTCTATGCGGACTGTTGTGTTTGTGATATTCGCTTTTAAATGTGAATCTGACCGTTCCGCAAGGAGTTCAACTATTTTTAAACCGCTGTAAGGTCTTTTATTATACATACTAATTTTTTTATCAGATGATTGAAAAGTTCATTTTAAAAACAAGCTTGTAACAAACACATGTAAACCTCATTTATGGACAATCATACATACATTGATAAACTATTCTAAACTGTATGGATTACAACTTTTTAATGATTACAACTTCATTGTTTAAATGATAAACCGGAATAGTCACTCACTAGATAAATTTCGTATTGTAGATTAGATATAGTCTTGAATTTGTTTTTTTTCAGTATTAAATGTCCTAAATGACTAAAATTTTGAGCAGGATGAATAGAAGGTATGTAAGACAATAAAATCATCATATCTCTCTTTTCTTATTAATCTTGGAAGTTTTGTACAGTGGTAATATAGTAATAGTAACTCATTATAATTAGTTGTAGCCAACCTTGCGTCAGTTTGACAGTTCTCTTGTGGCACTGCTGATGTGTTCGTAAGATTGGCTACACTGATGCACGCTTGAGAGTGGCAACACAGACCCACCAAGTCATAAATAAATGCGATCAGACGGTTGTTTCAATTATAATTATTTATTATTACGAATGTATTAATATGATATTATTCATCTGAGATTTATTTCTAATTATTTACGGTTCAATCTACATAGGTTAACGATTTTAGGAAAATTAGGCACATACGATTATTTAATCAACATTATTTGTTTACTTACAGGTAATGGGAAAAATTATTTACAGTTTACCGGTCAATGAAATTTAGCGGTTAATTGCAATCCCTTGTCCTTACTATGATAAATATTTTCAAAACAAGTCATTGGCGAAACTAGTCATTGTTTTCAAAAGGCGAAATATAAGCCGAAAGTGCCCAGCTCTGCCTGGTTTCAAATTCGTATGTCGTGAAGTCACTTCACTGAATACACATGCAGTTTGTATTTCGAGGGTCAAATCGTTCTGGAATTTTCAGGTTATATTATGCATTGTTATCAACCAAAAAATCCTTGACCTCTTCTTCGCCCACGTTTACGATTCAAAACGTAATTGAAATTACTAAATCGATGTAAACATCCGCCTAATTGACCATTAAGCGTTGGAATGTGACAACTTCGCAACCTTGCAAAAAATTTTCCATACATACATACATGATTCTCACTCATATTGTATCTTGAGAATCTCTGGCGCCAGTCTCGCCTTACATCTCCTGGAACTAGTTTTAATATTAAAAAGAAGAAAATCTTTCACAAAATTTCGTATAAGTTTGACCCATATTTGTATACCATCACTTGTACCTATGCACCACTTTTACATCATCACCCATTCTTACACACCATATTTCTATATTAGTAATAGTATTTCAAAGGTTATTCAACTTAACATTCAAGCAGGCTATAATCTATTCAAAATATAGTAAGAGCGACATGAATTATAATCAAAGCTATTGAAAATTGTTCAACACCCTCAAAGTAGTGAAAGGACAAAACGTTACATGAAAGACTTCACAATGGAAAAGAAAGAAAGTGAGGGGGAGGGGTAGAGTAGGAGGCTGGGGATGTCTGTTTTCATAAATAGACTAGAATTTTATGATTAAATCGAATTAAATGCACGTGGATGAGCACGGTCTGTCGGTGAGCTGTGAAGCGCGATAAAGGTTAACGGATGCGAAACGATAATATGTGATTTATTTGTCTATATTAGTAATACACATAATTAAAACTACCAAAAAAGAATCGAACCAATTCTTCGTAGTCGATTTTCCTCTTCCTCGATTTCCTCCACGCCACCAACCATAGTCACTCCAGACTATCTACCCCATAGTTACTCAGCTCGGCTATTCTTGTTACTATACATCTCTAATCCAATCGCTTAATTATTTGATTTAGCCCTCTTCATGGTTGAGTAAGTTTGATAAAGTGGTATGTCGTTGAATACTCGGAAAATGGCTTTGTAACAACATTGATATCCCAAAATAAGATTAATCAATCTGCTCAATTTTGTAAGAGCCAAATCATAAAAGACTTCATACGATCTTTAGTACTGTCAGATGTGGACTGATCTGTTTCAATTTTACCTGTCCAGATCGGATCTGGCCTGTAAATTTGCTAACTTATTTACTTATCAACATTTGATCAGATCCCAAGCCCCACTTCTCTTTTGCCATGTTTTATATGCATTTAGCGATTTAGCCCAAAATAGTTTTATCATATACATCGAGGTCTTCTCGTCTTCCCACGACACTTTATATTAAGAGATACATAATTGTGTAATAATTAGTGCATGTGTAGTATTAACTTTAATTTACGAGTGACCCTTCCCATCCCTTTTTCATGGAACATTATTGGTGGTTAATTCTACCCCTATACCAATATATGTAATACAAAAGTGTCCTCGATAAAATCTCACGTCGCTTTCCCACTGATTTTAATTACTTAATAGTTATCTCGCTATAGAATTGATCGTCAAATGATACACTTTGAGTCGTCCACTTCGTAAACGCTTTTAAACGCGAAAACCAAATTAGCATTCATCCAATGCCGAATTAATCCTGGTGCAAATTACGCCAGGACCAGGTCGTCTGGGTCAAAGAGACCTCTCTTCCAAATTAGATACCGACGAAAATTAACACTCGCCACGGCCAAGTAAACCAGATCTTAAAAAACCCACAATACTAACCGAACCGTTTCTAATGAATCCATTCAATGGAACCATTCAAAACGTACCCTTAAGCCGGGTCAGACGATTTCTTATTATTATTAGAGAGACATTGACGGCCAATTCTGGCAAAATCGGTTGTGTTATAGCTAGTTTATCAGTCGTCAATCTTGTTTGTGCCTTAAAATGTATTTTTTTATTATGTCATTTGTTTGACTACTCGCATATACAAACATACATACATATATGTATATTTCAAACTGAACGTTGAATTATTCTTACAAAAAATTGTCAAAATTTCAAAGCAAACCAAAAGTCATCAAATGTATCGGCAGAGCATTTTGACTTACCGGTTTTTTTGTCGATTTATCGGTTTATTCTGACTATTTACTGGGAAATCAGTAATACAGAAGTGTTAATTGAACACACAGTGATCAATTAGCGCTTTTTTTGCTCATCCAAAAATTAACTTAATTAACTCTTTAAGTGCTGAAGTCTTTTCTGTTGAAATCCCGCCAAGCTGAAAATTTCGCCTACATTTTCAACTAGAATTATTTAGAAATCCAATAGAAAGCGGGTATAAAAATTGTAGCTAATCCAAACAAACCCTAGATAACTAACGCCGAAGATTTCGAGTTTTGTAAAGGTGTATTTAAACTGTCTAATATATCTTGCAAAAATATAAAATAGACAAAAGAAGTCTATTAATGAATGTATTTTTCCAAAACTAGTTCCATATTCTTTGTTGTTAAAATTTAATGCTCACAATCTAAATGCCAAACCACAATCTAAAATACTCAGCAGTTAGGGATTTCCATCGAGAAATTCTGCTATGATTATAAATTATGAAATTCCTGTGTAAACCAGTCTTTATAAACATTGACACGGATTACACGACCCATGTTCAATGCTACCTGGAAAGACTTAGCAGGTAGTTTTCTTGTCTATTTTTTACATACTCAAAAACTTATTTAAGGCTCATGGACATATTGGAAAAAAACCGATCGGCGTTGGTCAGCATTCGAAGGTTTAACAGCTAGCAGCATAACTTAGTTGCGTCAATGCTAATTTCCGAGAGGTTCCCGGGTTCGAGCCCCTGGGTTGACCTCGATTGAAAAATAATATTTCAAGTATTTATGGAGTGCTGCTGGTCAGACTTGGATATTCGTGACTTCAAGTTGATCATTTCCTACCAGAGTTTGTCAGTTTATCTAATTTTCATTGAAACGATTCCAACAAATTGGCAACCTTACCCATTTTCTCACAAATTTCCAGTTTTCAGAATCTCGAATTTCGCTGAATTGTATTAAAATGCTGCAAATTTGATAATAGAGGTCTCAGTGATATTTGATAATTGTCACAAATCCAAGATCTAGCCAGCAGCAACGGTGGGATTTTAACCCTTGACCACTTTATTCGAAAGCATTGTTTATTTTGTTGGGAAAATTAACAGTTTATTAAATTAAATAAATTATTAAGAAAAACCATTAAGAATTTTCGCATATATTATATGCTATCTCCTAGTCTATGCTGAATGTGATTTCAAATTTATATACATATATACTAGCTGAACACAGCTCGCGTTGCAATGCCACAATAATTTATACAATTCCTGTTCCCGTTCCCATTTCGTTCGGAAAAACGCAGGCGGTGAACACATTTGAAATTATTCGATTGTTTGTTTATTTTTGTCCCGTTTTTTTTTTTCACTAATCGTCCCGGACATACATACAACAAATCCTGAAAGTTCCATCGTAATCGGTTCAGTGGTTTAGGACACTATTCGAGACACACATACAGACATTCATTTTTATATACATAGATATAGACAGTGGCGGCTCGTGGATTAAAAATAAAAATAAATGATTATTTGGATTATATTTTACTATTAACAACAAAATTATCAAAATTAAACATTATATGTATTTTATTTCATTAAAAAATTGATTCTTCTGTCTTTTTTCCTTGAAAAAAGGTCTATCACCTTTTCGTTAAATTTTTCACTGTTCATAATCATTTTTTTTTCAATTTACAGCATAGACAAAGCCGTCAATCTTTCTTGAACCATTGTGTTTCTTATATATGTATGTCTTTATTCTATTTATTGATGAAAAACACCGTTCTGGCTCAGAGGTAGTTTTTAACTTTTTAAGTTTTCTTTAATTGAAAATGCATCGATATTACTAGATTGCAGCTTCTCTTAATTTTGATACCAACTTAAATAGTGACGTGTAGAAGGAAGTGTAGAAACGTGGAAAGTGTAAGAGGTGTAGAAGGAAAGACAAAAGGTGCAGAAGAAATGAGGAAAAGTGAGGAGCGTGTCGAGAGCGCGGCGCGCACACGAACGCAAAAATAAATGTGTACTGTTGGGAGTGCAGTACGGACCAAGCTTCTAGCTGCCCCCGCGCCCCTCCTTCGCCCACTCGGCATATTCCATCGAAAACCGTACTGCTCAAAATCATTAATGATGCCTCACTTTCTGATATTAGTACCGCAATGTATGATCATTATTAGATGTATCGGTGTACGGGCGAGCGTAATACACACTTAAATAATATTGATATTTTTATATAATATATGTACATACATTTATGTATATAATAATATTAAATTTTTCTCAATTTCCTTGGGGGTGCTGCAGTACCGCAGTGGATATAGATAACAAGTTTAATACCATGGGTGTCGCTCAGAAAGTAGCCCGCAATAGCATCATGATAAAATATAAATAAAATAAACTCAGAAAAAAATCTCAAGTTGCCGCGAATGAGCATATGTATTTCTTTAGCGCTATGCACTGTCCCAGAAGTACCAGAGCAATCACCACGACAGTACTATTTCTGACCCAAACTGCCGGGTTGTATCGCCACGAATATACCCGCGTTGCGCCATACGTCATTTTGTCTCTGATCCGTTGTGATTTTGGATCGTTCGACACACTAATTATGTCTGCTCGTCCACTCGTTGGCGGGTTCAAGGCTGTGCCGACGACTCGCCTCTTTTAACCCTGCTCCGACCCGCAGTGGGTCAATAACGACCGGACGAGAAAACAACAACAAAAAAGTCAGAATTGAACGCTCCGGATACAATGGCGCACGGCTTCCTTTCTGGTCATCGTTGATTGAATTCCACTTGACTTTGCGTTCACTCGCCACACAGGTAATTCAATCAACTGTGCAATTGCCATTTTCGAAGTCTTTTTGATACATCGAAAACGACTAGAGAACCGTCTCATAAGATGCACATATTTTGCACAATTTTTCTTCTTCTTCTTCACGTGCCATGTCCTCCCAAAACATCGGATACTAGATGTCCCATTCGTACTTTGTCAAAGGCTGCTCAGAATAGTGCTCGGGTGCTGAGGCCTTACCACTGCCGAAGATTCTTTTTATTTTTCCCTGAAAATTTTCCCCTGGATTATTAGGCGCAGGAGATTGTATTTCTCGTTCCGCATTATAATTAGAGGTAGGACCGGAAACGCGCCGTCTATTGTTCCATTATTGTAAATGCTTTGTAAAAAAGTTTCGGCAAACTTTAACAATGCATTTACAACATGTGAACAATGGACAGCGCGCTCTGGGTCCGCTCTTTAATTATAATCCTGGCTATATAAACATGATTTTGGGTAAAATATCCAACGGACTTATTAATAATTGATTCTACATGCATTACATTGAATCCTGTCATAAACCATATATGTATTTAAACCATATAAACCGCGTATAATTTACAGAAGATAATATACAGAGAGTGATGAAAATATGGGTGGTGATATACAGAATGATAGTGATCCAAATAGTACACAATTAAACCGGACTATTATATACATATACGTATATATTTTTTATTTTATTTTATTGTTACAATCAATATACACTCGTCATTACAGATCGCTCCAATGCGACGAGTGTACGATAACGGTCAGAAATACAATAATACATATACAATCAGAATACATAGCATATAACAATTAATCAGTGCAGAAATAATAATCATAGATACATCTATGGATTATTTATTTTTAGATTTTTGTCTACAATTATTATTACAATTTTTATACATGTAATAAACACGAAATTATAGAGATGTCTATAGATTTCAGATTACTGTGCATAACTTTTACAAATTATACACACAGATTTTGTGACAACAGGAAATGAACTAATACCAATTTTCAGGAACCGTTTCAACAATGATCAGATAAAATTGGCAAACTCTGATAGAGAAACGATCGATTTGGAGTCACAAAACCCCCAAACCTAACCAGCAGTTTGACGAGGACAATTATATATGTATGTATATAATTGCACAAGATTAGCTCGTTTATCACTTGCCTTACTGTGCTAAAATATTCGCTAGCCACTGTGCTGGACTCTAAGCATTCAGTTAAAAGTGTGTGTTTTAAGCTAATAAAAATGCAAAATCTGCGAGGTTAATTATTGTAATCTTATATATAAAACCGAAACGGCGCCTGTAATTCGTTTCTGATTGGCTGTCGTCAAAATCGTTTCTAATTGGCTGGATTGGTCAAAGACGTTTGTGATTGGTCGTTAAATAATATTTTTTTTATTTCGATTCAAATAAATTTAATAAAAAAACAAGTGATGGTTTTTTCATGGTTCGACAATATTCTCACTACTAGATTGCATTTCCATTTCAAGTTACTTTTATTATATCCGTGCTAAAACAAAAGATATCGTCAAAAGTGGAACCGAGCGAAGCCGTGTAGCACCACTAGTTAGCTATAAACATTATTTTATCGTGTATTTAACGTCGAATAATATAAAATAAGTGCAATAAATGCAGAAGCAGAGCCGTCATTTCAATGCGAATATCATTCTCACACTGACCATTGAGCGTGGCGCGTACTGAATTCCCTCTCTTTCGCATCTGTACGAGACACGCGTACAAGAGGCTTCCTGCGAAAATAATTATTTCTGTTGATCAATTTTTTTTTATTTCCTAATGGCATAATTCGAATCATAGAGGTTTTGATGAATAATACGTAAAATATGAAGACCCTGTATTCGGTATATTTGGAGACATAAAATAAAATATAAGTCCTGGCCACTCGCTGTCAATCACAGTGTGGCAAGTATTTATAATCTAATATATAATTTCGAAGATTATGTATGTATTTTTGTTTGGGTCGTAGATTCCGTGACGTAAATTGAATTTAATAAAAAAAAAAAAAAAAAAAAATTTAAATAAAATAAAACTATTCAAATAATTTTAATAAAATGTTTACTATGAGATTGGCCATGTATAAGCGATTTATATTACAAATACCGAGCAAAGCCGGGTAAAAACACTAGTATAGTATAGTAGAATAGAATAATCTAATATATAATTTCAAATTTGTAAGTATCTTTGGTTGGGAACTTCCTAAACAAAACAAAGTTTCTATGACGACAATTCAATTGGTTGAATATTATATTTTTTTCGATTCAAATAAATTTAATAAAAAAACAAATGAATATTTACTATTAGATTCTCCATGTTTACGCTGTTTACATTACAAATACTGAGCGAAGCCGGGTAAAACAACTAGTAGTATAATAAGTAAAGGGCGTTTTGGATCTATTTACAAAGCTAGAGTTAAAAAAAAGGTTCTTCATAAAATTGGAAAACGCACAGCGAACAATTAACAATGAACGGCACGCTTCGGGTCCGATCTCTAATAATAAGTTACATTTCACAATATGCATAGGTTCATTCTAAAATATTGTATTATCGAATGTATGTCAATCAACTGCAGCTATGTATGACCTAATCAGATACAAAAAAGTAATCTTAATTAGAAAAGATAAAGCATCATAAAATATAATCCAATAAAGCAAATCTAACATTATAACCTGGTCAGGCAATTAAGGCCTCTCGCAACGTGCAAGAGTGCTAAAATATTGGCTAAAATATTGCTTACATACGGAGTAGTACCCAAAACCGCAGACTACACGTTTTGAATCTTTATCCTTACTCTGCCCCAAAATTTAAATGACTTAGCTGAATTATGGGCATACAATTTTACATACATAGTATATACTTCCTGTGAGACGTTCCCACCGTTCATTTCAACAATGCCACCAACTTAATTTATGCGTGCACACTTTTTGACGTTTCGAAACGAAACCTTCGTCCTTTTTTTTCCCTCCTTATTAAATCGTTCTTCCTGTGCGTGTATCTATCTCTCGATCGTTTGTGTGCATTTTAAACGTCGTTGCACTCGCAATTGTCGCGGTTCAACGACTCGTCATTGTGAAACTTCCTCCTTTGGTCTCCACAACTTTGCTCCTCACATTGACAGTATCGTTAAATCTTACTTTAAAAAACTCTTTTTTTACTACAGTTTTTTAACTAATACCAAAAATATTTTAATGCTCTATAATAATAATAAACTAATTTTTGGGTCAACGCAGCATGTAAACATGCTGGAGAAAATGGAAGCTAATCAAAGCAATCAGAAACTGTAGAAATATGTATTGGCCGATTACTGCCAAACGAAATCGATGACACAATACTAAAACCAATATCTGGTATTTTTTTGTATGTACCCCGCAAGTTTTATTACAAAATATGTGAATGCCTTTTCTATTTTATATTTCACTATTTCAACAACGAAGTTTTAACAGTTCTAATCTTCGACATGTGGGATGACAAAAACGAAGTGGGACGACCTTAAAATGGCTTATAAAATTTAGTATGATAAAAGGTTTGTAAATTATCGTAGCTCGGAAAAGACGCCAAAATCAGAGAGTTGAAAACAAAAATATGTAGAAGAGATCGAAAAGAGAGATTCAAACAAGCGACGAGAACGCCTTGGCCAAAGAACGAACAACGCATCAGCCATTTCAATGTTATAAGACCATTTTTATCATTCATTATATAACCTATTAGTGAATTAAAACTATATATGAGAGATAATGAGAGCCTATAATGCAAATTTTATGAGATATAGTGAGAAAATGATAAAGTTTTAGGCGTTAAACAATTACAATCTGACAAAATGTGTGAGGTACGGAAATTCAAACAAACAAGGCAGTGGTTATCTGTCACCTTCTCCAAAATTTTTGGATTCTTAAACATGTTTATTACGATTACACATATATCACCATCGACTTGGCGGATCCAATTGAAATCTTTATCGGTGGCCAAACCTCGCAAAATGGCAAAGTTTCAAAGCGATCGGAAAAATGTAGGCGGTTTGTCAGACCAATTGGCGAAGTGCAACTAATAAAAATATCTTTGTGTGTATTATCAGTAGAGGTAGGATAGGATAGTCACAGTGCTATCCATTGTTCGGCAAACCTTTAACAATGCATTTACAACCTTTGAACAATACACGGCCTCCTCAGGCTCCGGTGACTAATTATCAGTTTTGTAAAGTTGCGTTAGACCGCACGCGTTTTTTAAAACTTGACTTTCATCATTTATCATATAAACGTTGATTGATAGAACTGTACCGCTAAGCAGATATATTGCATTTGATTGATACGCTTTTAAAATATATTAGTGGTGTGCCCGTTGATATTTCAACGGTTAGTTTTGGAAAGGAATTGAAGCACACTTGGGAGATACTTGAGTCTACTAGTATGCCGGTCAATTCACATCGCCCCCTCGTTCCATCCCCGCACGGTGGCCCTGCCGTCCGTGTACAAATAAGCATTTGTCTTCGTCAGTGGTCACGGCGCGATCTCCTCCATTCTTGTGTACTATAGCGTCTCGCCCAGCTGTCCGCGTACAAATGAGCATTTTTAAGTATGTGTGCTTGTCAATGTTCACGCTATCTGTCATGATTATCGTTGTTTTCTCAAATACAGTCCATCACTCCATACAGTTATAAGCAAACTTAGGCGGCGAGGATGCTGCCATAAAATAACAATAGACCTCCATTGCCCGAGAAAGCTGGAGAGCAAAAAAAATGGTTGACAATAGTAAACCATTTTTTTGCCGTCGAGCATCGTGTCCGTCGGTCTCTGGTTATAACTAGTCACCGGAGCCTGAGGGGGCCGTGTATTGTTCAAAGGTTGTAAATGCATTGTTAAAGGTTTGCCGAACAATGGATAGCACTGTGACTATCCTACCTCTAGTTATAACCAAAGATCGTCAGACAAGTTTCTTTTGCCCACAAAAAATGGTTCACTATTGCCAACCGATTTCTAGTTACAAGTTTTCATTCTCCACATCTCATCTTATAAATTGACTAGTTGATTGTTGCCTCAAGTCGAACTGAATTTCCTCATTGTGTGAACGTTTCTTTTGCTGCATTTGGTTACCTCAAAGAATCACGATCAAAATCCAGTGACGGCTCGAGGCAGCCTCGCGCGGCTTGCCGTCCAACCCACAGACAATATGCTTCCCAATTTAGGCAAATTTAAATTTCGGTCAATTCTGCTGGATCATTCGCAGTGCGCGGCCAATTAACAAGAAGATTGCCTCCGTATTATATTCGTATTGATTTTCACACGAGATAAGAGCGTGTGCCACTATGTGGAATAGTCGTCGCGCAAATATAGATAAAATCGTCTCTTCACTTGCACCCACGCCTGAGCTAGTCACAGCTGGGAGCTGGCCATAGCTCAACACACACAATTCAAACCCAAAATTGCCCAAAACCCCTCCTACCTCGACCGCCAACCCACAACTCGTCTCTCACGAAAGTGAAGACGTCAACATCATCTTCGACCGGTTTCGTTTTCAGTCGGTACGTGTAGCATGTGAATTCGGATAGACCCAAGAGTGTGCCATGGAGTCGTTGAGACGTGACCGTGTCTCGGACTTTCGGTGATGTTGCTCTGGATCTTTGGATCTTTGTACGGGGAGAGCGAGTGCGTTCGGTGACATTTTCGAATTTGGTGTGATCTGACACATTTGATGTTCATGTCGGTGATAACGTCCACAGTTAACATGACGGCCATATCTTTCGGCAATATGTTCAGACGGAGGAAGAACAACCTGCCCGCCGATACGGTGAGTCCCTTTTCTGAATAAGTGCTCCCTAAAAAGGCGAGTCTTCTGTGGAGTATAAGTACATGAACTTTCAATTCAAATTTCATCTAGAATCTCAGAAGACTCGTTTTTTCAAGGTGTTGAATGCTGACCATATCCAAAACTGAAACATTCTTAACCACTTCATCGCCATAAGCGCACTGGTGCGCGCTCTTTCCTATTTAAGATATGACTCGAAATTAATTTTGGTTTATTCACAGTGACATGTAAAAATATCCTGTGATAGTAATGAAATTGAAAAAAAAACAGTGAATATTTTTCGTTAGTTTGGGATATATTCAAGAGGTAGTGTCAAGGGTTGGCACTAAACACATAATAAAATAATCGAATCGGTTTCTATAAACGCGTGGCGATTAAGTGATTCGACGATCAGAATCTTTTATCTAAGCTCCGCTATAGCGAAAGCTAAATTTCCTGCATAACGAATTCCAAACAAAATTGCTTTCCAGCAGTTTCCAATTTCATTATAAAGAATATTAAATGTAACGAAACAAGTTAATGGGTCTCTAAAATTCGTTGTAACGATATTTAACTGTAACATGGCACTTTATTATTTTTTATTAATATAATTCGACGATGAAATCCTAAAAAGTTTAATCAAATATTTAAGCATCATTTTCCTTTCCGAATTACGTTATTAAAAATTTGCATATTTTTCTTCGAAAATTTTAATAAGCAAAATTTAAAAAATCTTTCACTGAAATGCGTTATATTTATTTAATAATTAAACATTCATAAATCGCCAGGCGTTTCCCTAGGCCTCGTGTCGTGACCTTAAGGGAGAGTATATTATACATTAATTTGAAGTTATGATTTAATACACAGCTTATCAATCTCGTTGATACACATATGTACCTTGTTTGATATTCCCAAATAAATTGTAAAAAAAATATTTTGATTAAATTTGTATAAAAAATTTTCACCTGTGGCTCATTTTTTCAATTCTAAAACGTTGCAGATGAATTTATTTAAAAAAAATCTCTTTTGATCAATAAATATTTGAAATATCCGTCTGCGGCTTATTTTAAATATTCAATTATAGTTTTGAACCATTGTGGCATTACAGGAAACCTAATGCACCACAATGGCCTACATTTAAAAAAGAGAAGAACACAAAAACAAAATACAATATAAATGTACATGTACAAAATAAAAAGAAAAAAGCAAAAGCAGAAAAATATGATAAAAAAAAATAGTAAACGAAAAAAGGAATGGGAAAGATAAGGTGAAAAAAATCAAATAAAAGAATAAATAAAATCCTCAAATCCTATTCTTAATTTCACATTGAATATAAAGTGAGTATAATATTTATTTAAACATTAGCTTGGACCATTGTAGCATTATAGGAAAATAAGAGAGAAAAATTAAAATCATAATAATAATAGTAATAATTCATAGATTGAAAAGAAATAAAAGGTAAAATAGAAAAATACTATAAAACAAAAGAAAAATGAACATAAGGAAAAAAATCACAACGAGGCCCAAATGGAAGAGAGTAGATTCCACTCATAAATCACATTAAAATTAAGTAAATAACCATGAGCGCAGCTTACCAATATTTATTTATTTATTTATTCTAAACAGACCATTGTGGCATAACAGGAATTCCTAAAGCGCCACAATGGTCAAAAAATATAACACAAAATAACAATTAAACATAAACATGAATACATCCATACATAAACATAAAAAATAGCATTTAATAATAACAGATAAAGTAAAAATATCAAATAAAATATAACATAAGGAATGCCTTGCACCTACAGCCAGTTTCAATAAATATGTAAGAAACAACTACAAATACAAAACATCCCTGTAAGGCCCAAATGGAAATATAACAAACTTGATACAAATGTTTCCTACATGCTTTTCTTAATCGCAAGTCGATACTTTCTATCGAATCTGAAGGTGCCACAAACTGAAAAAGGTTAAGAATTACTACTGTAAGAGTTCTTGAATGTGAATTAAAAAAAAAAGTAATGCATCATTAAACTGTATGCCAATCCGCTCGAGAATAGCATGTGCTGGCTTAAGCAGAGCCACACCATTTTATAATACGTTCTGTTTACGTTCCGCACGAAGGACAATAAAATTACTTTGTTTACGTTGGAACCTTCCCAGCTGACCTCTGCGGTTCAAAACTAAACTGTAAACAATGTTTCAACCGTTACGTTACGCGTAATTCACTCTTTTTTTGTGTTTCGATCAGCAGGGCAAGGAGGCTGTAGTGTCTCCCCCGACAACCGAGGGTCCTCCAACGACGACGGTGGCTGCGACCCCCCCGACGACCCGCCCCCCGGCCCTCGCAGCCCCCACCCAGCAGAGGAGAGACAAACGACACACCAGCTCAAGATTCAACCTGTCGGAGAACCGAGAACTGGTGGCCCTGCCCAAGTTTGAAAGTCAGTATACAAATTTCAATAACCACTCTTTTACTCCATTTTTTTCCTTCCATACACCCAGTAGATTTTAGTAAATATATTCACACAAGGACAATATACATTACAATACGAAAAAACCAATCACATTCCGTATTCCTAAAGGGGGGCATTCAAAACAAATCTTTCATTGAGTCTCTGGCTACGAAATGTGTCGTAATGCCACGACAAATGTATCGAGAGAAGACCCTCGATGTTCCTGAGAATATTTTGTCATGTGCGATTCTGGTCAAAGTTTTTAGATTATAATGTATATCTACTAAATTTTTAGCTAGCTGCATAACTAGGTGATTACCAGAGATCGGCGCGGAAATGCGCCAGCACAGAAAAAAATGGGATCCTTTTGTCAATTTCTATTGTTCTATTGTTAATAGAAATTGACAAAAGGATGATTACTAGAGAGCGGAATCTGAAGGGGCTGTTTATTGTTCAAAGATTGTAAATGCATTGTTAAAGGTTTGCCGAACCTTTTTTACAAAGGATTTACAACAATGGAACAATAGGCGGCACGTTTCCGGCCCCTTCAGATTCCGACCTCTAGTGATTACTATTGACAAGAGGCTCGAAGGCTAAAAAAAAATGGTTCACTATTGTCAACCTTTTTTTTAACCTCTCGGTGGTTAGTATTAATGTATAACTAAAGGGCCATAAAATAACAATAGACCTTTCCATTGTCCGAGTTAGCAGGAGAGCACAAAAAATGGTTGACAATAGAAATTTACATAATTATTAAAGGATTTACATCGCTGCCTTGAACTTTCCCGTGTGATAATTTTTGCCATAGTACTTTAATTTTACTATATTTTTATCAAAAAATGAAATCCCAAGTTCAAAAAATAATTTATTCTGACTATTTATGCTGTGTTGCTGGTCAGACTTGGATATTTGTGACTCCAAGTCGATCGTTTCCCACCATAGTTTACCAATTTATCTGATTTCATTATTGAAACGGTTCCTCGTCAAATCGGCAAAAACCATCCTACCCACTGTGTCACCACTATTTTTTTTTATTCAATCAATCATCCACACTCTAATCATGTCTAACATATGGCTCCAACTCGACGATTGTGCTATACAGATTAAGAATTATTTAACCTGGTTTAAACCCATTTATTAAACACGAAATCTGTGGTCAAACGATTAACAGCCAAAAAGACATCTGTGGACAAAATTTTGTAGCATTTTCGAACTCGAATTTGCCAACTTGTTGGAACCTATTGAATGAAATCAGATAAATTGACAAACTCTGATAGAAAAAGATCGACCTTGGAGTCACATATCCAAGTTCTGACCAGCAGCACACACCAGGAATAGAACCTGTGACCACACAATTGAAAGAATTACATGCTAACCATTCATCTATGCCGTTGGTTGAATATGATTTCAAAATGTATACACACTGTACAAATTTAATACCTGGAACATAACACTGAACAAATTTAATAACATCTTAGAAACATATAAAATTGGGTCCATCGGCTATTCCGCCTTTCCCAAGTATTAAATTATTATTATATAAATTCTTAAAAGACGGCGACAAATACAACTAGGATTACTCGACGTTGTGACAGTTTATGTGCTGTCTGAAAAGTTGCTACTCTCTAAGAAATTGTATAAGACTTTTCTATCAATTTTTCTGCAAAGAAATTAAGTTATTAGTAGAGATAAATTGCACAATGCAATTTTTACCACTATGCATATGTATATTGTGAAAGGTGCTTTTTTATTTGCACTGAAAGTAATTAATATTTATTTATCATTTAAAATATTTCAATCTATTTATATGCCTGTAAATTCAACTGAGCTATGCTTTGATATATCTGCACCTTGTCGTGGCTTATCTCCATCGTTATAAAATTTAAATTTCCATATCGATGCTTATCTTATTATACAGGATTAGCGGTTTTAGTAAGAAAATTTTTAAACAATTCTTGTCAAGAAGTAGCTTGCATAATTATTGCTTAAATTCATCAAATTCTCATATGTATTTTTCAATGCGTTGTTGCTAATTTGGTATACCTACTGATATCGAACCGATCCTATCTCGCTTTATTAGGTTATTTCCCACACGTAGAAGAAAGTCAATAAGTATGGCAGCAACACCAAACCTTTATGTATTTACATATGTATAGAAGAACTGAAACACTAATTCTGAAGGAGGGGTTCAAATAATGTTTTGATATTAAAAAAATCATAATATGTTTAGATATACGTATTAAAGAAACTATACATGTTACATCTCAGAATCGCAAGTGGATATTGTATTAAATGCGCCGCAAACAATTTTTTTGTTGTTGTTAAAATAAGCAGGTGTTTATCGATTTTTATATAATTAATTGGCCAGCAGCATAGCTCGGTCGTTAAACTTCTGCTTAACACCTAGAGGCGGCGGGTTCGATCCCATGAGCTGACCTCGATTGAAAAGAATTGAAAAGAGTATATCTGTATTGCTGCTGGTCAGACCTAGATATTTGTGACTCCTGGTCGATTTTTCTTTGATTTCATTGTTGAAACGGTTCCCGATTAAAAATTGGCTAAAAATTCTTCCTACCTACTATGTCACCACTATTTGAGTATGATTATGTACAATTCATAGATGTCCCGTTAAATTGTGAGTTTAAGTCAGTGTCTCGTAATTCAGCGACTTTTATAATAAATAAAAATGCTGTATTGTTTGTAATTGGCCAGGAAGGCGCATTGGGGTTTACCTGTAAGGCCTTCCTGTTATAGCAATGTAAAAATAATTAATTAATAATATAACTAGTCTTCGGCGTTGGCTTGCTCGTCAAATATAATAGACTGCTCAATTTATATTCAAATCAAAATAGCAAAAAAGCATGATTGACAATAGAAAACCATTTTTTTGCCAAAAGCATCGTCCCAACGCCGATCTTTGATTATAAGTTATAACTCGATCGTCTACGTCACACATCCGTTTTAAATTCTGTAATTCGCGTACATTAAACATTTTTTTTTTCGAAATCTATAATTGACGGTGCATTTACCATATACTCACACGCACACACATCCCGTTTTTATATACATTATTATTAGTGTTGTGCCCGTTGATATTTTAACGGGTGGTTTCGGAAAAGGGATTGATTCAAAAATTAAAATTAAGTTTATATAAAAAATTTTATATTATAATATTTATAGTATTAAAACAAACAATTATCGTTGTAATCGTAATCGCAACTGAAATAGGAACCGAAGACGGAATAGGAACCTAAACCGGAATAGGAATCGGAACTGAAATAGGAATCTGGAACCGGGACTGACAGAGGAATCTGGAACCGGAACTGAAAAGGTAATCCGGAACCGGATCTGAAAAGGGAAACCTGATCCGAAACTGAAAAATAAATCAAAATCGATATAATATTTTTTTTTTTGACATGTCCATACTTCACGCACTCACCACAAACGTACATACATATGTATGTACATCGCATTCGTTTTTATTTATATTATTATACTACATATTACTAGTGTTGTACCCGATGAAATATCATCGTATGCGTTTTGGCATATTAAGTTATTAAATTTAAAGAAATGTGTCGGTTCTGTGTTTGATCCGCACTCGTTCGAATTTTTTTTAAATATCTTTTAAATATATTTTATTAAAAAAAATGATAAAAACTACCTACCAACCTACATTTAAACAATATAAAACACTAATAGAAAAATTAATTAATGAATTAAATATATTTTCAATAGATTTTCAATAGATGGCGGTAAATGCTCATACACTTTGCCTTGAGGAAAAATTGGTAACAAGCAGTATATATATATATATATATATATATATATATATATATATATATATATATATATATATATATATATATATATATATATATATATATATATATATATATATATATATATATATATATAAATGTTTTTTTCTTTTGTTATTATATTCGTATACGTTTTGGCTGTGGTTTAGCTGTGACGTATGTATGTATGTTGAATCGAAACGACTTGTATAGTACGGCGAGCGTTATCGGAGACAGACAGAATAGCGATATATAATATCGAAAGAGACTTTGTATTGATTGGAACTTCGTAAACAATACAAAGTTTCTATAACGACAATTAAATTGGTTGAATATTATATTTTTTTTTCGATTCAAATAAATATAATAAAAAAACAAATGAATATTTACTATTAGATTCGCCATTTTTACGCTGTTTATATTACAAATTCTGAGAGAAGCCGGGTCAAACAACTAGTTATATGCAGTGGTGTAGTCGGGCCGGGTCGCCGCCCTGGTACTTCTTTTTGAGCCAGGTCGCCGCCCTGGCACTTTGATTGATATAAAAATTGTTTTTCGAGTACGATTAAACAATATTTCGCCAAAAATTGTGTATTCCAAATATTGTTAGTGGACTCTCGTTCTAAGAATCGATGACCACAATCGAATAGTAATCTGAGCACATTCAAAACTTGTTTAATGAAATTTATTGGCTTTTTTATCTAAAACCACCCAAAACTTTGAAAGAAAACATTCTTGGAACTAGTGACCATAGGCACTTGAGGATAGATAAAATGAGGGAACTCAGCTTAAATGAATAGTCATCTGTAAATTCACATGTTAAAATTTGATAGTTTTTTGACATATGTATACATCTGTATGTACATGGTTTTAGGCAGCATTGCTAAAAGGAAATGTTGCTATTAACACACAAACACGGGTTTTGCAAAATCAAAGATATTGAAGAGGATGCATTATGGAAGTTTTTATAAAATATAAGAAAATATATCATAATTTCAACAAGTAAGACTATTTGTTTTAATAATTTTAATATTTGAACTACCAATATTAGGATACAACCTTTTTTTTTAGTAAGGAAAATAGTGGGGGGGGGGGGGGTGTAAAAATTAAACACCGACCTGGTTCTTTTTTATTTAGCACTACACCACTGGTTATATGTATATCAGTGGCGTGCGGTGAAATTCTCTTTTTTTACATACCTCCTTTACGTTTCACTTACGATTACAATTCAGGAAAAAGTTTGCCTCTTATCCGACGGTTTTCATACTTTGCCATATTGCTCATTTTAGTCATCAATATAAGTAAATGGATCCTCCGCCATTACGATGGTGCAAAAATATCGTGTAAGACGCGTTTGAAATTTGAATTTCTGAAAAGTGCCTGACGTCTATCCAGTTATTAGTTTTAAACATAAATGGCGGTAGTAAAATAAAATTATTGGTATTTTTATTCAAAATAATAATTTTATATACAAATTATAGAAGAGGTATGTTTTTAAAAAACTTTTTTTTATTATTGTCATACAGCCTTACTTAATGTGCACGGGCAGGATACAAGAGGAACAGCCTGTTCCTCTTGTATCCTGCTCGCGCACATTAAGTAAGGCTGTACGACAAAGAGAAAGAATTTTACGGCACGCCACTGATGTATATACATATGATTGTTATTCATAGTAAAATCAAAATAATAATATTAAAACAAGAATGTAATATAGCACTGCTTATATAGCAATACGACACTTCACCTGCCTTTTTTACATGAGTTTGCATTTACAGACTAAAAAAAAATGCACTTTGGACTTTTTTTCAAGTGATTCTCTCAATAGACCCATCATCTTGGCAATCACTGGCGCTAGCGCCGCCTATGTACGCGGATTAATAACCGTCATTATTATTAGCAGTGTTGCTAAAATTTAACGGCGATGTTGAATCAACGCCTACGCCATACTTTTGGCAAACAGACACGATGTGCTCAAATATTCTTCGGCAAATATAATATGTATTTGGAGAGATCAACGACGATGCGACATAGTATGTATGTGGACAATTGTTCTACGTGTTTGGTATATTTAATCAGAATATCGATAGTCGTAAAACCGTTGTCTTTGACCTACAAAATGGCGGGAAGTTCTCCTAGTACATGATTGCATTTTTTTTTTTCAATTAAATGCGCATTACGTATGAGCTACATTTTGAACATATGTAATTTCATGCATTAATTCAATGCCAATATATATTCTAAACAAATTCATAATATGAAAATAGCCTGTTTGTTGTTTTAAAAAAAAAAAACACTTGAAAGTTGAAAATAAAAAGTTTGAAAATATATCGATAGATGTCTCAATATTTTGTTAATTATACATTATAAATATTCTTTACTTCTCGTTTAAAAATCTTTTTTTGTTTGTTTTTTTTTCCATTTTGAATATTTAATACGTTTTTAATTAATAATTATTAATCGGATGATCGATTTTCGCCATGTGCGACTTTCACACGCCAATTAAACATTTGGTTATGTATTCAATATATAGAATTACGGTCGTCTTTTGACACTTCCATATACTGTGACCTTGTATTCAATAATCCACATTCGGTATGTTGACTCGTAATGGAAAAATCGATTGTTTTTCCCGTCTAGAACTTTTCCGAATGACGTACAAAACTTGACGCGACTCAACTCACCTAAGGCTATTTTTATACCCGTCTTTGATAGTTGTTTACATTTTTCGATTTTATACGGAAAATCGAATCTAGACCGTCGCGATGACAGTTATGGAAAATCGGACTCGTTCTATCAGCTGGTCGCCGATCGATGTCTGATACGTCATAGCGGAACATCACAATGCGTTCGTTGACTTCAGACGTCTTCGTTTAATATGACGTAGAATTATAAAGCTTGGTAGACTTACTAGATATATTATGAAAACACGACATTTAGTAGCTTTCCGTTAGTTTGATTTTTTAATATATTTATCGAATAGCTTAGTGCTTTCAATTAAATAATACAGAAGAAAGGAAATAAGTGAAAATGAACTTCGATTAAAATTCAACCCTGATTCTATTCAGCATATGTATGTATATGCACATGCTGAATAGAATCTGTGCCTACTAAATATATGCCCAAGGGTCAAACTCCCTCATAAATAAAGTTATTGTTCAGATACATTTTGAATTGGATCTTTTATTTTGTAATGCACGACTATTTAATGTGACGGCCGGGAAGGAAGTAAAACGTGGCCACCAATATGGTCTAATCGGTCCCAACTCGCAGGATGGCGACCCAAACTCAACCATGTCGTAAACTTCTTTATATATAGAGAGTCACCCTATCAGCCTCCCCTCTCCTTCCTTCAGAATTGCCTCACAGACCTAAACTGTTTCATAATCAGTGTGCATTTAGTAGATTTTGCATAAAGTTTTATATTTCTAGGACACAAGGCGTACACAAAGACACATTAAGGTATCCCACCGTCCAAACTAGTATACAGACACGCTGATTCACATTGTGCGTTGTCCCATTGAGTCTAGACTAGGACTGCCATACGCCCTGGCTTATAGATCTGTTTCCCAGTCCATGAATTGTCCCAGTTTTCTATCTATCAGTCAGTTAGTCAGACAAAACAAATAAATGTTAGAATGAAAGGTGTAAGGATGGCTGGGGTCCAAAGACAAGTGCGAATACGAGTCGCCAGAGCTAACCATATCTTCGTTCCGTGTGACCAATTCACCGGGTGACTTGCTATTACTTAATTGTATAGACAGAGCCGTGCGAAGAGAGTGACGATCCGGGGCTTAGGGGATCTAGGGGTGCCAAAACTCTCATCCATCGCACCTCACACATTTTTACAAGGCTCTTTTATATTTCACTTCGCTAACGATTCAGTATCTATTCCTACAGTCTTCCGATCGTTTTGAAACTTTGTCATTTTGCGCGGTTTGGTCAACGATGGAAATTTAAGTCGATTTCGATAATTCGATGGTGAAAACTAACCGTAATAAAGACGTCTAAATTTGCGGAATTTTTGGAGACGGTGACGTTCAATAGCCAGTAGCCTTATATGATTGACTCTCCGCCACCCACTCATCTTGTCAGATTTCAATTATTTATTATTATTTTGTCCACATATCTTCCTTGCGGAAATACTTTCACCCTTTTACATTTCCTTGGGTACTACTCCAGCACTCCCTTTGTACACCTCCTTCTGGGGGGGGGGGAGGGGGCAAAATTTTTAACCAGTAAGGAATGACTTTCTGGTGTATTATATTTAAAAAAAAAATGAGTGTATATGAATTTTAACTATTTCTGTTAATCATTTTTTTATTTATATATTTTATTGATAAAATTAATAGTAAAGTAATTTTAAAAAATCTATTAAGAGATTTTGGTATAAACGCATATTTATAAAGTACAAAATAATCTCCTGAAAATACATTGAACTTTTTTTAACTAAAAATATAAAATAAGCATTAAATAAATGCTGAAAACTATAATGTTATTATTATAATATCATTTTATTTACAATACCATTTTATTCATAATAATACATTAAACAACGTGGATAGTCCCGTTTAAATCTAGGGGGGCGACTGTCCACCCCAGCCCCCCCAAATTTCGCCCCTGTAGTTTAGTATAAATAACTCGCAAGCTAAGAAAATTCAAATAAAACTGCCAGTTTGTTGATTGCAGTTGAAATCGAAATTAAATTTACAATCGTCCCGATTGACATCTCGACAATTATGGCAGCCCTAGTCTAGACGCAATATAAAAAAACCGTCGATTTTTCTTTTTTTTAAACATAAACATAAACATCGGCCATCTGATATTTTATTACGCTGGAAATTCGATTGCAATTCATCGTCAACAGGAGGGTCGAAAGCGACAGGAGGGGTCGAAAGGTAGAGTACGGTAGTAGAGAGTGGAGTACATATGGGAGAGGTAGAGCGTAGGGTAGGCAGTGTAGGAGTCGGCCGTATCGCGCGCACCGTATATCGATTTTCGCCAGGGGGAGGGCCAGAAGCCGACAACCACACTCCAGTCTACTCCAGCCACCAGCCAACACCCCTCCTGCTTCTGTGATGACTCCTACGACCCACCCGCGTCGCGACAGCTTTCTCACCCCCGACTCCACTCACAATTAGGAGCCGTCAATCGTCTGGGCCGCACCCCCTCCGCGCCACCATTTTCCCCTGATCGATACGTGAAAAACACCGGCGTCCCGAATGTGCCATGGTCCACACTGGTCTCTCCGCATACGCCGGGTTGACCCGAGCGATGTTCTTCAAAGACAGGGACAAAAGTAAGGAGAAAACTGCGAGCAAACCAGCGGTCGAGAAGCCGGGCTTCGTGCAGAAAGCCAGCGTATCCCCACTGGGCATTCCAAAATCCCCTTCCTTCCACTCGGGCCTGGACCTGGTGGCCGCCGCGGAGCCTCCAGACACGAAAAGACCAGACACGGCCGTGGATCTTGCCAAGTCCTTC
The DNA here is from genome assembly GCF_051622035.1 of Arctopsyche grandis. Taxonomy (NCBI): domain Eukaryota; kingdom Metazoa; phylum Arthropoda; class Insecta; order Trichoptera; family Hydropsychidae; genus Arctopsyche; species Arctopsyche grandis. The sequence continues at coordinate 23,943,839 of NC_135367.1, read as the reverse complement.
CGCTTCGCAAGCTTCACCTTCGGCAAAGAGATGAATCCCTCAGGAGCTCAACCCTCAAACACCACCACCACAACCACCACTACGCCTACGCCGAACGGCACCAACGGAAAGAACCAACAGAACGGTGTACCAAACCCCACCAACCAATCCAACGTCGATGATCCGCCAGATATTTGCATCAAAACCCGTGACAGAAACTATTATCACACTAACGTGCAAGATTTAATACAGTTGCCTCTGCTTCGAGGTACACACGCACACACACACACACATATACACCCACCCTCGACCCAAAACTTTTCCAATTATATAACATATATCGTTTCAATCCTTTCAGATACTCCCCTGAACGATCGCAACGACCTGTACGTGCAGAAGTTGAGGCAGTGCTGCGTTCTGTTCGACTTTGCTTCAGAGCCTTTGTCCGATCTTAAATGGAAGGACGTCAAGAGGACCACACTGATCGAGCTCGTCGAATACACTTCGATGCTCAAAGGATTGATCCCACCTGAAATCTATCCCGATATCATCAATATGGTGAGCTTTACTTCGTAAATGAAAACACTTAGGGTGAAAACACACTGAGTGGTATAGGACGTCATTTGGCCTTGACTTCCAGCTGTGACCGTAGACAGTGGGTGTTCCCCAAACCGAACTCAGGTGTACTTGCGCGTGCAGAATGTATATGTTTGGGAAGTCGCACGTATATGCAACCGACAAGTTTCTCCTACATTTCTTCAAATATGGGATTCACCTTTATCGATCACTGTCAATCAAGGATAAAATTTCACCGAAAACACTCCAGGGGGTGATTTTTGGGACTGGGTACCATGTATATGGGCAGGGGTGTTGCATTTTTTTTGTATGTTTAAAAGTATCTATAAAAAAAAAAATGTACTACATACCACTCAGTGTGTTTTCGTCCTTAGAGTTTTTCAAAGCTCCCATTCACTTTATAGTCAATATTGTTGCTTGTTTTTAGTTTGCGATCAATCTATTCCGTACTTTGCCGCCATCGTCGAATCCCAACGGTGCAGAGTTTGATCCGGAAGAAGACGAACCAACTCTGGAAGCTGCTTGGCCTCATCTCCAACTCGTATATGAGATATTTCTTCTGCTTTTGGACTCTTCATATTTGCAAACGAACGCTGCAAAGAAGTATATCGATCAAAAGTTTGTCTTACAGGTGCGAATTTCTGAGGAAACGTGTTACTTATCACAGTCTATTAATGCAACATAAGCAATTTATTTATCTTTTATTACATTTTCAGCTTTTAGAATTGTTTGACTCTGAAGATCCTAGAGAAAGAGACTTTCTCAAAACAATCCTTCACAGAGTGTACGGGAAATTCCTCAACCTCCGGCCTTTTATTCGAAGTCATATCAACAATGTATTCATTAGGTAAATACTCGTTATAATTATTGCATCATTTTTTTTTTTAATCCATTACTAAATCTATACTATTTTCTAGGTTCATTTACGAAACGGAACATCACAACGGCATAGCTGAACTTTTAGAAATTTTAGGGTCAATTATCAATGGCTTTGCGCTTCCGTTAAAGGAAGAGCATAAAGTATTTCTATTGAAGGTATGATGAAATTTCAACTATGGTTGAAAATGTTCAGAAGAATATTTTATACTAAAATCGACTGTGATTATTTCAGATCTTACTCCCTCTTCACAAAGTGAAATCGCTATCGGTGTTTCATCCACAGTTAGCGTATTGTGTCGTACAATTCTTGGAAAAAGATCCGTCACTCACACAACCTGTCATTAGGTAAGTTTTAATTTTTAAATTAACCTTTACAACCCGCTAGTCACTATCGATCGGTCTTGATTATTTTCTGAAAGGCCGTTTTTTTTAAATACGATATACGTAAATTCAGAGTACCATTTATCGGCCCGGCAAATAAAAAGAATGCCCCTCTCTAAAATAACTCGCACGACAGATTCGGTTTTCTCCCAGAAAATCAAACGTCAAATGGGTTGCCAGTAATAAAAATAAAAACCGACCCTAACAAACTAATCTTAAATGAATAGAGCCAACCCTAACTTAACCTAATCTAACCTAACCCTTAAATAAATAACTGTTGTCTGCTAAGATATTACGATTACCCAGTGAAAATGTAACTGGTTATGATTTCACTGAGACGTCAAATTTTTTTTTTACTGACAGCCTGTTTGAAATGATTTTAATTTGATATTAAAATATCGTTTTGACATTTTTCATGTAATTTATTTTGCAGCCGTGCCAAAAATATGATCTCCTAATTTATTAGATCATATTTTAGCATTATCGTATCAAAATGACTTACTGAACACATTGTAATCAGTTTATATGTAAATATTTTTATACAATCAAAATATTAATATGAACTTTGACTTTATAATGGATTTCAAGCATACGTAGTTGCATAAACATTTTAACAATTCGTCAATCATAAAGTATTTTGAAGGGATCGCAAGTATCATATATACATATAATATCGCTATTATATGTGTCTGTCTGTCTGAGATAATGCTCGCCGTACTATAATAGTCATTTCGATTCGACATATATGTATATGTACGTCACAGCTAAACCACTCCCAACAAAACGTATATATGTTTGTACGAATATAATAACAAAAGAAAAAACTTCTATATATGCTGTTTGCTACCAATGTTTCCTCCAAGTAAATAAACGGTGCTAAGTCTCTGAGCACTTACCGCCATCTATTAAAAATTTATTTAATTAATTAATTTTTCTATTGGTTTTTTATATTGTTTATATGTAGGTAGGTAGGTAGTTTTGACCTTTTTTTTCTTATTAAATAATTAAATATATTTAAAAGGTATTTGAAAAAAATTCAACCGCATGCGGATCGAACACAGAACCGTTACATTTATTTTAATTTTTTTTTATTTAATAACTTCTATGCCAACACCCATGCGATGTTATTTCATCGAGTACAACACTAGTTTAGTAACAATAATAATGATGCCAATTTTGTTTGAACTATTTCAACTCTAAATTAACTAAAAAGTTAAAATTATATATATAAATAAATAAATAATTGTCATATGAATTCGGCAAGTTGTTTTTTTTTAATACTTGGGAAAGGCGACATAGCCGATGGAGCCAATTGTATATTTTCCCATTATGCCAATTCGGGTTTATCCCTGTGCGAACCTTTGGCATTAAATTTGTACATATATGAATTAGGAACCGTTTCAACAATGAAATCAGATAAGTTGGCAAACTCTAATAGGAAACGATCGACTTGGAATCACAAGTATCAAAGTCTGACCAGCAGCACTAAAAAAATACTCGGAATAAATTCTTTTCAGTCGAGATTTATCCAGGGAATCGAACTCGGCAACCTCTCGGTGGTTAGCATTAACGCAACCACTGTTCAAATGTTGCCAGCTGCTATAAGAATAGAAATTAGAACAAATTGTCGATTTTTGTCATCAATTTCAGGCTAACTGCCAACAAAATCCGAATGGAAACGGTTAACATCCATCGAACGCTTTCTTTTTATTACAGATCGCTTTTGAAATTTTGGCCAAAGACGCACTCGCCCAAAGAAGTCATGTTCTTGAACGAGATGGAGGAGCTGTTGGACGTGATCGAACCGTTAGAATTTCAAAAAGTCATGTATCCCCTTTTCAGACAACTCGCCAAATGCGTGTCCAGTCCGCACTTCCAAGTATGTATTGAACTTTGAAAGTACTTTCACTCTGAATTACTGATTTGATTATGAGTTTTATTAAAGGTGGCCGAGCGAGCACTGTACTATTGGAACAACGAGTATATAATGTCGCTGATCTCCGACAACGCGACGCACATCATGCCTATCATGTTCCCGGCGCTGTATCGCAACTCTAAAAGTCATTGGAACAAGACGATACATGGTCTCATATACAACGCGCTCAAATTGTTCATGGAAATGAATCAAATACTGTTCAACGAGTGCACGCAGCGGTACAAGGAAGAAAAACAAAAGTAATACTGCAATACATTATTCAATTTATTTGACTTAAATGGTATATACATATGTTAGAGTTGAAGTTTATTTTCAGTTGTAATATATTTTGATTAGTTGGAATATATTCCGTCTAACCCACGTAAGTTGATTCTTTTGGCGAATTACATTCCAAATGGTCAAAATATATTACAACTAAAAATACAGTTCAACTATCAGTTGGTGCAAGGTAAGATGGAGAGGTTAGGTTTTCGTGAAAACGTCAATCGACCAGTAAATTAAGTTGGAAAGTCACATATTTGTTTTGAACACATTCTTAGAGTTATCGTAATACGGTACTCATTACCTTTATTCGTAATATCTAGCAAATATATAATATATATAATAACGCATTGTTGAATTCTAAAACATTCATAAAAACATCAGATCTGTCAAAATTCAACTGTTATATTACAACTGGCGCACATTGTTGAAAGTGTATTTGCGCTTGTACATAGACATATAATTTACTAGTTGAATTGTATTCGAATATTACGTCTACGCATACGCCGTAAGGCGTGTGTTGTGTTGAATGTTGAAATGAAAATTGAAAGCGAACGTTGAAGACGAAAACAATTAAGTGAAGACATAGCTAATACATTTTACACATGTCTAATAACCACATTTGAGTCGCTAGAATCTGAGAGTCTGGTTGCGTCAAATAAACTGCACGATGATCCATCGGCTTGGCTCATATATTTTTTTTATTTTATTTCATAGAACATGAACACTTGCCTTTACAGATCGCTTCAAAGCGACGAGTGCACTTAACAGATACAATACAATCAATATACATAAGCATTTTATACAATGCGCATTCATACAAACATCCATTGTCACATATATGGAGAAATTTTTGCAGCATTTATGTAATCAAATTGGCGAATCTCAAGACGTTGAATAACTTGAGATTAGCAAGATAGAAAGGAAAGGAGATGCCAAACAGGAACCGTTTCGATGAAAATTAGAAAAATTGGCAAACTCTGATAAGAAACGATCGACCTGGAGTCAGAAAACAAAGTCTGGCCAGCAGCGGGACTCGAACCCGTGACCACTCGAAAGCATAATATGCTAATCACAAGTCCACTTGCCTGATTATGAATATTAACACAATGTACTTTCACTTTCAACTTGGCATCTCCAATTGCATCATATTTAAATCGACAGTTGACATATTAGACCTAACCTAACCCGAGCAGAACTAGATAATCTCGCTAGTATATTTAATTTAACTGTGATTTGATCTCATTTGCCTTCACATCGTACCAAATTCATTGAAAATCAGAAAAATTAGCAAACTCTGATGAGAAACGATCGACTTGGAGTCACAAACCAAAGTCTGGCCAGTAGTGGGACTCTAACCCGTGACCACTCGAAAGCATAATATGCTAACCACCAGTCCACTTGCCTGATTATGAATATTAACATAATGTACTTTCACTTTCAACTTGGCATATCCAATTGCATCATACATATTTAAATCGACAATTAACATATTTGACCTAACCTAACTAGTATAATCTCGCTAGTATATACAATTTAACTGTGATTCGATATCATTTGCCTTCACATCATACCAAAATCATTAAATCAGTCCGACTTTTCCAGGGAATGTGAGAGAATGCACCGACGCAAGGAGATCTGGGGTCACATAGAGCAACAAGCGATGCAACCGTCGTCGCAAGGAAACAACTCCAGCGACACGGACGACGCTTCGTACGATAAATCTCAACCAGACGATCAAGTGGTATTATAACTTTCAATTCTTAGCTGCGTGGTGAGTGTCACTCGACACCCATATATCACATCATCATCTCCCATATTTTTTCTTTAATATAATAATACAAATACGGTACGAATTGTCTGAAGTGACGGTTGATTTTATACATTTTTATGTACTTTCCAGTCTCGGAAGACCAACAACAAGGACAAGTCGCTATTCCGCAAGAAGTCGGACCTGCCGCAGGACAATCACGTGCCGAAAGGCGTCGTGGGTAAAAGACCCGGTGGCGGCTTTGTGCGGACCCCTCATGATGTTAACAAGTGCTAGTGACGTGATATTTAATCGTTCAAGTTGTGAAACTGTAATGAATGCGAACTCTTCATAATCATGGTGGGCATTGTTTCGGTTCGCATGTACGTTCGGAACGCTGTGCATTGCCAGTGTCGATAAGGAACGGCCGTGTGTTGAGAGAGAGAGAGAGAGAGAGAGAGAGAGAGAGAGAGAGAGAGAAAGAGAGACGTTGAAAATTTGTGTATTTCATATATAAGTGATTTAAGTTTAGGTTTAAAATTTGTACATATATATATATATATGCATACATCAAATGTTATTTTATTTTATATTGAGAAATTTTTCGTTTTAAATGTGAGCTTTTTTAAAGATCGATCGGTCTCGAGTCACAATTTGAAGATCGTGTGTGTATTTTATTTTTTTTTACTATTATATATACAATGTATTTCGTCCGCTGTGTTGTAATTATTGATCGCGTTATGCCATTCCAATAGAGGTCAATATGTTGCAAATTTTAAAATGTCAAAGTACGGTCGAACTCTAAATCTTCTATACATATATTTAAAAATCAATGTTTGTCTGTCTGTCACGCATGCGTTCTTATACCATTCAACCGATTGCGATGACACTTACATGAGTTATTGTGTGCATGTCTGCGTATTTTGTATGTCTACAGATATAAAGATATTTTTAAAGACGACAACGCCATTGATTACACTGAGCAACAAAAAAAATTACCAGAGCGGAGACGAATCAATCTATATCAAATTTGACCCACTGAATTCGAATATGACAATGATTTTTGTTTGTTTTTGCTATGATAGTTAAAAAATGCGCAATTTTTAGCTTTTGCCGTCAACACATCTCGAAATCTAGTAATCGCTCTTGCATCAAGCATACGATCATCAAAAAGAGCATTTTTTAAATAAAATTAGTACGAATTCTAGCAATAAATTATTTAAAATTAATGTTGATGAAGAATTAAGATTGCATCACTCCATCTCATTCGCTCACGCTCACTTATGAGCTAAAAGCGCCCCTAAAACATAAAACGCCCCGTCTAAAGCATTTTATATTGAAATTTAAAATCATTTACCGCTCAAATTACTACGTTCAGAAAAAAAAATTATATAAAAATTGAAAATCAACTTTTATTAACGTAATGAAATATAGAACTGGCCCAATAAATCCGAGATAGCTCGACAAAATTCGCTACATAATTAATTAAACGTATTTTAAAACAATTAAAATCACAATCAATAGACAAAAAATATGGCTATTGATTCTAATACTTACTTTTAACACAGCAATACTAGATTTTGAGTTGAAGACTGAAAAAGCCATAAATCTGTAAAAATTGCACATTTTTTTAAACGCTCATATTTCATTAATGAAAAGAAACGAACAAAAATCATTGTCATATTCGAATTCAATGGTTCAAATTTAGTAAAGATTGATTAGTCTCCGCTCCGAAAAGTTAAAAACAAAAAAGTTTCGCTTACTGACTGAATATTCATTCTAATTGAAGCATTTTTTATTAAACACAGTTTTACAAATTGCTGTACACATTTACCAATGTTTCTTGGTGAATGTGATAATGACTTAAATTGTAGTGTAAAATCTCTTGTTCTCATCACAAAACACAATATGCAAGCTTTCTTTGCACGTCTTTTGTAAATGTGGATATATTTCATGAATTTAAAAGTACACACTGCGTTAGAGTTCGGCCGTATTGCGTTTCAGCTTATCGTATCAAATTATGTAATTATACCAAATGACCGGTTTCATCATTTCAAATTATCGACACACGCACGTCGATGATTTTCCGCCTTAAGTGTCGTTTTAATATTTACATGCATTATGAATAATAAATATAAATAAATAAATAAAATAGTCATTACTACTTTGTACTCTCAAAAAAAAGAAAAAAATTGTTACGACGCATAAAATGTGAATTTTGATTAGCGTATAAGGTGCATATAAAGTATTACATATATTTTTTGGGCAGTTATATATATTTTTAGATGAACATTTGACACTATTGTTTTCTTCGCACATACATACGTGTGCACTGATCCGTTGATATTTTATACGCAAAACTTTTTTTTTTATTTCATATTTAAATTGTACTATCGTGAATTTTTCTAATTTATTCCCTGATGATTTTTAGATATTTATTCACTGAAAAAGGGAGCCTTAAAAGCGGAAAAGGTTTAAGCAATTACCGTATACGCCGTTATCATATGTAGAACTTTGCATTTTTGAAGCCGCACAAGACTTTTAAAGGTCCGTTTATATTATCCAACACTGCGCGGAAAAGACTACTTCTATTCATACCATACAGCAGCGCACTTTCGTTAATATGCGTGCACTCGCTACTACTAAACGTGAATATTTCCACATTGGCTGAAGAAACCCGGTTCTGCTTGATACATTTCGGTGACATAATATGAATAGATCGTGTCGGTTACTGCTGTTTTGGGTACGCCACTTACACATTACGAAAGATTTGAATGTACATATGATATATGTACTAAAGAATATTTTTTGCACTGCCGTTTATGCAGAGAAATTTAATAATACAAGTGGCTTAAGAAGGCATAGTCTTGTAAGATTGTGGTATGGCTGTCGCCATACTTAATTATTTTCCGCCACAGTCGTCTATAGTGTGCATTGTGCAACTTTTAACGATGCACTTTCCCATTTTGCGAGTAATATGAACAAACTTATATCATACATAAGCCGAACAACAAACACCACACACGACTGTGGCGGAAACTAATCAAGTATGGCGACAGTCATACCGAAATCTTACTATACTAAAGCCACCTCTATTATTATTATTAAATTTCAATGTGTTTATGTGCAGTTGCCGACTTCAGTTGTACTGGAAAATGTAAACGAACCTTAATATTGTCAAAAGATATGATAATTTTAGCTCGATCTTAACTGCATGAGTAATTTTTAACAATTTTATTTCCATGTATATATTATTTGTATCGTTTTTATTTTTATTTTATAATATATATACACAAACACACACAAGGTACAAATATATACTATGTATTATCTCAAAAGGTTTTTACACGTAGGACATTGTCTCAAAACGCTGACAAAACAAAAAAATATATCAAAAAGTAGGTTATTTTGTAATAGTGTTTAATCGTAATCGGTACAGTGTTAGTGCTATTTTGTCATACACACGTTTCATTCCACGGATTGTGCGTTCAATTATTTACTTTCGCTTTTTCCACAAAAACTATTTTATGATTATTCTATATGTGTATATATTAGGTATTCCCGGAATTAATGTCGTTTTTGTAATATGCAATTTTGACTATTTTGTACCCCATCCACAAAAAATAATAGAGACGTGTCATTCAGAAGCTCATTTAAGGAGCAGTATGTTATTGTTGTTTCACGCGGAAAAAAGTGCCGTAGAGGCTTAAAAAATCATTTTAGACAAATACAGCGATATACTGGATGTAAGGAAGTGCCAACGTTGGTTTAAGAAATATCAATCGGGCAATCTCAACTTGGATGATGAGCCTCGATGATGAGTGGACGGTTCGGTGCATTCAAGAGGATTAAGCATCTCTAAAGGCGGATATCGAAGCAAATCCAATTTTGACTCTTGATGAATTATCGCAAATCCAACGTTGACTCTTGATGATATATATCTTGATGAATTATAAATAAGTTTGAATGTTACGACATTAATTCCGGGACGACCTAATATATTGATATATTGTATTGTAGTGGATCCGACGTGACGTTGACTCACTTTTGTACGTGTTTGTTGTGACGACTGTGATTTTCGGCAACTAGTTGAAATAGTGTCTGTTAGTCGTTTATACATATTATTATATATATATAAATTATATTTTTACTATCGTTCGATTCGGAAGGAATTTCAGCAGTGATAATGGATCATTTTTTTTACCTTTCAAATGAAAATTAATACCTATACGTATACAAATATTGTTGCTATATATTATTATATTTGATAAAAGTGCTAAGAATCTCCCAATTTGTGAACCATCAAAAAAAAAAAATACGATAGAACGGGACAATAATGTTGTGCGATGGCGCTAAAAAAAAATACATAAACGTTGATTTTGTAAATTGCCTATTTATATTTATCGCCCACTTCTTTATATTTATATATAATAATGAAAACTATTCGTATAGTACAACTTATCTGAACACAATAGTCGTTTGAAACATTTTTTAAATAACTATTGTTACAGTGTTTATACATATATATTTATTATATTTACTGAAATCACATTGTATGACAAAAAAAAATTATATATATACATATATATGAAAATTACATTTAAAAAGTTGAATAAATGCGTAATTAATATATACAAAATATATATATATACGTACTAAACATACGTATCTTCTTTTTTATTTACCCTTGAATATTTCAATCGTTATTTTGAAGATTTCATTGTATTTATGTGGTAGATTTGGTTCTGGTGAAGATCAAACACGTGCGTTTTCAGTCATGTTGTTTATTAAGACGATACGTGCGGAGGTTTAGCGACCAACCGCGCGGAGCACAGGTCCAACTGCTACTAACCGTTACATCTCTACCCCTTTCCATCCCCTTCTCACAATCAGTCGTAACATACCCTTTCTCAGCCTTAGCCCATACATCAGCCTTTCGTTCAATTCCAACCCTACATGTATGTGATGGTGAAAAAGTTTCTTATGATATGCTTTCACCTGATGGAGGATTTGTTATCATCATATACATATATATTATATAATATCGATATTCTGTGTGTCTGTGTAAGATAACGCTCGCCGTACTATAACAGTCGTTTCGATTCGACATACATATGTACGTCACACTTCTATATATACAATATACATACTGTTTGCTACCAATGTTTCCTCTAGGTTTATAGACGGCGCTAAGTCTCTGAGCATTTAGCGCCATCTAGTGAAAATTTATTTAATTAAATTTTATATATAGGTACATAGGTAGGTAGTTTTTACCTTTTTTCATATTAAACAATCAAATTAAATATATTTAAAAGATATTTGACCGCTTGCAGATCGACACGTTTATTTTATTTAATAACTTAATATGCCATCACCCATGCGATGACATTTCATCGGGTACAACGCTAATCTATAAGTATAAAGGTGAAAACACACTGAATCGAACGACACGGGCACGTTCTTGACCTCCCGTGGTGAAAAATCTGCAGTGGCTTTTGTTTAGATCTAAGCACCAGATGACTGGAATCAGAGTAAGAGCATTTCAAGTGGAGTCGAAGTCGGAGTCAGAACATTTCAAGTGGAGTCGTAAAAAACCAACCGACTCTTTACTCCTTTTTATTATTTTTTTTTTATGGTATTCGTCAACTAGTCTTAAATTTTATTCAAGTAAATCGACTGATAAATTGAGATTTGAAATCGTTGAATCGCACATATTTTGATGTGTTCTGGCCAAAACCGATATTTCCTGTCTCATACTTTTTTATTAAATAGTTTATGAAATTCATACACATATACTATGATTTGACTTGAAAAATCGTTCAAGTTGGAGTCGAATCATGAACTAAAGCCAGTTAGTAAATTTTGATCCGATTCCACAACCCTGGTCAGAACAGAGGTTATTTTTCTATAAACTAACATTTTTATGGTCAGTTATTATTAAAGAGTGGACCCAGAGCGCGCCGTTCATTGTTCAATTGTTGTAAATGCATTGTTAAAGGTTCGCCGAACCTTTTTTTTTTGGACCCTAGCTTTTTAATAGAGTCAAACCGCCCCAATTCCTGGAAAAAGCACGGTCTCTATCTGCGCTCTAGTTATTATAAATTATTAGTAACCTTTGAACAATTGATTTCCAAGGTCTTTTTGGCGCGATCCGGTGATTAGTGATGGTAAAGCAAAAAGAATAAAATATATAAAGCCTATAACAGAAGTAGGAAAATAATAATAACATCATGCTAAGTATGTAAAATGTGCTCGACCACCTCAACTTAACTGGCATTGAAGAGATCCAAAGAAGGTGCCAGTAAGTTAAGGAGCCGAACAGCTCTCGAGAGGGACGAGTTCATGAACATAGCCCTAATGGGCAACAAGATCTCACGTTTTCTCTAAACCCTATGAATTTCAGATTTTTATATCCAAATATAATAAAAATTTGGATTGGCGAATAGATAAATGAATATCGTTGAGAAATAATAGAGGACCAAGGTTTGAACCTTGAGGAAACCCAGAAGTGGTAACATATAATACTTACCAGAAAAACTACTCTCAAACTTGACGTATTGACTTGGAATAGCAGATACTAAAGTTCCATAAGTATTCATTGCAGTTCAAAAGATGCGAGAATAATATCATCCTTCATTAGTCGAAAAAAAAAGGTTCACGCCTAAAATATAAACTACGCTCGAAAACAACGTCCATTTAATTGTTATAGTGCAAAGAGTTGGTCAAGTCATTAGTAAATCATAGCAAATTAGAAATTGCTGATCTAGTTGGACGAAAACCATGCTGCTGATCAATAAGTGCATATTGACAGTGAGTATATTGAATATGTTTGTCAAATTTGGATGCACAATCTGCAATAGTTAAAAAATATACGAATTCTGAAATTGACGATTGTTTAAATCAGAAAAGTATTGCAAAATAAAACAATAATGAAATTAATTATTTTCTTATTTATTAAAAAATTACTAAACTAAAAATTCACCGCTACATGACTAGCATGTATGTGAATGAAAATATAACTTATCTGCATCGTAATACACAGTACATAAATGCCATTATTTTATTCGAGTTTTTCACACAAATGCGTAAATAAACCGTTGGATATTTACAAGAACGAGTTTGCACATCATGTCGATCTAAAATTTTCAGCTTTTGAATTACTGTGCCTTTTTAGCGCTGATCACTCTCGTCGGATCGAATCTGAAGGTCTTGACTAATGGACCTTTGCCAGCTTTATTGAACGACATTTCGTCGGTTCGTTGCCGATTCTCGACTTCCTTCGTAGTCTTCAAATTGGACCAAGTCTCTTTCGCGTTCGTTATGAAACCCTTCTTGGGTCCCGTCACTTCCACGTCGTGTTTTATCGCCCGGGGAATATTCAACATGTCTCTGATTTTCGTCGTCTTCAACAGTGTCACTTGGAGGAGAGAAATCGAGTTTGTAGACACCCAATATAACAGGATCGCTCCGGGGAAGTGAACGGTGAAGGGCAGCATCACGATTGGGATAGCCCTGAACGCGTACTTCAGCATCACCATGTTTTGGGATGCGAGCTTCGCAGAGTCCGCCCCAATTTCGATAGTGGCCCACATGGTCAAGCTGGTCATTATGGGTAGTAGGTAGTATTGATCGGGTACAGTCAGATCTGTGAACCAGAAGAGGCCGCCGTGAGACATGCTTTCGACGGGATAGTTAGCCATGCCTCGGAGTCCCAAAAAGAACGAAATGAAAAAAGGAAACTGCACCATGGGAGTCAACGCATTCCTGATGGGTTTTATATTCCTCTCCTTCATGAAGGCGCTCAGTTCGTGAGCGCTTCGGGCGCATTGGACCTGGTCACCGCGCTGTTTGGCATCGGTCATTTCACGCTGTATTCGAGTCATCGTCGGCGTGTTGTTCTGCATGTGAGCGTTGTTGCGTTGAGTCATGATGACGATGGGGGTGAGCAAAACCCTCACGCTGATGGTGCCGGCGATGATGGTGGCCCACCAGGGCATGCCCAGTTCCATATGCAGCCACTCGAAGGTGCTCTGCACTATGCCTAAGGGCGAGTAGCCTCCGAGGCCCATACTCGAGAAGGCAGGCTCCAGCGGCAGAGGACCCGTCAGCTCCGGCAGGGCTTCCACCACCGCCTCACGGAGCCTCACGGGGATGGCCGGAGGCTCCGGGAGGCTGGCCGTGGCCGCGGCCGAGCTGAGGGCGCGGAAGCCTCCCTTTGGCGAGGCTGCGCCCCTCCATAGCTGCAACGGTCGCGCGAACGCTCGCAGCCGCACCGCATACATATCTCCAACACACAGGTTATGTCACTCTATTGAAACTATGACACTTGTCTTAACCTATTACTAAATGGCCATGTACGATTCTCTCCCTTTATTTATCTAGTCAGCAAACCGATGGGAACACTACAGCTGTTGGCCGATATAAACTCGAAAACGGGCTGCAAATTATCAACTGATCCTTATTACATACTTTTATTAAAACATGAAACCTTCTGTATGAAAACACTATTTCAAAGATGCAGAGAAGTCCGTAAACCCGTATACATTTGTGTTATAGACTTTGAAAAGGCCTTTGACCGTGTCCAACACGTTTGCTTGGTGGAAACTTCAAAAAATATTGGCATAGATGATAGAGATATCAGATTGCTACGAAATATTTATTGGAATCAGACTGCGGTAGTGGGCGTCGATGATCAATTCACTAATGATATTCCTATAGAACGGGGCGTCAGGCAAGGATACATCCTATCACCTACTCTTTTTACAAGCCTCTTTTATACTTCACTTCACTAATTAAAGTAGTATATAAAAAGAAGATACGCCCAGGACCGTGCCTAGGAGTTCAGCCGCTTGTGTGCAAATTTTAATCGGTCGTTCATTAATTTTATCAACATTTGTATAAATCATATTAATAAAAAAAGAAGCGCATGCGAGTAGTGCAAAAATCTTACCTTGTAATAAATATAGATACATTTTAATCACAATAAAAATTAATCAGAAAACCAAAACGTTTAGTTGTGAGCAAGACCACAGAAAACAAGAGAGGCTGAACAATTTCAAGTTCATTAATGAAAACAGGGTTCTTACCCCCAATCCCACGTCTAAGACTATTGGCAGCGTTAACACTAGAGGTATTCTACCGCGGTACTTGATAGATCTATCAAATCCGCGGTATTTGATAGATATATCAAATACCGCGGTAGATACCTCTAGTGTTAACGCTGCCATTCTTTTGATGACCAGCACCATCCAATTCTTAACATCCTTGAAAAAATACATCTGGTAATCGCAAAAACAAAAGACCTAGCTCTATGCGGATCGAGGCTACACCTGCCATCCCGTTATTTCTTCGAATTATAGTACAAGTTTTTGCAATCCACAATTACACAACAAGACAACCTAAATGCATTTTATAAAGTACTGTGAAGTGGGGGCTTCCAGGATCGGAGAGAAAGACGCAGGAGCGTTGTAGAAGGAGTTTATTTGTGTGCTCTCGTCGGCGCTCCAGGTCGGAATGGTCTCCAGGCTGAGAGCACCCCATATTTATACCCGTTGGGCACAACACACATACATACATACACACACATGTGAACTATTGGTCAATGAGTGGGGCGATCCCATTGGCCGTTGCATACGGCTCATTCATACATAGAGGCAATTTTGGCGGGAACGAGAGATCAGGTGATCTGCGCTAGTAAACCATCGGTCCACGAGCGCCACTCACCTAATCTCTACGTTACAGTACGATGTCTTGTTTCGTATTTTTTAAGGAATATAATTTTTTCGGGTCTACGTGACGAGACAGAATGTTAAATTACAGAAAACACAAATATCGGAAGGCAAAGATCGAAAATCGAAAGATCTTAAGTCGAAAGATCAAAAAAAAAAATTCTGCGCACATAAATACGGGAGGAAAAGCCTGTTCCTCTTGTTCCTGTTGTATCCTGCTCGCGCAAATTAAGTGAGTATGTACCGTTTACCATGCACCATTTTTTTTTTTTGATCTTTCGACTTAAGATCTTTCGATTTTCGATCATTGCCTTCCGATATTTGCGTTTTCTGTAATTTAACATTCTGTCTCGTCACGGAGACTGAATTTTTTCGACTCTCATTTATTTCGGCCGCCTGTGTGCGTTTCACATATTTGTACATGTGATAGGCGCAGCCCTGGATACGGCCGTCTGGAGTTTGTGTGTTTGCGCAAAAAGCTTGTAAAAAATAGGAATTAGAGTTAGGAAGGGGTGGCGAAAAGAGTTGCAGAAGGGTAGCCGAATCGAAACCGACAGCAGCAGCAGAGCCAGTGTCAGATGTGTTGTGCCGGTGATGTGGGTGTGGGCGTGAGAGTGGATGCGAGTGAGAGAGTGAGAGCGAGAGCGAGAGCGAGAGCAGACACGGAAAGACAGAGACAGAGAGAGGGAGGATGGAGCCCCCGGCTAGGGCTGCGCCCCCCGAGGCCACCCTCCGAGACAAATACACCCGGCTGGCCACCGAATATTCCAAGGCAACCTCACCACACCTTCTGTCACTCGTCGCCAATTTCTCCCCATACTGACACGATTCCCCTCGCGACAATTAAATATCCTCAATTAAAACTCTCTCGAACGCCTTTGATTTTACTCACCCTCATTCCACTCACGGATGCTGGCAATTTATTTGATTACCTCCCAACCTCCGTATGAGTCTTCGTAATCGATCTTACAATTGTCATTTCCGTTTATATGCCACTCGAAACCCACTATAGTCATTCACTGGAACTTTTTAATTAACTTCACGCTAATTGACGCAGATTTTTTATTTTAAATTCCCTCTTCGGCATGCTAGGAAAATCCATTATATATATTGAATTAATTGTACAACTTTTTTGCTTTCATTCAACCATACATTATGTATGATATTTTTACAAGGCTTCTATATGTTTCACTCCGGCAATGTTCCTACATTCTTCCGATCGGTTTGAAACTTTACCATTTTGCGCGGTTTGGTCACCGATAGAAACATTTTTATTATACACCTATAACTTTATCTTTTTCACAGTATATCTTATAAAATTTGCATTATCTCACATATATTTTTACTTCACTCATAGGTTATATTTTATAGATGATACTTAGTTCTCATCTTATTTATCATAAATTAATCTACGGTCTGTATATAAATGGCTATTTCAACAGTAATAAATCTATTTATTTTATTTTTTACATAGATATATACCAAGAAGGCCTGAAAGGTAGATCCCAATGCGCCTTCCTAGACAATTAATTAAAAACATTGCAGCATTTTTTTTTTATTACATAAATCACTGTATTTCAAGAGGCTGAAGTACACGAAATTAACAATTAATTAATTAATCCTTCGAGACATCTATTGATTTAGACTTGTACATAAATAAATCAAAACCAAAGCTCAATCTATTAAACTTGAACTTATCCAAATACGCTTTCTCCGGCTTCTTTATAAGGAGCAATATGGGATTTACCCATATTTATTTATTTCAAGATTGTCATGGGTATGGTCAGCTACACTTCTCTTGATCACAGGAGGAATGGTGCCCTCATCAAGTTCTTGTTTTCTATATTTAGGGCTTTTATCTCATATCAATCTATTCTGGCCGAGATTGGCCTCCATGCTCCGGAGAGTTTAATCTGGACCCGCCGTCGTCCCCTATTTCATATTCTTCTGGCAAGAACTGTGGCATATTTTAATTCTCCCATTCCTCGAGGCTTCCGTTTCTTAAATCCACTCGATGGTGCCATTGAAATTTGTCATATCTCTTTTCATTCGCTGCACCGCTTCCTCGGTTAAAGAGATCGTAGCCAACTAGAGCAGTTAATATTTGACAATTTTAAATGTTAACTGCTGACTTGGCTGTTATATGTCGTGTATTTTTTCTTCTGTTATTAATCTGTTAGGCGAATGTGTATGATTAATTGATATAAAATAAAATAAATCAAATTCAGATATTTGTGACAGCGGGTAGGATGATTTTTGCCAATTTTAGGAACCGTTTCGACAATGAAAATCGGATACATTGGCAAACTATGTTAAGAAACGATCGACTTGAAGTCACAAATATCCAAGTCTAACCAGCAGTGTTAAAGATTAGCACGGGATCGAACCCAGTAATGGCTCGGTGCTAAACATAAAAGCCACCACCGAGCCATACTGCTGGATAAATAAACTTTCAAAATGCAAATTCTCCCAAACATGCTACTGTTTAACTTATAAAAATGTTTGGCTGCCAATAATTCGAAAACACATTGCCTTGCGAGCGAAAGTTTATTTATAAAGACGAGTTTCCGGAAATTTAAGCAAAACGTTCGCATCTATCTAAATATAGATCATGAAAAATTGTTTTTACTGGTATTATTTTAATCAGTTAAAGGATTTTCGTTGTGTGCCGAATACTCGGCAAGATTATTAGTGTCATAAAATTGCTATCGCTCCGCCAATTCAACGTTGGCATATGTTTTCATATTGATAATTGTTATCAAAGCTTCACTTGGCGCTTCTATACATTATTTCAATACAATACAATTTTAATGTGATTTTTATTCCTGTAGATGAGATCACATTTGAACGTATTGAAGAAGGGAATATTCGACGAGCAGGCAAAGTCGGCCGAACTCAAGGAATTGCTCAGAGAGCGCGAGCTGAGTCTAAGAAAGGACGAGTTGGAAATAGACTCGCTTAATTTTAGAAATCAACAGTTGACCAAAAGGGTGACAGTTTTGCAAGATGATCTTGATGTACTTCAGGTAACCTCCGAGCTAAATAATCCAACGTATATTTGTGTCTTCTAACTTATTCGTTGTCGTTTTTTGTTACTTTCACCAGTCGAGTAAGAATGCCAAGAAGGGAAAGCATAAAAAAGACGAGCGTGGTCAAACTCAATCCGTACTCCCTTCGAATGATTCCATTTTACAAGAAGAATTACAAAAGAAGATAATCGAAAATGCTCACTTGGTGTCAAATGTACGTTTTTACTGCATCAAATGTTGATTTATACTCATGTGCTAAGTTTATATATTGACTTTTTATTATTCAGATGGCCGATAAAGACTTCGAGCTGTCCCAGCTGAAGTTGAGGCTGTCCGACGCCGAGAAGCAACTGTCCGAAACCGATACTAAATACAAATGCGAGTTGCAAAAGTTGAAAAATCACAACCAAGAGCTCGCCGCAAGTTTAGAAACCGCCTTATCCAGTAAAGAAAAGACTAATTTACCCGTTCAAGGAACGCCCCATAGGAATAATCAAATCCCCGGTAGTATCAACGGTGATTTCATATCGGACGTTGGAAGTTTGGTAAGTCGGTTTTGTACTACAAACGATTTAATTACTATATTATATGAATTCATTCATCTTTTCGGTTTTTAGATCGGAAGCGAAGACGCCCTATCAACTGAAGAATCTCATTTACACGAACAACTCAGTAGAAAAACGGAATGTTTAGCTAAAATGGAACAGGTTTATATCATTTAGTAGTCAAAGGACGATAGCAGTCGACCACTTGGATTTTATATAATATATACAAAGATATTCAATTGATGTGTTTTGTCAGTGATGATATATGGATGTGAAACATTGAATGCCAAGATATTACACAGAGTCGGCATAATGAGGAGAGATAGGAAATAGAATAAGTGGGTGAAAAGTATGTTGAGGGTAGTGGAAAGAGTGAAGAGATTGAAATGGCAATGGTTGGGTCACATAGCTAGAAGAATAGAGGATATTGACGATTAGAAGTGAATAAAAGCACCATTATGACCATACTAGTACTATTTTAGACTAGGCAACGGTACATTATTACTCTTGAATATGGCTTAATCTTTTTTTTTTTGTTATATCAATCATGCTAATTTAAAAATATTTAAATAAAACCCTGTCCCGTCATTTCAAAAATTATTATAAATTGCTATTGTTGCGTAGGGGTGGGTGGAGGATCCAAGTAAAAGGCCAAAGTCGTTTCACAGCATTTATTGGTGATTAAGGAGATACACACACTGGCAGTGCTCCATCCAGAATGTCTTGATATGGTCTAAGTACCTCCTTATAAAGGACAGGTTACTTCCCCATTGTTTAATCACGTACTCGGATGTGCAGTCCCACGCTTTGGCGTTGTCAGTTTTAAGAACTCCACGGGAATGCGACCGAGTGCCGCTATCGCTGCTAAGTGCATTCTAGGGTCTCCCATTGTTTAGCCGACTTGCACTTAAGCCTGGAGATAATCCTCGAAACCAATTATAACGGCGGCTCCTTTTAGCATATGCTACACTATTTTAGAAAAAAGAGTACTTCATTGCATTTCAGGTCAAGATTGTTTTCGTAAT